>NC_140068.1:133991097-134418597 GCF_964194135.1 Talpa europaea | reverse complement strand
AGAAACAGAAGGAAAATGTACTGATGACCCTGAGGAAAGCTGGGGGAATTTGGTGACTTTTGGAGGCATGAGAGGGAGAATGTAATATGTTCCCAATTCTTAAAGGCTTTTTCTGAACTCCCATATAATTCATTCTTGATTCTAAAGAACCCAACATTATGTTCTGTTTTATATGCTTTTCTAAGTATTACTAAATTATAACCCAGGAATCTATATTTGCTTGTATGCCTTCAGTCTTTGGGGGAGGGCTTTACTCTTCTAGGCACATAATATTTTGGTCTCACTGGAAACTGAAGTTTAGTTCTGCAATTTAAAAAAAACAGAATGATCTTATAATGCAGTGATTCCCAAGGCTAGTGTCCATATAAATCACCCAGAAAACTAGTTAAAATATAGTTTCTTGGGATTCCTTCCCAGAGGTTTTCATTCTAGTTTGGTGGAATGTCCAGAAATGTGCTTTTAACAAGCACTTTAAATGAACTTGAAACAACTGATTACACACAGAGCTATACTCAAAAGTGATTGCACATAGAGCTACACTCAAAAGTTAACACGTTGGTACCACTTCATGAACATCACATACTCTCTTGTCATCAAGCTAGCATTTTTGGAAGTCTACTACATACCACTTGTTTCCAGATACCCTGACATTTAATCAACTATCCAGTCAAATATGTGCTATAATAGCTCTTTGAAGATGAGGGAACAGGCTTAGTAATGTACACACTAACATAGGAACTGACACAGTTCCGTTTCAAAATAGGTCTGACTGAATCTAAAAGCCACACTTTTGCTCATAACTGTCTTCTATTGGATTAGAACCAAGAAGAAAGTTTTTTGGTTACAGTTTGAATAAAATTAAGCAACTTTGTCTGATCTCAAACTTCAGTCCTATGAGTTAAGGTGTCTGAGAGAACTTTCTATTTTCTGCAAGAAGATACCAGTCCTGTGAACTATTATTTAACTCCTTTAGCCCAGGAAGGAGAAAAACGTCAAATAAAACCTTAGAAATCTATGTCAGTGGTTCTCCAGGAAGAATTCACAGCACATTTGAACAAATTGAGTTAATCTTCATCTCCTAGACTCACCATTTTTGCTCTCTTCATCCTGAGTTTTCCTATTTAAATGCAATGCTACTAGTCAGTTTGGGCTGCATAGCTGCTGCTCCCTCCCAATTATCATTAAGGATTTCCTGTCTGTCTGTCTGTCTGCCTTATCAACCCTTGTTCTCTAGCAGACTCCTGACAGTCTTCCTTTATCATTGTCATGGACAATACTCCCTTCATATCTTGGGCAGATACCCTGTTTCCTCTTTTTTTTAAATTTCTTTTTTTAACTTCCTCCCTGATTTTGGTGACACATGCCCTCCAGCAACTTTCTAAGCAATGGTGCCTGGGAAATAAAATTTGGGCCACTGCATTGCTTTAAAATGCCTTCTTCTGGGCCTCTGTGGTGGCGCAAGTGTTAAGACGCAACCTATGAAGCTATCCGCAGCCACTGCAGCACATGTTCAATTCCCACAAGGCGCAGCAGACCTCATCTGACTTGCCCCACTGCTCTCCTCAGCAGTGTACTTCAGTCAATCTGCCTGTTCTGTTTCCTGCTCTATCTCTGGTGGATCTTCTCTCCCCTCGCATCTCTGGCCTGTACCCCAACTCTTGTATGCATAAATAAATCGTCCTTGAAATAAAATAAAATAAAATGCCTTCTAACTTCACATGTGGTTGTTTTGTTGTGACTAGAAGACTAGGCTAGAAATCATTGCCTTCAGAGTTTAGAAACCATTACTGCTTACCTTCTCATTCTCACAGTTGCTGTTAGAAGTTCAGTACTACTTCCATTTGTTCTTCTTTTTTACACGTATTTTTCCCTTCTGGATCTTTGGGATCTTCTCATCCTGATAACCTGAAATTCATAAATGATGCAACCAGATGTAGGTTTTTTCCTTCCAATGTGCTGGATTCCTACTGCTCATGTTTTTCGGTTAGGGGATTTTAAAAATTAAATTTCTTTGCTCATTTACTCCTTTATATTTTCTTTATTTTTTTCAAGAAATCCATTATTCATATTTGAATGTTAATGAAGAAGGAGGAATTCTTGTTTTCTAATCCCATTATCTATGGAAGAATTTCTGTTGCATTTACCAGACAGGAAATGTAGGGGAAGAGTGTTTCCAATTTTTTTCAACTCTGTCAGTTTTTTTTTTTTTAATTAATTGATTTTTTTTAAAAAAGATTGATTTATTTATACAAGCACTGGGTACAGTCACAAGCTCAGGAGACTGAGAGAATTCACCAGAGCCAGAGCGGGGAGCAGAGCAGGCAGAAGGACCGAAGTACACTGCTGAGGGGAGCAGCGGGCGGCAGGAGAGGCCTGCGCACCATGTGGGACCCTCCTCCAGTAGCCCGGGAGCAGCCGGGGATGGAACCGGCGCTGCAGAGGCTGCCGGCAGCTTCGCAACCCCGGGGAGGCCCACTGTCATAGTTTTGAGAAGGAAAAAGAAATGTATTAGTTTGGTAAGTTTACGAATGGAACCAAATGTGATTTATTCACTCAGTTACTTTCTCTCTCATTTTGTATGAAGCTAATCTGTCTTCAGAATCCTAAAACACAGGCACAGACTCCATGTATGTATGTGTGTGTGTGTGTGTGTGTGTGTGTGCTGGGTGAATAGGTAGCTTTCCAATGGTACCAGTGACTGATAGGTAAGTCTTTTCAGGAATGGAGGAGATTTAATTGCATCATTAAAGCCATAATGTCCGAACAGCTCTTTCAACAATAATGTGAATATTTTGTTCTCCATCTTTCTGGCATCTATGTTCATTTTTAATTTTTTTCTGAATTCAGGAAGAGGGGAAAATGTTTTTAGTTAACTTTTCTAAATTCTGACAGATCACCTGATCTGATCTTTAAAGATTTTATGTATTTTATTCCATTACTGTCTTTTTTCCACTTCCTACGAATTTTCCACAACCTTTCAGTCCTTTAATATTTTTATCATAGTCTTAATTCTCAACTACTTCTTCATGTTCTCTAAGTATGCCCCCAATTTTCTAGTGATCCTGTTCATGTTCCAAAGATGCCCCATTTTCATTCTCCTTCACTTATTTTTTTTATAAAGACAATCTTTTTTTTTTTCAAGATTTATTTATTTATACAAGAACCGGGGTACAGGCCAGATGCACGGGAGGGTGAGAGGATTCACCAGAGACAGAGCAGGGAACAGAACAGGCAGACTGACAAAATACACTACTGAGGGGAGCAGTGGGCAGGGCAGGAGAGGTCTGCAGTGCCACGTGGGATTCTCATAGGCCAGCCGGCCGGCCAGGATCAAACCCGCACTGCAGAGGCTGCAGACAGCTTCACAGTGTGCTCTCAACCGCCTGCGCCACCAGGAGACCCCTCCTTTACTTTTATCTCAGGTTTATTTGTTATCCCCAAGTTCAAAGTGCCTGTAGTTCACCCCCAGGGAGGAATAAACCTACTGTCCTCTGCAAGAATAAGGTAGGGGCAGTCACCTGGCAGCCCTGAGAGCTAACTGCTATTAACAGTCCTGCAGACAATCCTGTTTTCATTTGCATGCCACACCCAACACCTGCAGGGTAACTGTGTACTCCTTCTCTCCCCCATAAACGTGTATTTTTCCCTAGTGTCCTCAAAACCTTTTCCAACTCAGTTTTTTCAATACCCTAATCTTCCTCAATTTTAGCAGGAGTCTCCCATCAGAATTCAAAGTACATGAGTGGAAGTTTTCTGGACAATTTCATTCTCACAGGTTTACCAAATATCCATAATTGCAGCTTCTCTCTTCTCTGCTCCCCTAATGTCCTACATGTGCCTCTTTTGGGAAACATTGCTGTGATTCTGTTCCCTCAAATTGATTCCCAGCTCCCAAATCCTATGTATTCCTTCCTCAGCAGCCTCTCCTTTTCAGAATCCTAAAACACAGGCACCAACTCATCTCAGTTTTATTAACCACATCTGCACCCCAAATGCTGCTCAACTTGAAGAACATCATCACCTACACAGCTTGTGTGGCCCAGGCCTATGTATTTCAATGGTCAGGCTGTACTCAGTGGCCCTGCTTGGCATGATGGCCTTAGACGCCATGTGGGTGTGGGTCTTTGGGGTACCCTTGTCATGGGCCACAGGCTCTGCCCACAGCTTTCCATCATTGCTTGGCTTGCTGGTCTGGTCCATCACACTGCAGTCTACACTCACAGTCCAGCTGACCCTGTGTGGGAACCAGGTACTGGGTGACTTCTTTGGAGAGCTTCCCAGTGTTATTAAGATGGCTTATATAGACACCAACGCCAACAAACTTACTTGGTAGTGGTGGCCACCTTTCTGATAATGGCCCCCTCTCCATGATTCTTGCCTCTTACATTTATATTGTTAGATCTATTGTGTGACCAAGGGGCACCCAGGAACCCCAAACTTAAGGGATGCATGCTCTAAAACAGGGTCCTGCACATAAAAACAAAGGAAGCAGGCTCTTGGTGTGAAAGATCTTTAATAGAATTAGTGTGCCTAGAGAGAGAAGAAGAAAAGCTATTCCAAAATAAAGTTTCCCAGTAAAATACCCCCAATTCCCCATCCCCTCACATGTATATGCCTAGTCAAACAGGGTTGGCCCAAAGCAGGGCCACTGAGGTCTGAAAACTCGCCTCAAGCCTAAAGCACCTGCTGGTGGAGAACAGCAAGAAAGGGGGAAGGCAGGTCCCAAAGAACTAGGACAAAAGGAGAGACCACATCAAGGTAACAGCTGCCATCGCCAGCCCCTCCACCTATCTCTCTGCCATGCAGAGCCTTCAAGTCCCAGGTTCAAGTCAAAGCTGGAGAAGCAAAAGCCCCAAAGCCCACCTGCCTTCCATGTTGGCTAGCTCCACCAGGACACTCAGCTCTGTTCTTAGCTCCCAGGAGCTGGTCCAAGGCAGCTGCAGGTAAGTGAGGGTGGGGAACATGGCACCTCCCCTGACAGTGCTGCTCGAATCCCTTCTGCTGATAGCAAGTGCAAGGCCTGCAACACTTGCTCATGGCATTTACTAGTTGGGTCTTTATTTTATGGCCCTGACATCTATCTCTATTTACAGCCCTCAGGGGGTGGTGCTCAGGACCTTACCAAAATTCTGACCCTATTTTACTGTTATTACTCCCAAAGTAGATCCAAGCATCTATACTCTAAGGAACAAGTATGTTAAAGGAGCTTTGAGTAGGCTTCTGAAGAGGGTTATTTTATCCAAGAGAATTGAGATAAAGATGCTTTCTTCTGAATGGGAGAGCCCAACAATAACCTGAAATTTATCCAGTTTTAAATGAATGTTCTATCAAGATCATGCTCAAATGTCAAGAACACCTTCACGTGTTGTATTTACCAACACCACTCCAGACATCACGTGTGTTAGGTTCCCCCCTACACACACACCAACTAATTCTCTGACACCACCTGGGCATTCTGCAGTTCAATTCAATCTTGACACTAGCTACTTGGAGTTAGCTAACTCCATAATTCAGTCCCACAAAACTGCCTCCACTTCGGATGTCAATCATAAGTTTAGGCCACTTGTTCTTCTGACCAACCAGCTACAAAGCCAGGGGTAACCTACAACTCCTTCCACAGGGTTGATGATTTACTAGAACAGCTAGTAAAACACAGGGAAACGCTATACTTACTTTTATAAGTTTATTATTCAGATAACTATAACTCTGGGACAGCCAAATGCAAGAGATAACTTGGGCAAGGCATGACAGGGAGATCATTCAATCTGAGGATACCCTTGATGTGGTCAACAACATAGAAGCTCTCCAAACCTCACTGTTTAGGGGGGTTTATGGAGGTCCCATTACATGAGCATGATTGACTACCTCATTGGACAATGGTGATTGGTCCTCTCTCCCCAGAATCAGGGGGTGGGGTTGAAAGGTCTAATTCTCAGTCACATGGTTGATACCCCTGGCAACCAGCTCCCATCCTGAAATTACCTAGGGGTCCCCCTAATCCTTATCCATATGTTTGTCAATGTACTACTGAGGATTCAATTTGGATTAATAAGGACAATGACACACAAGGACGTGATGTAGTAAAGCTCAAAAGAAACTTTAAAAACTTATGTTGGGGAGAATTGATAGGACAATAATGGCTGACAGGAGCAATTAAGAGATTGTTAGAATAGACCAAGAGATATGATGGCAGTTTGTGAGTTGAGGTAGTGAAGAAAAAGGGATGCATGGATGCATGTGAGAATTTTTTTTTTTTAAGAAATAAGAATTTTTTTTAAAGATTTATTTTATTTATACAAGAACCAGGGCATAGGACAGATGCGCGGGAGGATGAGAGGATTCACCAGAGACAGAGCAGGGAACAGAACAGGCAGACTGACGAAATACACTGCTGAGGGGAGCAGCTGGTGAGAGAGGAGAGGCCTGCTCACCATGTGGGTTGCTCGGAGGCCGGTAGGGATCTAACCGGCACTGCAGAGGCTGCAGATAGCTTCACAGCACTGCATTTACCGCCTGTGCCACCAGGAAGGCCTGTGAGAAATGTTTTGAAGATAAATTTGATAGGTTTGATGGGCTTTACTTAAGGGTGAAGAAGACAGATGCCTATTTCTGGTTTTGACGAGATGACAAAAGGAACACTGAAAGAGAATTGGGTTTGGGGGAAGAGATCAGGAGATTGTCTTTAGACATGTTTATTCAAAGTGCCTTTGAGATATCTTAATGTAGAAGGATAAACAATCATGGCATTCAGGGGAAAAAAATATGGAGATCTGAACTAAGACATATCTGTGAATAAAATTAACATGAAATACTCCTGAACTTTGGCTAAAAATTTGGAAAAGCTGTTACACATGAGATTCTCTGAAATGAGATGGTTACAACCTTTTTGGAAAGCACAGTAACTGCATCATGTGTTACTAAAAATACATATATTCTTCTACCAGGCAGTCTTAACATGTGAGGCCTGTCCCCTATAAATAAAATCATCTGTGCAAAATAGATCATGTATGAGAATGTATGTCTGCAGATCTGTTCATTATAACAAAAAATTAGAAATATATGTAGTATCCTACTGATAGTAATTAGCTATTAAGTTAAACACCTGGGACCATTAAAACCAATGTTTAAGTATTATTTTAGAAGGCTGAGAAGTTCTAGTAGGATATAAGAATCCTACTAGAGGGCCTCCCCTGGTGGCACAGGCGGTTGAGCACAGCGCTATGAAGCTGTCTGCAGCTTCTGCACTGCCGGTTTGATCCCGGCTGGCAGGCGAGGGTCCCACATGGGCCGGCAGACCTCTCCTGTCGTGTCCGCTGCTCCCCTCAGCAGTGTGTTTCGTCAGTCTGCCTGTTCTGCTCCCCGCTCTGCCTATGGTGAATCCTCTCACCTTTCTGGGGCCTGTACCCTGCTTCTTGTATAAATAAATAAATAAATCTTTAAAAAAAAATCCTACTAGAAGTTCTCGTGATATAAATATGCATATGAAAAATATGGATAGTGGTATAAATTCAATATGTATCTCTTATTTTGATAAAATGTAAAATTAATCCCTTTCCCCCAAAAGCTTATATATGTATATAATTAGCATACACCTGATTATCTACTGTGTGTGAAGGGCTCTTTACCTGTTAATCATTCAATAGTTATAATAACTCTGATGACTGTACTATTATTCTCATTTGACAAGTAAGGAAAGAAACTGAGGCACAGAGATAAAGTAACTCGGGCCATAGCACAAAGCTAACAATATTTTCAAATCAAGTTCTTAAGCGTCACAATGTGTATGTCTGTATATAATTATATGAGCAGAGAAAAAAATATGGGGGTATCCACACTGGGAGATGCACATGTCGGGGAATAGGAAAGGTGCTGATTTTTGGATAGCTGGGCACTTGTGTGAAGTCCACGGAAAGGGGAGTTTCCCCATCCAAGGAACGGTGGAGCTGCGCAGCAAGGAGGAGCTAGAAAAGACTGTGAGGATTTAGGAAGAAGATCTGGAAGAGACACATGGAGCAGAGACATATGAAGAAGCTGTGCTTGCTTCCTGGCCCTGGACTTGTTCCAGGGACTCAGGGGACACTTGAAAGAGACAAAGACCTGGTGGAGAGACCTATGGGAAGGCTGTCAATGGCAGCACTTATCTGGACTTGGATTTTGATTTTGCTCTTTTCCTTCCAGACTAGCCTGGCCCCTTCTGCCCATTTCTTATGGGTCCTCACCAGGAGGTGGCTTAGACTTGGGGCAAACTCTCCCGCCCCAGGGGTCCTGCTTTGGGCCAACCTTGTTTGGCTGGGCATTACCTAAGAGGCGATGGGTAACGGTGGGTGTTTAACTAGAAGCCATTTAAATTATATTCTTTCTCTTTTCTCCGTTGCACACAAATTGTATTAAATTTGATTTCTAATGAAGGGCTCACGTACAGAGTATGTTCGTCTCAGGCGGATGGCGGAACCCACATAAAGCGGCCGGTCTGAGGTGCCGGGGCGCCCCTCATTCTGCCCGCTGAGCACGGGAGATAAACATGCTCTTACACTGCACTGTCATCCCTGAACTAACCAGGTGTGGACTCCGGGACCTGGTTTGCTGTGGAATTCTCTGGCGAAGCGCACGGGCCAGACTGGAAGCCGCCATCGCGCAACGGGGAACCATAGAGACGACCGTTCCTAGAGAGACTAGCGAGACTTCCGGTGGAACTTCCGGGACCTTAGTGAGGGAGGGTCTGGCTTCCGGCTAGTGGGACCTGGGCTCCCAAGGACCCTGGTGCGGTGATGGTTCTGCCCTGGACACGCTGTTATACCCAGGCCGCCTTCCGGCCTAGCGTCCGCACCCCGACGTTGCATCCCGGCTGCGCTGAGCTTCCGGAGTGAACCCCGACAAGAAAGACTGGGTTTAGAGCCCGGATCCGACCCTGTTTCCTACCGCCTCCAGCCGGTCTAGGCGTGTGAAAGGCACCTCTTCGCTAGACGTTTCAGAGAAGCAGAGAACTCCTAGTGTGAGAGGGGTGACTTCCTTGCAATCTGGTGGGTCTTTAGCACATAGAAAACAGGCAACTTTTGTCGAATTCCTGGCGTCCGAAGTGTTTTTGAAATGAGATTTTGAGGGGTTTTTATTGAGTGCTTAACAACCCAGGGACCTGGGGCAGCCCCATATCCAATATTATTTCTGTAATAAAATATTGAATATGCATACTAAGACTATAGCTAACTTCATGACGTTTCAAGTCGTGTTGTTAGCAAATGAATTTATTTTTGAAGATTGTCATCTAATACTTGTGAAAATACTCTTGGTTTTGAGAGCTTTGAGGGATTCCAGAATTGTGCAGAAGAGATTGTGGGCCTATTCTGTTTAATGTTTTCATAGCTTTTCCCTCTAAGCACATTTGTTTATCACAAGGTATAAAGCAAGCAATGCCTGAACGAATGTTGGGAAATCTTACAGTTAATCCCTTTCTTAAGTCATTCTTTTTTCCAAGTTACTTATGATGTGCTATGTATCAGGCCCTATTTTGGCACTGGAAGAAAGTCTCTTGTAGAGAACTGATACTTCTCGGTGGCAAAAAAATAAGGAAACGTGATGTCAGGTGGCGAGTGTTACAAAGAAAAATGTAGTAGGGTAAGAGGGTTGATAGTGATAGCAGAGCTGTGAAATGTCTGAGGAGATGATGTTTGAGTATACTCTAAGGAAATGAGAGAATGTCTCTTGCCAGTATCTGTGGGAGAATGTGCCAAGCAGATGTGAGACCCTCAGATAGGATATGGTTGGCATATCTAAAATAGAAAAGGGTTTAACTGGAGTAGAGTGAGTACAAGAAAGGTTGGTTAAAAAAAAAAGTTACTCTTCATTGCTAAATTTTGGTTATGTGAAGGTCAAATTCTCAAGAATTGGCATCACTGTTAGCAAAATGTCAAACTCTTTTCTGTTACGCTTTTTTTAAAGGTGGTATATATAGCCTTTAAGAATCCATGTTGTAGGGTCTCCCCAGTGGTGCAGCGTTGAGCGTGCTGGGTTGCACAGCTGCCAGCAGCTTCTGCAGCACTGGTTCGATCCTTGGCTGCTCCTGGGCCACCAGAAGAGGGTTCTACATGGCGCGCAGACTTCTCCTGCCAACCGCTGCTCCCCTCAGCAGTGTACTTCGGTCCTTCTGCCTATTCTGCTCCCTGCTCTGGCTCTGGTGAATTCTCTCACCCTCCCACGCTTCTGACTGTACCCAGTGCTTGTATAAATAAATAAATAAATCTTTAAAAAAAAAAAAAAAAGAATCCATGTTGTAGGTTTTTTTAACTGATGACAATTTTTCATCTAATGATTTCTATATTTTGTGGAGGGGAGTTTTGTGGATGGAGTATAAGCCCATCTTTAGGAATGTCTCTCCTAAAAGAAAATGACTCCAGATCTTAGAATGGAGAACAATAAAGGGGACCTATGGTACTAAAGATGGTGGAAGATAACTTTTTTGTGTAAGAAATTGACTTGCAGCAGATAGCCATTCTGGCCAGGACATCTCCCACCATGTCTTTAGACAGCTCTGCTGTCTGGAGACACTGGATGCAGGGAGGCTCTAAGCCAACTCTGGGAACTTTGCCACCAGTACCTGAGACTAGGAAATCATACTAAGGAGCAGACCCTGGAGCTGTTGGTATTGGAACAATCTTTTCTGGGGCCCTCTAGTCTTGGGTGCAGGAGCATGATCCGTTGACTAAGATGAGGCAAAGGCAGGAAGATCTGGAGCAAGAATTTGATGATCCTGGATGTCAGGTAGAGGGGAGGTGTTTTTTGGTGGCATTTAGTGGTTGTCAATAGGAAAGCAGTGAGAGTACATTGTTTCTGTCAGTTCCTTTTTCCGTCTCATCTCTCCTTCTGAGTCCACTGAGCCCTTTTCCCCATCCTGTCTCCAGAGAGACCTACCCTAAGATTTTAGCTATAGTTCTCACAGCGATTTCCTCCCAACCCATTTATCTCCAGGGTACATTCAAGCAGATGACAGGAAGTACTCTGAGAGGAGGTGACATCTCTGGGAGCTGCACAACAGTCACCAACATATCAGCTCTAGCCCTTGGAGACCCTACTCACACATGACTCTGGCACCCCACCTCCTACAAGAGAAGTGAGGAAGGTGAGTTAGGGTGGCGGGCTCTTGCTTGGCCACCCAAGGCCATTGTTTACAACTTAATTATTAGTGTTTGTAACACTAACTTTTCCCTTAAGTCCTTCCTCACTCCTCTACCTCTCTCTTAAAGTACAACGTATATTCTTGGACTTTTCAGCAAAGGATTTCTATTCAGTTTTCACATACCTACCTTTGTTTTCCATTCAATTACCACATCATCCTGTTGCTCTCTTTTGCAGTGACCTCATAAATGTTTTCCTTGTTTTACCCTTTATCCTTTTAAGATTTCTCAACCCATCAATGATAGTCACTTTTTAAACTTTACACTTTGACTCCATTTCTCCTGTCTGCTTCTACATTGAATGATTTCCTGTTTTCACATTCTTACCTTCCCTACATGTTGCTCCAGTCTAGATTAGATACACCTTTTCCTTTCCACATTCTCCGCATGTCAGTTGTGTGTTCCAATTATAAAGCCTCACTTTACAGAATCTGTCTCCAGAAAATAGCAATAAAATGTGCAGGAAAGTCAAGAAATCTTCCTTTTCCAGTATTTCCTGTGAGATCAGGTGGAATTTCCATTTTAATAAGCTCAATGGGACAGCTAATTTGTTTTCTTCAGGTCAAATTTCATGTAAAAGTGAATTTTTTTGTTATGTTCATAAAGTATACTGACCTTAATTTGATATAGGAATTGCTGGTTTACACTGAACCCGCAAACAGTGTCCTATTTGGTTGTCTTTCCTAGCAATGGAATAAATACACTTTCAGCTATAATTGTATTTCAATGCAAATTTAAAACTCTCTTTATACCCTTAGACTTTAATGAGTACTTTAATAATTTGTGTTCCTTTTTGGTAGCAAAAATTGTTCTTAATCCTGCCTTAATAAGTATTATATAGATTGTGTGTTAAGATACACCTATTTCATATTTTCTTCCTTAATTGAACTGGAGAAGTATTTATTGGTTGTTGGATCCATTCAAAAAGATGACATTTGTATTCTGTTTACTATTACACATTTTAAGATTTTCCATAATAAAACGTTTAAAAAGAAATTGACATCTGATGACTCATTTCTTATTTTAAAGAGTGGGAAATTGGCTCCAAAGCAAGAAGTATCCAGAGGAATGGGATCACAGAAGATGATAGTTTGTAGAATCTGTAGAAACAGGAACATTTTCCAGGGCTCTTATTTTAGAGACTTTTGTGAATGTGGACAGGTTTGAAAGTCATCACAGAAATTCAGAGGAAGAAAAAGAACACAAATATGATCAGTGTGGGAAAAGCTTCATTTACAGCATCAATGATCTTGGACATCAGAGACTCCACAGAGGGGAACAATATTCAGTGCCAACAGCCCTTTTTAAACACATCATAATTCACACTAGTAAAAAACCAACTCTGGGGAGGAACTTTATGAAGGCAATGCATGTGGTAAAGCCTTCAATAACAGCACAGAACTCACTCAGCATTGGAGATACCATTATAAAGTGTAACCAGCATAATAGTGGTAGGAAGGCTTTCAGGGAAAGTTCAGACTTCACTAAACATTGGTGAGTTTATAGAGGAGGAAAAACCCTGAGAGTGTGATGAAGGTAGAAGAGCCTTCAGTTCTAATTTTATTGGAGATCACAAAAATCACACTTGGAAGGAGGCCAATGAGTATGGGAGGACCTTCTGCTGAGCTCACATCTCACTGAAGACCGAGAATCCTCACCCAAAAACCCTATATGGGACCTCCCTGGCAGCGCAAGGGGTTTAAGACACAACCTGTGAAGCTATCCACAGCCACTGCAACATGGGTTCGATCCCCGGCCAGGGAGCAACCCACATAGCACGGCAGACCTCTCTTGTCTCACCCGCTGCTCCCCTCAGCAGTGTATTTCAGTCAATCCGCCTGTTCTGCTCCCCATTCCTGTTCTCTGGTGAATTCTCTCACCCCCTATCCCCACACCTCTGGCCTGTACCCCAGTTCTTGTATGAATAAATAAATCTTAAAAAACAAAACCCTATATGTGTAATAGATTTGGAAAATCCTTTAGAGATCAGGTCTCTTAGCATTAAAAAAAATCAAAATCGTTTTGCTTTATTTATTACAGTAAAAATGTTTAGTGGCATTTTTCTGAGAATTCAGAGAAGCCACATGAGTACACTGCAATATCTCACCACCTTGGTCTCCTCCAACATCAGAGTATTCACAGACTGGATTCTCTCCCAGTAAACTAAGCTAGATAATTCACACCCCCAACCCAGGGTTGTGAAAGTACTGTAACATTTTTTGAGTTAATAGCTAAAGGTGTGGCCATTGCTTTTCTTCCTCTTATTGTTCCTTGGCTTTATATATGTGTGGTCAGACCTTAACAACTTACCTGAGATGCTGCTTGCAAGAGGGTTGACATGGGAGAGAGGGAAGTGCTGGGTTCAAGTATCCACTCAACCTCATTACCTTAAGCAAGTTGCCACGCTTTCTGGGCCTTCATCTGTAAAGGAAGGACTATGAGTATCTAACCCCCAAAGGTCCCTTCTACCTACAACTAAGTGATTTTTGTGAATATCACCAACTCTTAATTTCTGAGGATCAAGAACCTCCACATATTTGTCCCCATATTTCCAATGTCACTTTACTATCCTACAGAAGCTTTCTCTATTTTTTGGCCTCTCTTTCCCCAGATACCCCAGTGCCCTCAAACTTACATGTTTTTATCTTCCATTCTTTCCCCTTCATGCTCTGAATACCCTCTTTATCACTTTTGTTTCCCCACTAAGTATTACAGAGCTTTCACTGCAGCCCCATTTAGAATACACAGGCTTTCTGAATGCTAAACTGCCCCAAGGTCGTGTACCCCTAAGGGTCACTAAAAATGAACTTGGGCTGAAGATTAGTGATCCTGTTGGGACTCTATCCTTAAGAGCC
Organism: Talpa europaea; assembly: GCF_964194135.1. NCBI lineage: Eukaryota > Metazoa > Chordata > Mammalia > Eulipotyphla > Talpidae > Talpa > Talpa europaea. The sequence goes on along the minus strand of NC_140068.1, from coordinate 134,404,574 downwards.
CTGGAAGGTTTCCCTGTGCGTGTTTAGTTATTTTGGTTGCACTTGGGTTTACTTTCTAAAGTAAGGCATTGCCCCTTGAGGAAGAGAACTGGGGAAAAACTACTGTTCCAGAAGCCATCAGTCAACCTGCTTGAGGAAAAGGGTGCAGTGCCAACCCTGACACAGCTACCTAAGGGCGCTGGAGGACGCACCTTTCCACTGGTACTCTAGAAATGACTGGTGCCACCGTGCTCTACCCAGGCAGGTAAGATGTCCGTACTGAAAGTACTTGTCCAGGCACCTTTCTTGTTCATTGTAACATTTTTTTGTTGTTGTTGTTAAAATATGGGTAATGATACAGATACTGGGACACGGCAACAGACAAATGTGGACGATGGGATGAGCCTCAGTTACCGAATGTTAGATGGAGGTGACTGTACCCAAAGCACAGATTGTTACGCGGGGAAATGAGGCAACAGGTGTCAAACACCACGTCGGCTGCTGTTCCAGTGCTGCCGGGGGGGGGGGGGGGGGGAGAGCCAGTCACCCAGCGCCCGTTCTCGAGAGGGCACCCGCTAGGCCACACAGGTGCAGGAACCCTCGCGCTCACTCGCAAGCGCGCGGCGGAAGCGCCGTATCCGGGGCGCGCGGCTGTGACGCACTTCCGGCCTTTGTAGTTATTCTCTGGGCCGCGGTTGTCACGGACTCGGAGCTGGTGGGACCTGGGCTGGGTAGCCGCCTCCCACGGACGCCCGGTGAGCTGCGGAGTCGGGCTACAGCCCAGGGCCCCGGAGAGGGCCAGTGCGTGCGCCGCGCCCCGGCTGGTGGGTGTGGGGAGGAGGCGGGGACTGCTCGGCCAAAGCTTGGTGGGACAGATGAGGGGCAGAGGCGGCCCCGGAACCTGGAAGGTCTTGGTGACTCAAAGTGACCAAAAGTCAGCGCCCCCACTCCCCACGGCCCCACCTCCACCCTGTCCGTAACTCTTCAGTCTCTCTCCCCAGTACCTGCCCTCTGGACCGCATTTTAGGATAGAACAGATTCGGGTAGCGAGGAAAAAGTTGGGCTTTCTGACGTCTGTCATTGCTCCTAGACTTATTTGAAACAACCTGTAAGGATGGGTTTATAATCTGCCACGAGTGTAAAGGCTCTTGCCATCTGTTAACTTTAAAAAACAAGAACAAATGAATATTTAAATAGCAGTTATATGTGGCAGCCAGGCACCGTTCAAAGCATTTTCCAAATATTAATGTATTTCCTTTTCATAACTCTATGAGGTAGGCGCTGTTAAAAAATGGGGAAGAAAATGAGGTTAACTTGCTTGGGGGTCATACAGCTGGTAAAGGGTGTAGTCAGGATTCAAATCCGAGCTTCCTGGCAGCAGAGTCCATTTTCTTCTACCCTTTGCTATGCTCACTCCCTTTGTTTCTCTGAATTAGCTTTACAGGCGCAACCCAGGAAGTTACTTTTCTCATTTGAATCTAGTCCCATCCCTTTTCGACCACAGTAGTCCAGGACATTTCCTAAGGGTTTAAGATTAGAAAGAGGTGTTTATATGAGATATAGGAGGTACTGCACCCCGTCAGGGTGTTTCTGCATACCAGTCATTTTATTTGTGAGTGTGATTGTGTTTCCCCCAACCACCCATCCATGGTGTACGTTGTCCTGGCCCTAAGATTAGGTAGCCGGTATTAAGCCAGGCCTGTACCCCAAATTGTACACAGTCTCATTAAAAGGTGGTTTATTTCCACGTTACTTTGTGCCAGGCTTTGTGTGAAACCACCTTATATGCATTCTCTCTTCTAATATTCTTGACAACTTTGCGAGGTAGTTGTCCTCATATCATACATGAGGAAGTTGGGGCTTAGAAAAATCATTCAAGTAACAGACGCAAGATCACATTGTTAGTGAAAATTCACACACAGATCTGCCCATCTGTGTTCTCTGCTACCTCACACTACCTCCTACTTCTGGGGAATCCTGCCCTGGAGGGAGGGGTGTTTGTAATTGCATAGACAGTATCTGAAAGGATACATTCCGTTCTTTAAGATTGTTTTTTCAGGGGAGTGGAACTTGGTGAAGGAATTCTATATTTTTCTGTACCTTTGAATTTTTTTTTTTAAAGATTTATTTATTTATTTATACAAGCACTGGGTACAGTCAGAAGCAGGAGAGGGTGAGCGAATTCACCAGAGCCAGAGCAGGGAGCAGAGCAGGCAGAAAGACCAAAGTACACTGCTAAGGGGAGCAGTGGGCAGCAAGAGAGATCTCCCACGCTATGTGGGACCCTCCTCCGTGGGACCCTCCTCCGGTGGCCAGGGAGCAGCCAGGGATCGAACCGGCGCTGCAGAGGCCGCGGGCAGCTTCGCAACCCAGCGCTCAACAGCTGCGCCACTGGGGAGGCCCTGAAATTTTTTTTTTTAAGAAGGAAAGTAACTGCAAGATAAACTGTATCTGATGGTAAGAGATGAGGAACCTGTTAAAAGAGCTGGAAGGAGGTAGGTGGACTGGAATGGATGAGAAAGACAGGAGACGATGAGAGATTAGAGATGAGAGATGAGAGGTTTGAATCAAGCTTAAGAATATAAGAGTTTGGGCCTACTTGGTGGCGCAGGGGGTTGGGCACCGCACTATGAAGCAGTCCGCAGCCTCAGCAGTATGGATTCAATCCCCGGGCAACCGGGGAGATACCCACGTGGCGCAGCGGACCTCTCCTCTCTTGCCCGCTGCTCCCCTCAGTGGTATGTTTCAGTCGGTCAGCCTGTTCTGTCCCCTGCTCTGTCTCTGGTGAGTCTTCTCACCCCCTGTATCTCTGGCCTGTACCCCAGCTCTTGTGTCCATAAATAAATCTTTAAAAAAATATATAAGAGTTTGGGACCTCCCTGGTGGCGCAGGGCTTAAAGACAGCACTATCAAGCTATTACCAGCCACTGCAGCACAAGTTCAATCTCCGGCCAGGGAGCTACCCACATGGTGCAGCAGACCTCTCCTGTCTCCCTGCTGCTCCCCTCAGCAGTGTATTTCAGTAGATCTGCCTGTTCTGCTCCCCACTCTGTCTCTGGTGAATCCTCTCACCCCCACACATCTGACTTGTGCCCCAGTTCTTGTATGCATAAGTGAATAAATCTTAAAAAAAAAGAATATAAGAGTTTTCATAAGTGCAGAAGGCAAGGCCAAGGACATGGAACAGGTGTGAGAAAGACTAGTGAAGAAAAAAACAGGAGTGGAGCTGATAGATTTTGCCTGTGGAATAGTTTGAAAGCCTCCACCTTGAAATGGTGCTTATAAATTACTAGGTCACAGAACTGTTAATTTTTCAGAAAATTACCTTTATTAATTACTATCCTGGTTTATAAACCTTAAGTGATCACAAACATTTGTCTCTTTATTAGCATTAATTTTATTTTACATACAGTTGCCCACTCTCCATCTTAAGGGGTTTCAAAAAGAAACAAATTCCAAGAAGTTAAAGGGTAAGACTTAATTCAGACTCCACCTTTGCTTCAAAACTTTAGAACTAATATTTCCTTCATCTTAATATCTCTGAGTCAAGCCCACTCCAATTGATGCTTCTTCATTGTTTCGCCCTTGTTGTTTCGGTCTTTAGAAGAATCCATTTAATATTTCAACAAAACTTATTAAAATACCAACAGCACTTGCTATTTATAATACTTTAGAATTTACCAAGCGGCCAGCTTCTTTGTGCTTTGTGATCTTATTTTATCATTATAAAATTGTATAAAGATATCAGTCTAGAAAAATGGGCAAGTATCACCAATAAAGGCAGTATACGGGGCCTACCTGGTGGCGCAGGTGGTTGAGCGCAGCGCTGTGAAGCTGTCTGCAGCCTCTGCAGTGCTGGTTCCATCCCTGCCGGCTGCAGAGATACACACATGGCAGGGCGGACCTCTCCTGTCTCCCTGCTGCTCCCCTCAGCAGTGTATTTCTGTTGGTCTGCCTATTCTTTTCCCCGCTCTGTCTCGGGTGAATCCTCTCACCCTCCTGCACATCTGGCCTGTGCCCCAGTTCTTGTATAAAAATAAATAAATCTTAAAAAAAAAGGCAGTATGCATTTAACTTTACTTCTAGTGACCAGTGTTCACTTGTAATTTAAATACCTGTCCTTAGTTTTTTTGGTTTTAGGATTTCACAGATTAAGTGGGCTAACCTCAAAATGTGAAGCCCAAGTGGCCGAAGTAGCTGGAGGACCATCCCAATCCCAGGTCTCTCCCACTCTGCAGAGCTTTCTTCGCATGACTGGAGGGATTCTCACCTCCCCAAGTGTGTCTTTTGCTCCTTATTTTTTTAACCTTTACTTTCTCTTTCCCTCTGTTTTGTTTCACTTTTCTCCATGAATTTTAGTAACCACTTGAGCCCAAAGTACTTTATCTTCATTCAGCGAAAAACTTACTAGGAACCTACTACCTTCCCATTCACATGGAAACTCAGTGTATTCAAGCTGATTTAGTTAGGCTGCTCAGAAATGGTCCTCACTGAAATTGCAGGGTTTTTTTTTTTTTTTTTTGTTCTGTGTTGTTTGTTTTCTTTCCTGTCATGTCTGTCCAAATATTTGCAGTGAATCATGTATTCAGTAATATTCATAAGACAGAGTGGCTGGTTTGGGAGGAAATCCTCCCAGTGCCTACCAGTAGAAAAATTTTTTTACAGTTTAATTTTTTTTCCTCTGAAAATTATTTTGTAGATTTTGGGATTCCTGAAGACGAGATCAAGGAGGACTTATCAAGAATTGTTTCTTTTTTTTTTTTTTGAAAAATCATACTTAAAATGGCCACAACTTTGGCCCTTCAGACTCCAGAGGTACAGGAGCAACTTCCAGCAGTGAAAATAGAAGAGGACGAGGGGAACCGGGCCTGTGGGCAAAAATCTGGCCTATTAGGAGGTGATAACCCACATACCAGAGAGCTCTTCCGGAGACGCTTCCGGCAGTTCTGCTATCAGGAGACACCTGGACCTCGAGAGGCTCTTCGAAGCCTCCGGGAGCTGTGCCATCAATGGCTGAGGCCCGAGACCCACACCAAGGAGCAGATCCTGGAGCTGCTGGTGCTGGAGCAGTTCCTGACCATCCTGCCCGAGGAGCTGCAGGCATGGGTGAGAGACCACCACCCCGTGAGCGGAGAGGAGGCAGTGACTGTACTGGAGGATTTGGAGCGAGAGCTGGATGAACCAGGCGCAAAGGTGGGAAGGTGGGAGAGCAGAGGTTTGTACCTGTAGGAACAGATGGGCTTGCAGTACGAGAGGAAGAGGAGGGGGAGTTGCTTTATGCTTGACTCGATCTGTTACAGGCTCTAACTTCTCTGTCTCTTTTCCCTCAGTTAGTTCCTGAGGCCTCCTTTTCCTATCTGGTGGCCCTGAGAAGGCCCCGTTGGAATGTCTTCTCTGATAGTTAGTTCCCAATTATCCTTAATTTCCACCAGGTCCCAGCCCACGCTCATGCAGGGGAAGTGGTGGTACAGGAGAAAGCAGCTCTCGGAGAAGCCCAGGAGTTGTCGGGTGGCAACCGGCAAGCCTTGCAAGAGCAGCATCAGAGTCATCTGGGAGAGGGGTGCCCAGCTCAGGAGACTGGTGAGGATCAGATCTTCCTCATTGCTTGAAAGCCCATCAGGTTAACATATTTAGTTAGTGTCTACTTGTACCAGTGCTGTGCCAGGTCCTAGGGACATGGTGGTCAGCCAGGGCAGCATGTGCCCTGCACCCTAAAGAATGGTCTGATGGGAGGGCAGCAGTAAAGGAGCATCTTCTCCCTGAAGTCTGGATGGGCAGGCATACCTGGGAGACCCTGTGGACAGGGTTCCAGACCAGCCCCTCAAAGTGACTACTGCAATAAAACAAGTCACACTCTTTCTGGTTTCCCAGTGCATGTAAGAGTTATGTCTATACTGTACTATAATTTATTAGGTGTGTGATAGTATTATGTCTTTAAGAAAAATCAATGCACATACCTTAATTTGAAAATGATACCTTCTTGCTAAAAAATGCTAACCATTATGCAAGTTGTAGTTCTTTTGGCTGAGGGGGGGTGCTTGCGGCCCTGGTAATGCTGCTGATTGATGGGGCTGCAGCAGTGGGAACACAAACAGCATTTACTAAGTTCACTGTTTTACGTGGGTACCCTGAAACAAATACAAAGGCAATAGCAAAGATCACTGATCACAGATCACCATACCAGACATAATAATTATGACAATTGTTTGAAGTGTGAGAATAACCAAAATAAGACACAGAGATGTGACATGAGCACACTCTGTCAGAGGCGCTGGCTGACACGCTCATGTGACTGTTATTCCAGGTGAAGAGGCTGGGACTTGGAGTGTGGCGTTAGCACCAAGAAAGGCGCTTTCTAAAGAAATGAAATCTCTCGTGGAAGTACCCAGAAGACTGAACGGTGATATTATTCAGATGCTGGAATGTCGAGACACCCATGACCCTGAGGGCAGACTGGAAAGGCAACGGGGAAGCTCTTCAGTGGAGAGGCCCTATATCTGTGGTGAATGTGGGAAAAGCTTCACTCAGAATTCCATTCTTATTGAGCACCAGAGAAGGCACACGGGCGAGAAGCCCTATGAGTGCGATGAATGTGGACGGGCCTTCAGCCAGAGGTCAGGCCTGTTCCAGCACCAGAGACTCCACACGGGGGAAAAGCGTTACCAGTGCAACATTTGTGGGAAAGCTTTCAGCCAGAATGCCGGGCTGTTCCACCACCTCAGGATCCACACTGGGGAAAAACCTTACCAGTGCGATCAGTGCAATAAGAGCTTTAGTCGACGTTCTGTCCTTATTAAGCATCAGAGAATTCACACTGGAGAAAGACCTTATGAATGTGAGGAATGTGGCAAGAACTTCATTTACCATTGCAACCTCATCCAGCATCAGAAAATTCACTCTGTGGCTGACTCCAGCTAGCTCCTTGGAACAGGTAGGGAAGAATTTCCTGATGTCAAGGCAAGGTCTCAAGGGTGGTGCTGTTTTGTCCCTGAGAGAATAGTAGTTCAATCCTCTAGATGGGAAACTCCAAGGAAAACTGTGAAAATGCCCTTATTTTGTGCTGACCAAAGTGTGACAGTATCTTAAAACATCTGTCGAGTTCTCTGCTAGGTGATATTCACGGCTTTGTGTTACTGGATATTGTCAAGTTGGCTTCATCAGCATAGTCACACACACACCAGTACAAAAAATTTTCTAGGTGTACTTACGGAAAACTTCATGTTAGTTTTAAGAAATTATATGTAGCCTGAGATAGTTCACCGAATACTTAAAATTAGCTGCAGTAAAATCTATAAACTACTTGAATATTTTCCATTCTCATAAGCTGTGACAATTTACTTTTTAACAGGAGATGATTCCTCCATAAATATATAAAAGGTTTCTCCCTACAGAGTTTTAGTAACTCAACTTTCAGTTAGGAACTAAGGGATTAAAGCAGCCATATGTTATTAGCAGCTCAGTGGCTAATTATAACAATGTTGCTCATGATTTTAAATTTTTGCAAATACCAAGAAACTTTGCTAAAAATAATGGAATCTTACTTCAGATCTCTGTTATAAAAAGAGAGACTTCTTTGCATCTTTACTGTGACATGAGCATTTTCAGGTTTTTGCCTTTTTTCTTCATTTAACCTTGTATGGAAACTTTCAAACAAAGACAATAGGAAAGTGTGATCGATCTTCTATGTTGACTGCTTTTTTTTTTTCTTTTAAAGATTTATTTATTTATACAAGAACCAGAGTACAGGCCAGATGTGCGGGAGGTTGAGACGATTCACCAGAGACAGAGCGGGGAACAGAACAGGCAGACTGACAAAATACACTGCTGAGGAGAGCAGCAGACAGGAGAGGTCTGCCTTACCATGTGGGCATCTCTGCAGCCACTGGGGATCGAACCGGCACTACAGAGGCTGCAGACAGCTTCACAGCGCTGTGCTCAACCGCCTGCACCACCAGGGAGGCCCTGTTGACTGCTTTTTTAACCCCCAGGCTTATTGGGGCCTCCCTGGTGGTGCAAGGGGTTAAGCACCACACTATGAAGCAATCCGCAGCCTCTGCAGCACGAGTTCGATCCCCAGTGGGCTAGGGAGCAGCCCACATGGCGAGGCAGACCTCTCCTGCCTCACCTGCTGCTCCCCTCAGCAATGTATTTCAGTCAGCCTGCCTGTTCTATTCCCCACTCTGTCTCTGGTGAATCCTTGCACCCCCCACATTTCTGGCCTGTACCCCCACTCTTGTATGAATAAATAAATCTTTAAAAAAAAAAAAACAACCCAGGCTTCTCAAGACTAGCATCAAGTTCACATGTACAGAAACTTCTTCCCCTTAACATTGAGTACCAAGCTTCTGCTAAGTCCAGGAGACAAAAATGGAAAACAGATGGTAGCAGCAATCTGGGTTGGAATACCAAATACCCAGCAGGTGGCATGAGAGTCACAGAAACACTGTGAGGTGCCCTTATTTGACAGAATCTGGAAACAGGCTCTGAGAAAGAACCCTAAAACCATACAGTTAGTTCACAGAGCTGGAACTAGAACCCCATCTTCTAATTCGTCTTTGTATTAAGCCATTGGAAGCATCATATCACCAAATAGAAATTACAAGTAAATGGTGCTTGTAGGATTAATAAGTCATGGAGATTTTGCTTTTTTGCTCCCATCCATATGTTTCAACACATACACGCTCCTCTGTTTACAGTGGAGTTCTGGGCAAGACTCCTCCCACTTATTTCTCATTTGAGGCATTTTATTTATTTTTGTAGTGATCATTACTCTTTTTTTTTTTAAATAAAGAGTTTTTTGGGTTTTTTTTAAAGATTTATTTTTATTTATACAAGCACTGGGTACAGTCAGAAGCACGGGAGGGTGAGAGAATTCACCAGAGACAGAGTGGAGAGCAGAACAGGCAGAAGGACCAAAGTACACTGCTGAGGGGAGCAGCGGGCGGCAGGAGAGGTCTGCGCGCCAGGTGGGACCCTCCTCCGGTGGCCGGGGAGCAGATGAGGATCGAACCGGCGCTGCAGAGGCTGCGGGCAGCTTCGCAACCCAGCGTGCAACCGCTGCGCCACCGGGGAGGCCCCAGTGATCATTATTCTTTAATATTTGAAATTCAATTTGCTTAAAAGGATTTTTTTTAAAAAAGGTAATTTACCCTTCCCTTGGTTTGAAAACTGAAACAACAAAAAGCAGTCCCTGTTCTCCTTACAGAGAGCCATTTACCAGTTCCTTATGTATCTTTATGTATCTTTCAGTGTTTATATAAGAAAATATAAATATGCAATTTTTCCTCCATTACACAGAAAGACAATGTACTATTTATACTCTTTTATACTTCGTTGTTTTCGTGAAACAAAATAATCTCTAGATTTTCTCCATCATAACAGTTTCCTCATTCAATTTATAAGTGGATAATATTTCCTGTCTTGGTGCTACATCGTATGTTTAACATATGACAGATGAAAATCACTATTTTAAGATGCTGTCTATCTTATTTCATACTTCTCCCCTCTTTAGTTCAAGTCAAGCTCTTTCTATTTAAAAGTGAATAGCTTTTTTCACTATTTAAAAGTGAACAGCTCCCACATGTGCGAGGAAACAGGCGTTGGGCATATAGAATTGTACATGACTTGTCTATGGGGAAGTGGAGTGGCGATGGGTGGTGGTTTTCTACTTCATGTTTGTGGTTCTATTAATATTTTTAGGCTAATGTTTCAACCTTTTTGTGTCATTACTTGTGGCTAATTGTAAGTCTTATCAAAAATCTTAAGTTCTTCCAGAAATGTATTTTATTGTGTCTTAAGGTTACATTATTTCCAAGGGAAATACACATGGATTTTAGCATGAAATTAAGGAAAATATACTCATGTTTGGCATAAAATAAACTTCTCCAGTAAATATATATTCCATATAGCGATATCCATAATATACTACTTATAATCTGCATACATAAGCATCATAAATGCTTTCCCATATGCTGAAACAGCATGTTTGAGTAATTCCATTATATGAAAAGATCAGGATTTTAAAGGACATATTTCTTTTTTTTTTTTTTTTTTTTTTAGAGTACAAGCAATTCTTTAAGATTTATTTATTTATTTATACAAGCACTGGGTACAGTCAGAAGCGCGGGAGGGTGAGAGAATTCACCAGAGCCAGAGCGGGGAGCAGAGCAGGCAGAAGGACCGAAGTACACTGCTGAGGGGAGCAGCGGGTGGCAGGAGAGGTCTGCGCACCATGTGGGACCCTCCCCGGTGGCCGAGGAGCAGCCGGAGATTGAACCCGCGCTGCAGAGGCTGCGGGCAGCTTCGCAACCCAGCGCTCAACCACTGCGCCACCGGGGAGGCTTAAAGGACATATTTCTAATGTATTGAGCTTTAACTCTGCAATGAAGGTTGAATGTTTTCTGCTTGGCTTTTTTTTCTCAACAACTCAGAAATTCTCATTTTTCTCAACAACTGGTAAACTAAGAAGTAAGGTGTTATCTGCATTGTAGAGACAGATGTACCATTTAGAATGCAATGCTGCATGACGTGATTAAAATGACTGGCCAGTCACCAAACTAACTTATTTTCCAATACTAATTGTGCTGACTTTCTTATGTTAATCCTTTTATCTAGGAAGTCTATATATTCCTTATTAGTTTTGAAGCATTTGACTCATAGACAGTGGCATGTAGACCATGGATGCTTCTGTGACTGTTTTAGTCTTCCTGGCCAGAAGTTCTTAGTTGTCTCCCTTTCATGTTTCTAAATTTCCTTTACATCCCTCTTTTATTTACCCACTGAAGTCTCTAGCCTTGATCTCCTTTCAGTGTTCCCTGCTCTAGTAGTCAAGGTTTTATGGCTGAGTAATGTGTAGGAAATATTGATTTTTTTTTAAAAGATTTATTTATCATACAAGAGCTGGGGTACAGGTCAGAGGTGCGGGGGGTGAGAGGACTCACCAGAGACACAGTGGGGAGCAGAACAGATGGATCTACTGAAATACACTGCTGAGGGGAGCAGCAGGCGAGACTGGAGAGGTCTGCTGCGCCATGTGGGTCAGCACCCTGGCCGGGGATTGAACTCGTGCTGCAGTGGCTGTGGATAGCTTCACAGGGCTGACGCTTAACCCCTTGTGCCACCGGGGAGGCCCAGAAATATTGGTTTAATTTCAACAATGACAATTGGTTGTTGGGGCTTCCTCTTGCAGAGCACTGTTAGGACAGTGGGCGCTGCTCATATATAAATGGCTGAGAATCTCGCAGCCCAAACCTGTCTAGAGCTGTAGACAGAGCCGTGGGAAGAGACATTGTGCCAAACAGTTTCATGAATGATCACACCTAATCTACATAATTCATTATCTGTGGAGACAGCACCCTCTTACCACTGTAGGTACCATGATAAATTGCTACCATTTGAGCCTGCCCCCTCCAGTTGCCTCCAGATCCTTCAGGAGGGTGAGCGAGGAGGCTGATTTGAAGGCCAGGAGCCAGAAGAATCATGTCCCAGACCATATTTTGTATCTGTTAATGCTCCTACTTTCTTTTTTTTTTTTAAAGAGTTATTTATTTATGCATACAAGAACTGGAGACAAGCCAGAGGAGGCCCTAATGACTCCTACTTTATAGCTGACAACTATAGTTCGATATGGTTCTACAGTCTAACATAATTATAATTTATTAATGCAAAACTGTTTAAGGGCCTCCCTGGTGGCACAAGGGGTTAAGTCACAACCTATGAAGCTGTCTGCAGCCACTGCAGCATGAGTTCAATCCCTGACCAGGGAGCTACCCACATGGTGAGGCAGACCTCTCCTGTCCCCTCAGCAGTGTACTTCCGTCAATCTGTCTCTGGTGAATCCTCTCACCGCCCCCCCCACACACACAACTGTGGCCTGTACCCCAGTTCTTGTATGAATAAATAAATCTTTTAAAAACAAAAGACTGTTTAAAAGAGTTTTCCAGTAAAATGAAAATTATCTCTAAGGAGATTTTAAAATAAAAGTATATATGAAATAAAAAATATTATAAAATGTAAGTGTTTTCTGCAAAGCAATTTTTAAATATAAAATACAGACAAACTTACATGTGTATCATTGGTCCAACACTGAATTAGCAGTTGAGAGAAAAGTTGATTCTGTGTACAGAGAGATGGAAGAGAAAGCAAAGTTTTAGGAGGAGAAAACAGGGTGAGTCCAGGCCCATCTGATATCTGCTCAAGAACCAGGAATTTTCCAGTTAGTCCAGGTCATGGAGTTCCTGCAAGGAAGTAACAGAGTGTCAGATGGCAAGTGGGGCACCCTTGAGCGGGTCTTGGACCCTGTCCCAGCATTTGGCCTTTGTATAATGAGCAGTACGGAATCTTAGAAAGTATTTTATTGTGCTATAGCTTTTTTTTTTTAATCTGGAATAAGAATATCATCTTTAAATAGTGATTTTAGAGTTTAGCCCATCTTGTACACATGAGAAAAGTGAAGTTCAAAGTGGTTCAGCACTTGTAGTGATCTATTTTTTTAATTACAATCAAATATTTGTAAAACAAAACTGCAACAATCACTATGAATTCTTTGGAGTTCCACAGACACTTAGACATATTTTAGACATGGAATGTGATAAAGGAGGAACAAAATGTGAGGACATAAAAAAAGGAATTCGAACGCAAAAGTAGACATTAAAACTCTGGATTAGGCCAACAAATGGTTACCAAAAAGAAGGAAACAGAAAAAGACAGATGTAGAGGCAGAATGAGAAAGAAACATGCTTCATGTTCATAAAACTTATTAGCCATCTCTCCCCCTCTCAGTTGAAAATAGTCTCACTGCCCTTCACTCCTGACTCCTGGTAGTCCTTTCCCTGAAAAGGGGAATAGGGAGAAGAGCAACGTCTATAAATCACCGTGTGATTTTTTTTCAGGTCTCTTCTGACCCACACTCAGTTTTCCATGCCAGTGCCTCTGCTTTTTGGTGAAGCTAGTTTCTCAGTGTCTACCTATGTTAGAATTATCTGTGTGAAGTGCAGTGTCCTGGGCCCCACCCCAGACTGACTGAATCAGTTTCTGAAGGCAGGGCCTGGGTATTTGCTAGTTCAGCAGTAGTTTTCAGACATGAGACACCTCTGAGACACACTCTGGGATACTTGAGAATGAATTATACTCTTGCCTATGCTGTCTCATGAAAGCCAAGGCAGAACGTACTTGAAGGAAGGCTGTTGGAGACGTAGGTGTAGCCACCTAAGCCAAGGTAGCTAGCACCTGCCTGGTTTGAAATAATCCCCATTAACAGATCTGTTAGCTTAGGTCAGAAAGGGGTGGGGCAGTGTGTCTACAAAAACTAAACCCCCTGCCAAAATGAAACGAAACAAAAAACCCACTGTTAAAACAGCTGGTTACCACAGATGAACCTAGTGAGAGAATGGATTACTCCACCAGATGAAAGACAGCTTAGAAGCACAGAAGCGCTGCAGGGGCCTGATAGACCCGCTGCCTTGCGGGGTGTTTTACTCTAAATGGCAGGGCACCAGATCAGAAGTTTGCAATTATAAGGCAAAGGGTGAATGATATTTAGCAAGAACCCAGAGCAAATGGGGACCAGACATTGTGCCAAAGAGTTTCATAAATGATCACACTTTACATAACTCATTGCGTGTGGAGGCTGCGCCCTCTCACCACTGCAGGTAGGATGATAAAGTGCCACCATTTGAGCCTGGCCCCTCCAGTTGCATCCAGACCTGTCAGGGGGATAAGCGAGGAGGCCGGGCAGAGGATGGGTCCCCCATCACCACCACTGCATTATCGCAGCTTTCTGCTCAGTCCTTGATTAGGGAATCTGCAGACCCAGAGATCGTTAGTGATTAGGGGACTCAGTGGGACCTGAGTTGTGTAAACAGATTTAAAACAGCACAGAGCCAACCAACACGTGCCCCCTGGCTGCCCCTTGGCTTAGGTGGGTGTCGGTTTCTGCATCTGGCCCTACGGGCAGAGTGGGCAACACATACCTTAGGAGAGTGTAGGGTAAGTAAAGTATCAGGCTTTTCTGCCCTCCTGCCATTAGGATTGATGATGGAGCTGTAGTCCTGAATGCATGCCTGATGGCAAGCACCTGGAATAGGGTGTGGGCATGCGTAAGTGGGTACACCTGGGCTGAGAGACTGAGCTTTTAAGGGCGGTGTCACGGGGATGCCAGCAGAGAAGAGCCACAAGAGAAGCAGAAGCACAACCATGAGAGGAGCAGAGAACAAGGCCACCAGAGAACGCCAGAGAGCCCAGAGTGAAGACTTGCCAGCCTCCCGGCCCTTCAGCACCCCTGCCAGCCGTGTTCCTGGTAAATCCCAATAAAAGCCTGCAAAAGCCACTGAGGGCTCCAGGACTCCTCCTTCACTCCTGCTCGGGTGATAAAGAACCTGCTCCGTGCCCTCCTGCCCCTACAGAGAGCCTGCCTGAGAGGCCAGACCTCTCCAGTTCCCTAGGGTCTGGGGAGCACAGGGCCGCGCACATCCGGGAAGATCGGCCAAGCGACCTCAGCCAGCGGGTATGAGCCGGACTTGGTGCCGGCGGCCACAGCCTCACCAAGCACTGCCTGAGCGCTGGCCCGAGGCCTCTGAGCGCCGGCGTGGGTCTGGCGGTGCCGGCGGACCAACTATTGAGACGACGGGCCCTCCTCCTTCCCTAGAGAGGTCCCAGAGGGGCCGATGCACTTCGGTCCCGTGGGTGCACGTGGCTCACAGGTTTCGCTCTCCCTGTGCACCGGCCCTGCTGTACCGAGATGCTGCCGGGTCCTGACCAGTGCTCTCAGCTCCCGCTTTTCCCAGGCCGGCCCAGTGGGAAATGGCATTTCAAGAACCAAAATAAGGTACTACAGGTGCTCACTGCTTAGGCCTTTTCAGTGCTCAGAGCTAGGTAAAAATGAGATCAAGTATGGGTTTTATGCACACATTAGTAGTTCTAATTCAGATCCCAAATATTTTCCGGGTTTACTCTGTCTTCCATCTGTATCTCCTTTTAGAGAATTCTCAAAGACACCAGGAAAGACAACATCAAATACTCACTTGCTTTATCCCACAGCATGTATACAATAGCCTCAGAATAAAAAACTTTAGCATTACCATCAACAAATATGATTATTATAAAGTCTTAATTTGTTGTGGGTTTTTTTTTTCCATTTTTGTGTTTAAGATTTTATCATTGGGAATAACAAAAAATTGCTGTTTTGGTTTCTTTGGTGGGACAGGGGGCTACAGTGTGTGCCTCATTGGTGGCACATGACAAGACAGGGCTCCCTAAGCCCCTCTCCTCCAAGGGCCTGGGATGAAACTGTGGTGGGTCTGGGATTCTCAGTATGAATGAGTTGGGGAAGAACTCCCCAGCAGCTGAGGGCGCCTCTCTCCGGGGCTTACTCCTTGGAGGCCATGTGGACCCTGAAGGCCACCACCCTGTTGCTGTAGCTAGAGTCATCGTCAGACCAGGAAATGTGCTTGACAAAGTGGTCACTGAGGGCACCACCAGGCCAGCACTGAAGGTGGAGGAGAGGGTGTCACTGTTAAAATCACAGGAAACAACCTGGTCCTCAGTGTTGCCCAGGGTGCTCTTGAGGGGGCCCTGTGACGTCTGCTCGACTGCTTTCTTAATGGCTTTTCAGGTGGTTAAGTCAGATCCACAGTCAGATCTGACATGTTGGGAGTGGAGACACGAAAGGCCATGCCAGTTGGCTTCCTGTTCAGCTTTTTGTTAGATGAGTTTGCCCAATTATAGGCTTACGTAAGTGTTCTGAGGACGCTAAAGTTAGGTTATGCAAGTTCTGTAGGTTAAGGTATATTAAATCACTTCCAACTTTAAATAGTTTCAATTTAGAATGCATTTATCAGGAAAAAAAATTCTAAGTCGAGGAAGATCTGTAAATTAGTATCATGGGGTGATTGATAGATGATAAGACTACCACCTATGATAGGTAGAATAATGATCCCCTAAGGATGTCTACTCCTGCTCCCCAGAACCTGTGATATTTTGTTACAAGTTCAAGGGAATTATGTTTGCAGACAGAATTAAGGTTGCTAATCAATTGACCAGAAGATAAGTTTCTTAGTTTGGGACCAACTTTTACTTCTTCCAATAAAAGTTGATTTATGGACACTGAAATTAGAATTCAATTATCATTTTCCCCTATCAAAATTATTTCTTTTAATTTTAAAATTAAAATTTTAATCTTAATATACTGTAGATTCACATACTTTCTAAGAATGAGTGCAGAGAAATCCATTTACTCTTTACCAACTTGCCATGATTGGTAGCATCTTACAGAATATAGCAGGGTCATAACCAGAATATTTACATCGGTGCAGTCAAACTCATAACTTTTCCATCACTACAAAAATCTCTTCTATCAACACACCCACTTCCCTCTCATCCACATCTTTTCACAAACTCCTGGTAACCAGGACGCGGTTTTCCACATCTATATTTTGCCATTTGAAGAATGTCATATAACTGGACTCAGACTGACTTTTCCCACTCATCATCCTTGTCTGAGGAATCACCGGCGATTTGTGCATAGGAAGGCTACTAGCTTAGTAGGTTACTTTCATATTTTGTTTCTTTACTAAATGATCTTTTGTTGTCTGCCCACTGAACTCCATGAGGTTTCAAATGTGTAATCAATCGTATTACAGCAAAGACGAGAACATCAAGAGAACCCGGGGGATTGAAAACGCTGGCAGGAGGCCCAGGCCGGCCCTGGACGGCGCAGGCTGAAGAGGCCTGTGGGGTGCGGCGGCGCATCTGGAGCTCTGGGAGAACACCACCAGGTCGTGGCCTCTCCAACCTCAAAATCTACGAAAGAGAGGCTCACCGAAGCTCGACGCTCATCTAGTTGGGGGCATGATACAAATCTTCAGCCGGGCGAAGGGGCAGAGAAAGGGAAAAAATAAATCCGTGGGACAAAATCACCAAGCAATCGCGGACGCGCGGGAAGACCAGCGAGTGGCCCCCCTCTCGCTTCCTAGAGCGGCGGCGGAAGTGGTACCGGGTCGCGGGGCACGCGGGTCCGCTCCCTCAGCGGCCCCTTCCGGCCTTTGTGGGCCGCAGTCTTTGGGTTCCGGCTGCCGAGGAGGTGCGAGGTGTACGCGCGTCACCCCGGGCAGGGACCCGTCGGCTGGCCGACTGGAGCCGCGGTGAACGAGGCTGTGCCCCGGACGCGGCGCGGGACGCGTGTCCGCCTACGCGCTGCCTGGACGCTGAGTCGAGCCCGGGCCGGAGCCGGGCGGCTTCGGCTCCCCTCGCGCAGGTGGTTCCGTGAGAAGCGCCCGGACACACTCCCCCACGCTGGGAAACTGGGTCGGAGCCTGGGGATCCGCCCCGCCCGGCAGAGGCCCGCCCGGGCACCGCGCTCCTGCGGGGCTGGTCTGGAGCCTGGACCCCTCCTTGCGCTCGGCGCGTCCTGACAGCTCTGGGCACTCATAGATCGCAGGCCTCGACCGACGTCCCCTTTTTCCGGGGTTGCCTTACCCTAGGGCTAGAGTCACGGACGCGACAGTAGAAGAGGGTCTTTGAGACATTGGAAGACCAGTGTCGTCAGCATTTTCGCTTTATAAAAGAATGAGGAGCCAAGAGATTTAAGTTGCCGAGAGAATAAACTCATGTGATTTTGTATCTTTTATGAGCTCATGATTTCTACCAGGCACAGGAGCATTTAAGAAGTAAAAGATAACTAATCAGGAGTTTCTCAATCCTTTTCGTTACTTATTTGATCTAAATGTTGCTTTTATTTCATCTAATTGTCCCTTATTCTAGGACTAAGTTGGACTAAGTGGGAATATTTCCTACCAAGTCTTCCTCTTCTGTCTGAAAGTCATGAAACAATTGACCACCTTTTACATAATATTTCTCTTTAAATTATGTATTCTTAATCCTTTTTTAAAAAATCAAAGTATTTCCCTGAGTTTAGTAAATCATCCTGGAAGCAGTGGCTTTCAAAGCGCATGTTTAAATTCTAAGAATTTGCAGGTTTTGTTTCTGGTGTAGCTTGTGTTAATAATGATGACTTACTTCTTCCTCAGGTCTTTCCAAGAAGATAATCTGATCTTGCCTGAAGCACTGATAAAGCCTTTGCTCAGTTATGATGGCATGTACTTGGGCTAGCCAAGCCCACAAGGACCAGGATGAACTATTGAAAGTCAAAATAGAGAAGGAGGAAGAAGAGGAAGAGCGTAAGTATACTATCACTCAGGATCAGAACCTGCAGATGACCAGCACCCCTAGCCGGGAGGTCTTCCGGCAGTACTTCAGACACTTCTGCTACCAGGAAACATCAGGACCCCGTGAGGCTTTGAGCCGACTCCGGGAGCTGTGCCACCAGTGGCTGAGGCCAGAGACCCACACCAAGGAGCAGATCCTGGAGCTGCTAGTGCTGGAGCAGTTCCTGACCATCCTGCCTGAGGAGCTGCAGGCCTGGGTGCGGGAGCAGCATCCAGAGAGCGGGGAGGAGGTGGTCACTGTGCTGGAGGATTTAGAGAGAGAGTTTGATGAGCCAGGTTACCAGGTGAGAAATAAGATGCTGTTTCTGTTTAAGAAAAGATGAATTATGGATATATAGGCCAGAGAGATGTGTAGCATTAATTCATAAAATGTGTTCCTGACACTTTGGTGCCTTACAGAGGGGCCTGAGTGTCGGAAGTTGGTTACTGTATCCTGGCATATTTAGCCCTCCTGCCTTTTCTGCAGAAGGGTGATGAGTTTGTGGACTTAGCTACAATGTTCTATTGAATGAAATGCTGCTGAGAAACACTAGAAACAGGGTTTGCAGGACAGAGGGGCCAGTAGGGGTGGTGGCGTGATAAGCAGCCTCTTGAAAGGGCGTCACGTCTGCTGCACAATTCTGATGTCTAATAAATAAGGCTTTGCAGATAAGGGCACTGCCCTCTGCCCTATAAAGGATTAAAAGATGGAGAACTCAGGCCTCCCTGGTTGAGTACCGCACTGCGAAGCTGTCTGCGGCCTCTGCAGCGCAGGTTCGATCGCGGCCCGCCGGCAAGAATCCCACATGGTGAAGCAGACCTCTTCTGTCTCGCCCACTGCTCCCCTCAGCAGTGTATTTCTTCAGTCTGCCTGTTCTGTTCCCCGCTCTGTCTCTGGTGAATCCTCTCACCCTCCCGCACACCTGGCCTGTACCCGGCTCTATATAAAAATAAATAAATCTTAAAAAAAAAAAAAAAGGAGAATGCAAAGTTACCACCTCACTAAAATGAGTTGTAGCAGCAGAGTGGAAAATGGGGAGGAAGGACCTGGGCAGAGGACCCAGGTTTCTGGTGGTTTAGAAAGACCAGTGAGGTTGCAAAGATAGTGTGGAAGAGAATTTAGAGAAAGAGTTGGATGAGCCAGGTTACCAGGTGAGAAATAAGATGCGGTTTCTGTTTTAAAGAAGATGAATTATGGATTTCTAGGCCAGAGAGATGTGTAGATACCAGAGATCTCCACGATCAAGCTGCACAGTTTAGATTTTATTCTGTAGGATGGAAACTCCTAGCCTTTTCTTTTCGAGTCCAAATGAGCTTCTTAACCTTGACCTGTAAAAGGGAAACAAATCACATAGGATCTAGTTTTGTTTTAACATTGATAAAAAAGACAGTGGCTCTCACCTCAGGGCGGTGTGCCCCAGTGGGCATTTAGCCATGTCTTGAGACATTTTTGGTTGTCCCAAGGGGAGGTGCTATTAGCATCTAGTGGCTCAGGAGCTGGGATGGCTGCTAAATAGCTTACACTGCATACAACAGCCTCTTGCAACAAAGAATTACCTATACCAATATTTCCGTAGAGCCAAGGCTGGGAAATTATAAGGATTATAAAACAGTGAAATAATAAAACAGAATTTGTAATCTTCAGTACACAGACTAGAGCGGGAGGAAGATCTGGCAAAAACCATCTAAGTTCGATCATGAAACTTGAGTCATGAAGCTGTGGTTGCAAAGGATAAGACATGTCTTGGGTAAGAATTAATGGGAAATGATGATAGATGGTGGTTTAGAAAGACCAGTGAGGTTGCAAAGATAGTGTGGAAGAGGATTTAGAGAAAGAGTTGGATGAGCCAGATTACCAGGTGAGAAATAAGATGCAGTTTCTTTACAGAAGGAATGAGTGGAAAACCTCACTGAGCAATCTCTTCCAGGCTAAGCAGTAAGGATTTCAAGCTTGAAAGACTGACTGATGAGATGGAGACAGCCCTAAAAGAGTTCAGACTGCAGGGAAGGTGCGCTGGCTCCCTGCTCTTGTGCACAATATTGATTGAATATGTAGTTGGGATGAGACACCACCTTGGGCACTGGGAATGCAGCACGGGAGGTTGCTGCTCTTATGTATAATAGATAATTCTAGTCTACTGAGAGGAGGCAGAAGTAAAAGAGAAACATAATGTGTCAGGTGGTGGTAAATTCCAATTCTTAAAAAAATGAAGCAGAGAAAATGAATAGTGACGGAAGTGAAGATTGTGCTATTTTTGATAGACTGGTCAGGGGAGGCCTTTGAGCTCAGGTGACCTTTAGAGGAGAGATCTGAACTAAGTCAGCCATGCAGCCCTCTAGGGCAGGGGCATTCCAGCAGAGGCAGTGGTAGAGGAGCCATCTTAAGCAAGAATGTGCCTGTGATGGTGGGAGGCATTTGTCAGGGAGGAGATGATAGAAATCAGGTAGTTACATGGAGATTGAATCATGTAAGGACTTGTGTGCCGTAATAAGGTCTTTGGATTTTATTCTAAGATGGAAAGTCATTGGGGAATTTTGAACAGGAAAGAGGTTTAATCTGACTTAAATTTTAAAATAATCTCTGTGGCTGCTATGTTGGGAAAATTGAACATTGGGCCTGGGAAGGGAGAGGGGAGGCAGTAGGGTCAGCAGTAGAAGCAGGGACACAGGAAGCTGGAGCGGTCAGCATAGTCCAGGCAGAAAATGCTGGGGCTTGAACTAGGAGCACAACAGAGGAAGTGGTGAGAGGTGACTGGATGCTGTGCTGGATGCACTTTGATGGTAGAACTCAGAGTTTCTTTATGTAAAAACAAACACACTATAAAGCAGGTGGTTATGGGAGCAAGTTAATGGTTATGCCAAGGGTTTTGGTCTGAGCATCAGGTAAAATAGATCTGTCATTCCCTGACATGGTAAGGAGTGAAGAGAGGGAGGTTTGGAATAGAGGAACAGGAACCCAGTGTTTGATTTTAGACATATGAATTTTGAGACTCTTGTTGGAATCCCAGTGGGGAAGTGAACAAGCAGCTGGATAATCTGCACTGGAGCTATCAAGTGGGCACTGCCAGAATATGGTTGACGCTTAAAGCCACGAGACAGAGGGAGCTCATCAGGGAGCAGCCAGCAGCCAAGACCGAGGGGCGGCCAGGCAGGCAGGCAGAGAACCAAAACAGAATTGCTTTCTAAGCAAACATAATTCGCCTTTAACAAGATGAGTTTGTAGCCAGCCAGGCCTTTCTCTGAAGTCATCTAGGGGCAGCTAGTGGAGTGTGCAGCTTTCTGAGCCCTGAGGTACAGAGTTAGGTGGCTCATGGTGCTAACCTCCCCCCACCCGCCCCACCCTCCAGAATTTGAAGTATCAGAACATCTTTTACTAGATGTCTTAGCTAGTATTCTGCTGATTGGGTCCCTATTCTGGAGGCAGGGGTTACAAGGTGCAACTGTCAAGGAACTAAAGGTACTGTGTAGTGATTTCTTGCCTACAGAATTTCGCCCTGACGGGGATGGGGGGCCCATATAATATAAGGGCCTGTTGTGTGCCAGTGCCCTGACGTCCAGTATGTCATGTGCTCTCAGAGTATGTAATCAGATCAAGGTCACAGCTAGTGAGCTCAGACAACAAGCGGAAGGGTTCTGAGTCCCTGATGTTACAGTACCGGCCAGGGAAGCCTGTTATTTTTAAATGCAAGAGGGAATGGACCCGTGGAGCCAAAGAAGCGAAGAGTGACTGAAATTCCTGATTAAATCATTGAAATAAGGGAACAAGAGTCAGAAGGAAGCAGAAAGAGATGGAGTTGAAGGCCAAGGTTGAGATAAGAGCCTTGACAAAGAAAAGACAGGAGCCTCCATGGTGGCACAAGGGGTTAAGACGCAACTTATGAAGCTGTCTGCAGCCACCACAGGAGTTCAATTCCCTGGCCAGCCAGGGAGCTACCCACATGGCACAGCAGACCTCTCCTGTCTTGCCCACTGCTCCCCTCAGCAGTGTATTTCAGTAGATCTGCCTTGTCTGCTCCCCACTCTGTCTCTGGTGAATCCTCTCACTGCCTGTACCCCAGTTCTTGTATGATTAAATAAACCTTTAAGAAAAAGAAAAGGCATTCTCTAAAATAGTGGGGAGGGAAGAGTCAGGGTAGAGATGGCTAGAGGGAAGAGGAGATGGTTTTTGAGATTGTGATCTTACATAAATAGAAAATAAGATCATCGGGCTTCCCTAGTGGTGCAAGGGGTTAAGACACAACCTATGAAGCTCACCACAGCCACTGCAGCACGAGTGGATCCCGGGCCAGGAAGCTACCAGCAGACCTCTCCTGTCTCCCCTCTGCTCCCCTCAGCAGTATATTTCAGTAGATCCTCCTGTTCTGTTCCCCTCTCTGTCTCTGGTGAATCCTCTCACCCCCCACACCTCTGGCTGTACCCCAGTTCTTGTATGCATAAATAAATAATCTTTTTTTAAAAAAAGGAAAATAAGATCATCTTTCAGAAAAAAAGTGGAGTGGGGACCTCAGAAGCGGAGTCTCCTGGGAACAGCTCTTGGATGAATACGGAAGAGATTTTTCTATTCTCTTGCATCCCCTTCTTTCTCCATCCTTCTCTCACCCTCTTTTCTTCCTCTTTCTACTCTGGTCCCCTCTCTTTCTTCTTCATTTCTCTTCATTATTTCCCTCTCTTTCCATTTCTTTGTGCTCTCTTCTGTTTGGCTTTCCCTGAAGTTCTTTTTCCTCCTTTCTGTCTCTTTTCATCTTCTTTTCCTTCTCTCCTCTTTTTTTTTTCTCTCTCCCTTCTCTGTTTCTTTGAGCATAAGACAAAGAAGTGAAAGTGGCACAGCCAGGGATGAGGAGGTTTCTTAGAAGAGAAGCAGTTACAGTGGCCCTGAAGAAAGGGCAGGGTGATGGCAGGCAGGTAGCGGAGAGCAGCTCATTGCAAGTTGCAGAGAGCAGCTGCCTCTGCCACAAATAGTTTACACTCTTGTTTTCTGCTGTCAGAGTGAGTGTGTCAGCTACATCTCATTCGTCTCAGATCTCAGTCCATGCCGAAGGACAGGAAGCACCCTTGCAGGAGATGGGGCCTGTCAGGACCAAACAAGGATCCATTGTGCTCTTCCCCTCCGTGAACGCCCAGCTGAAGCGTGAATCTCCAGGACCTGACACCCATCAGGTGCAAGGTAAACAAGAAAGCCCCGTCTGGGGAGGATGGGGACAAGGCTCACATAGCACATTTGGGGTCTTTTTTCCTTTGTGTTCTTTTTGGTCATTTGCGTGAGGAAGGTCTCTTCCAGAGTCTGCTCACTGTGCACAGACTGCCTTGTCACTCTGAGTTCTCTTTTTCCCTTTATGTTAATATCTTTCCAAATTCCGATTATATAAGGCCTGCCGAGGACTGTCTTCTTTTGTACTGACCTCGCTATTGGTCTTGCCTTTGTCCTGAGACACGTGCCCGCTCTTCTGCTTTGACTGTCTTTCCCCAGGAAATGGACCTGCAAGTCTCAGATGAGCCAGGAGACCATGTGTGTGTGTGAATGTGTGTGTGTGTGTTCTCTTACACAGAGGCACAGTGAGCAGAGTGACAGCATGTTAAGTTATGAGTGGGTGAGGCACCCTGTGTCTTCCTTATCTCTGCTTTTGCTGTATTTTTTCTTTCTCATTTAATTTTTTTAAATAGGTAAAAATTCACATGGTCAAAAATAAAAAGTCTTGATTATTCAAATGAAAAGTGTTCATTCCAATCTATTCCCCCAACCACTTGGTCTCTTCCTCCCTACCCTGAAATACGTTGTCACTGTTACTAGTTTCTTAGGTATCATTTTCCTCTTTTTCTCACTGAGAAGGTAGAATCTCACAGTTTATTTCTTTTTTCTTTTCTTTTCTTTTTTTTTTTTTTGTGGGACCCTCGCTGGTGGCCAGGGATCGAACTGGTGCTGCGAGGCTGTGGGCAGCCTCGCAACCCAGCACTCAACTGCTGCCCCACCAGGGGAGGCCCTAGTTTATTTCTTAACAGTTGCTTAATATTAAAATATATGGCTGTCCCACATAATTAACTTTTCCACTCCCCTGATAATGACATTTAAGTTGGTCACAATATTTTATTATAACAAATAGCACTATGATAAATAACCAGATATGAACATATATCTATAGCATAAATTCCTGTATGTGGAATTACTAGATCCGTGGTTACAAACATTTGTAATCTTGATAAATATTGTCAAATTGCCCTCTGAGGCCTGCATTAATTTATACTCCCACTGGCAATGTGTGATGTTTCTGTGAACACGGCACATATTGAATTGATGGGCGAAAATCATATTTCACTATTGCTTTTTCTCTTATGTTATGGTAGAACATCTTGTGTTTAAGAGCTGTTGCATTTCCTTTTCTGGAAACCATCACTTTCTCCTCTGCCCAGTTTCTATTGGGTTATTCTTTTTTCCTTAACAGTTTTCAGAGTATTTCATCCTTATCCCATTTTATAGTCATGCAGAAACTCTAGATTCTTATGTGGTTTTCATTTGAGTCATTTTATGTCACTTAGTGAAGTTGCTGTTTGCCATCACAGGAAACTAGTGAACATTGTCATCCATTTGTAGTTTCAGATGTCAAGACTGGAAATGAGTACAAAAATTTAACACTGAAGCAAGAAATTTCTGAAGAAATGGAGCCATGTGGGAATATATCTAACAGAGTTGAAAATGAAGTGTCCCAGTCAGCGAGGTATGAAAAATCTCCTGAACCTGAAGAAAAAACAGAAGCGCCCTCTGGATACTCCAGGGAAGAAAATCAACACGCAGGTGATAAAAACGGAGTAAGTTTGACCGAGAACTCAGACCTTGCTGAACAGCAGCAAGTCTGTCCTGGAGGAAAACTGTATGAATGTGATGACTGTGGGAAAGCCTTTCGGCAGCACTCACACCTCCTAGAGCACCAGAGGGTTCACACTGGAGACAGGCCCTACAAATGCGAAGAATGCGGGAAAACTTTCCGAGGGAGAACTGTGCTTATCCGACACAGAATCATTCACACTGGAGAGAAGCCGTACAAGTGTAACGAGTGCGGCAAAGCCTTCGGCCGCTGGTCAGCTCTTAACCAGCATCAGAGACTTCACACTGGCGAGAAGCACTACCACTGCAGTGAGTGTGGCAAAGCCTTCAGCCAGAAAGCAGGCCTCTTCCACCATCTCAAGATCCACACGAGAGACAAGCCCTACCACTGTGCTCAGTGCAACAAGAGTTTCAGCCGGCGTTCCATCCTCACCCAGCACCAGGGAGTGCACACAGGGGCAAAGCCCTATGAGTGCAGTGAGTGTGGAAAAGCCTTTGTTTACAACTCCTCCCTTGTTTCCCATCAAGAGATCCACCATAAGGAAAAGTGTTACCAGTGTAAGGAATGTGGGAAATTCTTCAGTCAGAGTGGCCTTATTCAGCACCAGAAAATCCACACTGGGGAGAAGCCCTACAAGTGTGACGTGTGTGGAAAAGCCTTTATCCAGAGGACCAGTCTTACAGAACATCAGCGAATTCACACTGGAGAGAGACCCTACAAATGTGATAAATGTGGGAAGGCTTTCACTCAGCGATCAGTCCTCACGGAGCATCAGAGGATCCACACTGGAGAGAGGCCCTACAAGTGCTACGAGTGTGGGAATGCCTTCCGAGGCATCACCAGCCTCATCCAGCATCAGAGAATCCACACAGGGGAGAAGCCCTACCAATGCGACGAGTGTGGCAAGGCCTTCAGACAGAGGTCAGACCTTAGTAAGCACCGGAGAATCCACAATAGAGGTGGCGCCTATAAATGTGAGGAGTGTGGGGAAACATTCAGGCAGAACTCGGCTCTCACTCAACACCAGACTGTCCACTAAGGAGGAAAACCTGTTGCTGTGTGATGACTGCAGGGCAGCTACTGCAGAGGGCAGGCTGCAGAGAAGCACTAGCTTTGAAATGATTCAGGGCAAAGCATCAGTCATGGTTGCTGTGAGGAAACGCAGATAAGCGGCCACCAGGTACAGCCCGGTGCGTGGGGGGCTGTGGAGAACATGGAGCATCACACTGCCTGCCGTTGCTCGGTATACAGCCGGGGTGGGGCATGTGAGAGCCACGTGTTGAGCTGCATGGACTGCAGCCAGCATAGTCATGTAGAGTTCCTCGGCCCCAGGCAGACAGAAGTGCTGTAGCTCCTGACAGATCGCTCTGCCCAAAGTCAGGCAAGATTATACTGAGGATGAGGGTTCTATGGGCAGATTTGGAAGTTGAAAGGGAGAAATATCTAGAGTAAACAAATGTGAGCAGAGGCAGACAGGCCTATGGTGGGAAAGCATCGGTGACGAGACAGGCCGATCCAAAGTAGAGGCTGAAAGGGCGTAGCTGATGGCTGAAGCCAAAGCAGCAGGGATCTAGACAGTGAGGCTGAGAGGCCAGTGGTTTCACCCGGGCCTTTATAACACTGACCAGAGCACTTTTCTCATTTAATTCCTAAAATGTGTCTAAAACCACTCTCCATTTAAAAACAAGCTGTCTTGCACGTGGAGAAGCTGACTTAGCTACAGTATCTCACAGAGAAAGAGCTCGGCTGCCTCACGTGCCAGTCTGGTCTCTGACGTCACCCTGACCCGTAGAGACTCCTCAACCTCAGTGAGCGCCAGAACCACTCACGGGGCTTGGCCACGTGCCCGAGTCCACTCAGAGATGTTCTGCTCTGCTCAGTCAGGAGTTGAGAATTCATGCTGTAGCCCCACACTCACCTGGTGTCTGCTGAAATTTGAGGGATGTTGCGTTGAAACCCCAACTGCCTTTGTGGTTGCCTGTGAAGCAGGGAAGCCTGAACAGGCCTGTAAGGCAGGCAGAGCTGCAGACTATAGTGCAAGAAGAGCCTGCAGGGTTGTGTGCCCCCTCCCCCAGCCCTTCACAGCGGGGGATCAGACCTCTGGTGCCCAAACTCTGGGACCACAGGGTGGCCCCTCCACCCCTTCACATGTCAGTGTCTAGAGAGTGTTCTGAGTCACACCTGGGAGGGGATGGGTCCAGGCAGGGGAGGGGTGCGGTGCTCGTCTCCGCTCTAACCCCCCTTTTCCTCAGCTCTGTGCCAAAGGCTTGGGACATCTGAAAAAAATATGAACAACTGGTTGGCACTGCCCCGCATTACTGAGTGAACAGTTCTGTGCTGGGAGGTTCAAGGGGAAGGGGAGGGAAGGGGACCACCATTCTTTACTCCTGTCTTTGTCCCCAGGTTGGTTTCTTTTAAAAAAAAATATATATTAATTTATGCATACAAGAGCTGGGGTACAGGCCAGAGATGCAGGGAGTGAGAGTATTCACCAGACACAGAGTGGGGAACAGAACAGGCAGACTGACTGAAATACACTGCTGAGGGGAGCAGCGGGAAAGAGAGGAGAGGTCTGCCTCACCATGTGGGTTGCTCCCTGACCGGCTGGGGATCGAACTCGTGCCACAGAGGCTGCAGGCAGCTTTATAGTGCGGTGCTTAACCCATTGCGCCACTAGGGAGGCCCCCAGGTTGGTTTCTTTATCCAGTCTTCCTTCTTCTGCCATCTACTATGCCCGTTTGCCTAGTGCCCCTCAGCTCCTGCTCCGTCCATAACCCCTATATAGGTGGAAGAGTATCAGCCCTGGCTTGGAATCAGAAGAGTCCCTAGACCTATAGAAACTCATATGGGCCTCCCCGGTGGCTCAGGTGATTAAGACGCAACCTGTGAAGCTGTACACAGCCTCTGCAGCATGAGTTCAATCCTGGGCCAGCCAGGGAGCAACCCACATGGCGCAGCAGACCTCTCCTGACTCACCTGCTGCTCCCCTCAGCAGTGGATTTCAGTCAGTCTGCCTGTTCTGTTCCCCGCTCTGTCTCTGGTGGGCCCTCTCACCTCCCACACCTCTGGCCTGTACCCCAGTTCTTGTATACATAAATAAATCTTAAAAAAAAAAAAAAGAAACATGTTCCCAGCTTGCCAGGGCACAAGTATGAACACGAAGATGATAATGGTGGTGACACTCTAATTAGGGCACATTATGTAGCTTTTGAGATTGGAATTTACATGACCCTGGGAACACACAGGTCATGGCAGAGGAAAGCAAATGAACATGTGAGAAACAGCTCATCCTCGAAGACTGGTGTTTTCACAACGCCAGCGCTGGGGTTGCACACACAGCACCACGGCAGCCAGAACTGGGAACCTGGTTTTACATCCAGAAGCAAGCAAGGATCCCAGTGTGAGCCCGAGGGCTCTCTGGCTCTGTCCCAGCTGAGCCTTGCACTGAAGCAACTACTTAGTGACAAGAACTTTACGACAACAACCTCTTTTCCAGACATCATGCTCACATCTAATCTGATATCCAACTGATGTGACTCTTCACAGTAACTTCAGAGCTGCTCTTTAATTTGCTCACTGGAATGTGGTTCTTAGTTTCAGTTTGCTTTTGACTCTGTTGTTACTTGCATTCTCTCCAGTTCATCTTCTGCTTAACATGTTCTCTCAATGTACACATATTCCTCCATCTATCTATAACTAATATCACAAAGGAAATATAAACAAAGACCCATGTCTACCGTGTAGGATACAGTTCATAATTTACTTAAAAACAAAGGGAGGAGGGGTGGTTCTCGTGGTTTCCTGTGCTCAAAAACAATTGTACCCCCAAAAGTGGGATGGCATGGAATTTCCAGATAGGCTTCAAAGCTCTTATTATTGGCAATCTTTCAGAGTAGAAAAACGGACTTACCAATACGTACCATTAACATTTCACTGAGGGCTGGATTTTACTAAATGTTTGTACTTAAATTATTTCATGTTTCGCTGGGGAAATGAAATTGATGAATTAAAACTGCTCAAGATCACAAAGTTAATACCTTGTGGGGCCAGGATTTGTGCTCAGGCAACCCAGTCCCAGAGCCCACACTTCCTCTGTTCCAGGTGAACATGCCAAGTATGCCCTGGTAGTGCTTCTTGAGTAATTATCTGTAGAAAAAATTTTAATAGCTATCACTATTCTGGAAAATATTTCAGAAATCCCAGAGTCCTGGGTTCAAACACCAAGAAAATATTAAAACTGCCCTCTGTTAACACATCTTAAGAGGAAGTTTGGCTACCACAAATATCAGCGCTAATTCTCACTGCCTGCGCTTGTAAGGAGCAGGAGACATTTCACTTTAAAAAAATGGGCTCTTTGGGAAAGAATTGCCCCTGTCTTAGCACCATATTATTCTGACAGCGCAGGAACTATTGATTGTCTTCTAATACAAACAAGATTTAGATTTCCCCTTTATGGGTCTATCTTTGATGAGGTAAATATTGTATACAGTGTGTATGTATATATTTGAATACTTTCGATGTAATTAATTTTGACAAAGTATTATAAACTCAGTTGCTCAGCTCCCTAGTTCACACTGTAAGACCAGTGTTGGGAGCCACGAGTTTTTCTGGAAGTAGATTCTCTTCACATCTATCATAAAACACTTTCCAGGTCTGAAAACCCATCTCCCAGGTCTTCCACCCAGCTCAGTTCAAGGTGATCTTGCTTCCTAAGCCTGAGTGGCCTGGTCCTGGCTGTTCCAGGAAGGACCCCTCGGTGGAGGCCATCTGTGGCCTGATTCAGGACTTGACGGGCCATGCACAGATCTAGTGAGTCCTCAATTCTCCACTTCAACGGAGTAGCAGGCGTCTCACTGTGTCATCCCTGGAGACAATTTAGAAATTCTACAGCTACTGTAGCCAGCATCTGAGTGATTTCGGGCAAGGGATTTGATCTTTGTCTCGGATTCCTCCCATGTGAAGGGGCGGTACCAACGGTGCCCAAGCCGCTGGGGATCGTGCGGGTGAAGTGCTCGGAGCGAGCACATCCGCTCTGGCCCCGGCCGCGGGCTCGTCAGGCGTCACGCGGGCTGTCAGGTGCCTGGGCTCCGGGTGCGGCAGTCCTGGCCACCTGTCACCAGCGCCGGTTTCCCGGGACGGTGACCCGGTCCTCCCCGCTGACAGAGGTGCTCCCACCGGAGCTTCTCCACTTTGACTCAGGGACGGATGAGCGGTGGCCCGCGGGCGACACGTCGCCGCCTGGGCTGACCAGGAGCGGGGGCCGGGACCTAGGTCCCCGTGCAGCCCCGGAGATGACCAGCGCCCGCGCGTCTCAAGGGGCGTCTTTGCAGCGGTACCGCGAGCTGGCGGGACCCTGGCAGTGTTGGCCTCAGGGCGCCGCGGGCAGGGGCAGGGGGCGCGGCCCCCACGGAGGAGAACCCGGCCCTTTCCGGAGGAGCCTGGCGCGGGGCCGGGGTGATTGCGCTGCCCGCCTCTCCGCGCCCCGCAGGGCGGGCTCGGCTGCACGCATCGGATTCCATGCGGGAGCTGGGCCTGGGACAGGGCGGCGGGGTCAGGCTTCCCAGTCCCACCTACGTGATCCCGGGCTAAACGGGAGGTCGGGTCACTGGGGAAGGTGACCCACACAGGACGGTCCCATTCCGCTTCGGCCCATGCCTCCCAGCCAGGCACGCAGCGGCCACTTCCAAGGTGGGTCTTTTTTTTTTTTTTTTTTTTAATTTTATGGGCCTCCCTGGTGGCGCAGCGGTTGAGCGCTGGGTTGCGAAGCTGCCCGCGGCCTCTGTGGCGCCGGTTCGATCCCCGGCTGCTCCCAGGCCACCGGAGGAGGGTCCCACATGGCGCGCAGACCTCTCCTGCCGCCCGCTCCTCCCCTCAGCAGTGTACTTCGGTCCTTCTGCCTGCTCTGCTCCCTGCTCTGGCTCTGGTGAATTCTCTCACCCTCCCGTGCTTCTGACTGTACCCATTGCTTGTATAAATAAATAAATAAATAAATCTTAAATAAATAAAAAAGATGTATTTTATACAAGAACTGGGGTACAGGCCAGAAGTGCAGGAGGGTGAGAGCATTCACCAGAGACAGAGCGGGGGGCAGAACAGGCAGAATGACCAAAATACACTGATGAGGGAAGCAGCCGAGAGACAGGAGAGGTCTGCTGGGCCATGTGGGTCTCTCCCTGGCCAGCCGGGAATCGAACCCATGCTGCAGAGTCTGCGGACAGCTTCACAGGGCTGCACTCAACCCCCTGCACCAGCGGGGAGGCCCCCAAGGTGGTTCTTTTAACAAATGATCTGTGTCCACTGTGTGGCAGCACCTTCATCAACCAGTGGGATGAAATAGTATCCATCTGAGAAAATAGTCAATTTTTATTTTTTTTAATTTTTTTTGAGGTAACGGTTTATAACACTGTACATAGCTTAGTGGTGTCAGTTCACACCTTCATAAGCAACTTTAAATATTAGCTGTTATATTTTTTCATTTCTGATGTTCTTTTCTCTGCCTTTTTCTGGGATTCTCTGAGGGGAAGAACCACAGGAAAGAGGATCTTGGTCTTTCAGGCTTTATTATCCTAAACATTTAGGATACTGATTAGCAAAGTCACTCCACTCTTCCAATTTATTTAGCTTTCTGATGGGGATCCTTTCTCGTTCAGTGCATTGTCCAGGTGATTGAGTTGTTAGGTTCCTGTTAACTGTGTTATGCTGTGCCTCAGGAAGAAGACCGAATACAAGGAAATACTTCTGAAAAATCAGTCTGAAGCCCAAGCTGGAGTTAATCTTTTGCTGAACTTGCTCATTCCAGAATGGCAGTCCTCTTGCAAGAAAGATCTCCAGTATGTACTGAGGGCTGTGCCTGGCATCAAGAATCAGACTAGCAAAGAAATCATTATCACAGGTGTAAGATCTCATTGTAGTTTTGTATCTCATTGTATTTTTAATTTGCATTTCCCTGATTACAAGTGATGTTGAACATTTTTTCATATGCCTTTTGGCCATTTGCATTTCCTCTTTGGAGAAGTTTCTTTTTAGCTCTTCTACCCATTTTTTGACTGGATTATTTACTTTGTTTTTGTTGAGTCTCATCAGCTTTTTGTGATCAGTCCTTTATCATTAGTGTTGTGTGCAAACATTTTCTCCCAATCAGTGGGGTGTCTCTGTTTTGGTTACTGTCTCTTTTGCTGTAAAGTTCCTTAATTTGATGTAGTCCCAGCTGTTTATCTTTGCCTTCACTATCACTGCTTTGGGTGATGTGTCTTTAAACATGTTACTGAGGTGTATGTCATGTAGTGTTTTGCCTATATTTCCTACTATATATTTTATGGTTTCAGGTCTTATATCTAATTCTTTAATTGATTTTGAGTTGGGTTTTGTGCATTGTGTGAGGTAGTAGTCAAACTTCATCCTTTTGCATGTAGTGACCTAGTTTTCCCAGCACCATTTATTGAACAAACTTTTTTTGCTCCATTGCATATTCTTTGCTCCTTTGTCAAAGATTAGTTGACCGTAAATCTGTGGGTTTATTTCTGGATTTTCTATTTGGTTCCATTGGTTTGTGTGTCTGTCCTTGTTCCAATACTATGCAGTTTTGATTACTATGGCTTTGTAGTATAGTTTGAAATCTGGGAGTGTGATGCCTCCATTCCTTTTTTTTTTTTTTTTCCCCCAGAGCTTTGGCTCTTCAGGGTTTTTGGTGGTTCCATATGAATTTCATCAATATTTGTTCTATTTCTTTGAAGAATGCCATTGACATTTTTATTGGGCTAGCACTGAATCTGTAAGTTGCTTTTGGTAGGATGGCCATTTTGAGGTTAATTCTTCCAATCCATGAGCAGGGGATGTCTTTCTTTTCACAAAGAAATCATTAACTTGAAGTTAATGCCAGGAGCCAGCCAGCTATGTGGACCTCAGATGACTGTCATCAGAAGACTCAAGGGCTCTGTCCACAGTGGCTGTGAAAAGCACAGACCAAGGGGCAGCTATGTCAGAGACCTGAAGACCTACTTAATATCCAGAATGTGGAGAAGGGTCAATTTATACTGGAGAAGTTGCAGACTACTTGCAGCCCATAGGTGGGAAGAGTTGGGATAAGCATTTATGACTTGACAACAGAAAAGACTTCTGGAAAAGCACAGAAAGCAGTAAACTGAATGTTAGGATTCACCAGATGGCTCTGGAGTTATAACTCAGCATCTCCCTCAAGGGCTTTTATTCCCCTGGTATTCATATATATACTTCTGGAAACTTCTCTTTCGATATTGGGTCATTGTGGTGCTTTGGGTATATTTACTAAAGTTTAGCTTCAACATCAGTTTTCCAAGCTCAACTTCATCCAAAGGATGAAGGACAGGACAAGGTATGTTTATGGTAGAGATAATACCGAGGAACCAAAGGTTTCAAGTCCATCCTTTTGAGACCCTATCTGAGTTTAACTCAACAGCATTGTTTTTTGAAATGGAAAAATGAGAAAGGATGTTTGCAGAAAGAGATTCTTGAAGGTAGCTTTCTGGAGCTCTTAATTACTAATGTCCTTTCCCTGAAACTTACCTTTATCCATCTCCATCTCATCTTCCCAGTGCTTTTTTTTTTTTTTTTTAAGATTTATTTATTTATACAAGAACTGGGTAGTCAGAAGCGCGGGAGGGTGAGAGGATTCACCAGAGCCAGAGCAGGGAACAGAACAGGCAGAGTGATGAAATATACTGCAGAGGGGAGCAGTGGGCGCAACAGGAGAGGTCGGCGCACCATGTGGGACCCTCACCAGTGGCAGGGGATTGAACTGGCACTGCAGAGGCTGTGGGTAGCTTCACAGCCCAGCGCTCAACCACTGCACCACCAGGGGAGGCCCTTCCCAGTGCTTTTTTCCTTTATTCATGCATACAACAACTGGGGTCTAGGCCAGAGTTGCAGGGGTGAGAGGATTCACCAGAGACAGAGTGGGGAACAGAACAGGCAGATTGAACAAAGTATACTGCTAAGAGGAGCAGCAGGCAGGACAGGAAAGGTCCGCTGCGCCATGTGGGTCAGCTCACTGGTCAGGGATCAAATTCTAGCCCTAGTGGTAATGGCACTGAGACTTAACCCCTAGGCCACCAGGGAGGCCCCCAATCCGTCCATTTTGCTGTGAATGGAAACATTTATATCTTTCCTCATGGCTGTGTGGCAACACCACATCTTCCTAGTCCAGTCCTCTTGTTGGGCAAATAGGCTGTTTCCATGTCCTGGCTATTGTAAATAATGCTGCAGCGGACACTGTAGGACATGCAATTTCTTCAGCTGGTAGTACCATGTTCTTTGGACAGATGTCCAAGAGTGGGATTGCTGGGTTACACTGCTTTTTCAAATTTAGTTTTTTAAGGTAAATCCAGATTGCTTTATAAAATATCAGCACCATCGGTGTAATAGGGCTTCTCTTTGTCCACATGCTCTCCAGCGCTCCTAGAGTACTTTTTTTAAACAGGTGCTATTCTCACAGGTGTAAGATAACAGTGGTTTTGACCTGCATCTCCCTTATTAAAAGCAATAATGAACATTTTCCATATATCTGTTAGCTTCTGGATAGCCTTCCTGGTGAACTGTCTGTCTGGATCTGCTGCCCATTAAGATTGAGTTTTTTAATTGTTAACTTGATTCTTTAGGTGGAATGAATCTGCTGCCCTGGAGAAGTTTGAATTTAACAGGCCTAAGTGTTGTTTTTTTTTTTTTTTTTTAAAGACTTATTTATTTATTTATACAAGCACTGGGTACAGTAAGAAGCGTGGGAGGGTAAGAGAATTCACCAGAGCTAGAGCAGGGAACAGAACAGGCAGACTGATGAAATACACTGCTGAGGGGAGTAGCGGACGCGGCGAGAGGTCTGTTGTGCCATGTGGGGCCCTTGCCTGGGGGCTGGGGATGGAACCGGTGCTGTAGAGGCTGCGGGCAGCTTCGCAGCTCAGCGCTCAACCACTGTACCACCAGAAGAGGCCCAGGCCTAAGTGTTGATGCACAATCTACAATACATTTGGGCTTGGAGGGTTGTGGGCAGGACAAAGTCTGTTGCTTTAGGGAGCACTTGGTTAGGCCCAAGTGAAATAAAAGGCAAGAACCAAGCTGCAAAGCTTTAGAGAATTCACCATATTTGTTAAAAAGTAGTAAAATGCAGAGTGGAACTTCGTGGAAGGCCCACATTCACAATGACATGGTGGTAAAGAAGCTGTCTAAGGCATCCCCATTAGAACTCACCTGGCCAAGAAAGTAGATCCTATCCAGCACAGGATACCCCATCCACACCCCACTCTGACAGTCTATGTGCTTGACAAAAATGTATTCGCACAAATTACAACCTGGACCCTCAGAATGAGACACAGGCACAAACAGCTTTGGCGAGAAATCCCTCAGAATCTAGACATCAGATTTTCAGAGCTACAAAGGTCTCACCAGTAAATATAATACAGCACTGTGTATGAGGCACGGGGATGTGGGTAGGCAGAAGCCCCCAAGAAATTGATGACTGTGCAGGATTCTCTCAGGCAACACTGGGCTCAGAGCAGCAACCCCACAAGAGAGCACCTGCCCAGCGGGCAGAAAGTGCTGGCTGAGGGTACCAGCCAGCCTGGAGCATGTCCAACAGGTGAGAACCAAACATTCCAGGTCCCACCTCTTCCAGACAGTTCTCCCACAGCCTCCTGGTAAGCCAGGTGTTTCCGATCACCTTCTAGAATGTGGAAGATAAATCATCTCAGGTAGACACATTTTCTGACAAACAGCTGAGGCTGTCCAAGGCGAATTAAGCCACGGCCCGAGTCTGCAGCAGGAAGGGCTCTGGGCAGCTGCAGAGGGTGGGCCTGTTCTCCCAGAGCCTGAGGAGCTGGAGCTGGTGAGAGGCGCCCGACACCCAAGAGGAGACATCACCTGCAGAGTCCTGCAGAGGTCGACCTGGGAGAGGCAAGATCACTGGGACGGGATTCTCTCTTTTTTAAAAAGATTTATTTATTCATGCATACAAGAACCAGGGTACAGGCCAGATGTGCAAAAGGGTGAGGGGATTCACCAGAGACAGAAAAGCAAAAGTGAAATTAGGATCTTTGACAGGAAGAAAGTGCAGGCAGAAGCCTGAAGTACAAAACAGGGATTAGGTCACTGCCCTAGAACACAGTGCAAAGAATTCTTTCCATGATCTAGAAGTGGGCGATTAGACCGCCTTTATTTTTTTTTAAGACTCTTCCATTTTTTACCTTTTTTTTTTTAGTAAGATATATTTATTTATGCATACAAGACCTGGGGTACAGGCCTAAGGTGTGGGGGTGAGAGGCTTCACCAGAGACAGAGTGGGGAACAGAACAGGCAGATGGACCAAAGTACACTGCTAAAGGGAGCAGTGGGCGAGACAGGAGGTCTGCTGCGCCATGTGGGTAGCATCCTGGCAGGGGTTTGAACTCATGCTGCAGAGGCTGCGGACAGCTTCATAAGCTGCATCTTAACCCCTTGTGTCACCAGAGAGGCCCTGGGATGGGATTCTTTTTCCCACATGGCTCCTCTGGTGTTGGACCAGTTATGATGTCCGGGTGAAGCCTCTGCCGCACAAATCACACTGATGGGACTTCTCCCAGGTGTGGATCTTGGCAATGCTCAACAAGGCTTCTATGTCTCCGGCTCAGGGGGGTGTGGTGCGGGCTTATCGTTGTGGATCCGCTGGTGCCGCAGGAGGTGGGAATTCCGCCGGAAGGCCTTGCCGCACACAACGCACCGGTATGGCTTCTCCCCGGTATGGATTTTGTGATGCTCCAGAAGGCTGGAGCTCTGGCTGAAGGTCTTGCCGCAGTACTCACACTCAAAGGGCTTCTCCCCGGTGTGCGTCCTCTGGTGTTTGATGAGGTCTGAGCTGTTACCGAAGGCCTTGCCACATTCCTCGCACTCATAGGGCTTCAACCCCGTGTGGATGCGCTGGTGGATGACCAGGTCCGAGCGCCGGATGAAGGTCTTCCCACAATCCTCGCACTCATAGGGCTTTTCCCCGGTGTGGACGCGTTGATGGATGACCAGGTCCCAGCGCCGGGTGAAGGTCTTCCCACAGTCCTCGCACTCATACAGCTTCTCTCCCGTGTGGACGCGCTGATGGATGACCAGGGCCGAGTTTCGGATGAAGGCCTTCCCGCAGTCCTCACACTCATAGGGCTTCTCTCCCGTGTGGACGCGCTGATGGATGACCAGGTCCCAGCGCCGGATGAAGGTCTTCCCACAGTCCTCACACCAGTAGGGCTTCTCTCCCGTGTGGACGTGCTGATGGATGACCAGGGCCGAGCTTCCAATGAAGGTCTTCCCGCAGTACTCGCACTCATAGGGCCTCTCCCCAGTGTGGATCCGCCTGTGCTTACTCAGCCCTGAGCTCTGAGCAAAGCTCTTGCCACACTCGTGGCAAATGCGCCGCCTGCTCCCAAGGGCTCGTTTCTGCCTTCTTTGGAACCCGCCCTCTTTTTCACCAACTTCTGCGCAGGGAGACATCTGGCCCGTGGCTCCCCCTGGGGGGCACAGGCTCTGGCCGGCCTCCTGCTCCAGTGGGTCCTCGTCCCCAGGCGAGCCCCTTAGCTTAGTGCACACGTCCCCACCTGAAACTACAAATGGCAGCAGCTGTCACCAAGTCCCGGGACGGCCCTTGGTGAGGGCCAGGGAGGCAGTGGACAGAGGTCACGGATGCCAATGGGGAGGGTTTCAGGCAGGAACAAGGAGAGGAGTAAGGAGTGAGAATGGGGTGCTGGGGAAGAAGGAGGCCTGAGAATAAAGGTGCAAAGTGGGAAGGAGAGAGTGGAGTGGGGGGAGGGAGGACCGAGTCTGTGCTGGGCAGACACTCAGAGGCTCTGAGCTCTAAGACGGGGAGGCAGCCATGTCCCCCAGATTCCACACTGAAGGACTGGGCAGAGATCACAGTGAACTAGGCAAGTGGAGGGACTTCTGGAGTGTTCTGGAAGCAACAGCCAAGTGAACACCCAAGACTGAGTGTTCACCAGTGCCGAAGACTGCCACCCTTGTTCTTGTCCCAGTCAGGTGGATCCCCAAACAACAGGCTTTGGTGGGGACAGCCTAAGCGGGAGGGCCCACTGGGCCTGGGGGGCTGTGTGACCCCAGACCTCAGCTGGCGACCTGCGTGTACGCCCTCC
Organism: Talpa europaea; assembly: GCF_964194135.1. Lineage (NCBI taxonomy): Eukaryota > Metazoa > Chordata > Mammalia > Eulipotyphla > Talpidae > Talpa > Talpa europaea. Next base: position 134,366,447 of record NC_140068.1, on the reverse strand, counting down.
TCGCTGAGCTCCGACACCGCGCTTGGGAACCGAGGTGACCGTCAGCTACACACTGTCGCCCACCAACATTCCCCGAGGAGACCCCGCAATGTGCATTGTCAGGCCGGCGCAGAAAGGGAGTGGACAAGCACGGGCACCTACTATGCACCAGACCCACATCTCCTATGAGCTGGATCTGCTTCACTGACCCCTCAACCGTCAGGAATGCTGGGAGGAGAGACGAGCAGAAGTGAGACTCAATGGTTACAAAGCTAGTCACAGACTGGTTAATCTCTGCACTTCAGAAACTGTTCTGAACCCAGTGAAAACTGCAATAGCTTCTAGCAGCCCAGGAGGCGCGAATACCCAGAGGACACAGAAAGCACGAGAGAGCAGGGCCCGCCTTACCGGGGGAGACCAGGCTGTCGCAGTCCTGCCTTGCATCCCGGCAGAAGTTCACCTGAGGCGAGTCCAGCTGTGTCCATCTGGGGGCAAGTCCAGGAACCTGGAGAACTAAGGAGGAAAATCTCTGGGTGAGATCTGCCCTGGCATTTGGCCTCTCTGCCCTGTGGAGTCCAAGTTCAAAAACTGGAATATAAATTCCTGCAAGAAATTTATAGAGTGTGCTCCCTCCCTAAACCTGACTCCCTGCAGCTCCAGCCCTGTGAGAGGTGCGTGCTCTGCAGACACAGAGCCACACACCAAGGCAGGATCCTTGGTCAGATATATCATGGGAGCCACATAAAACAAGCTTCCCATCTGAAGAGCCTTTGGACTTTGCTAAATTTTGGCTAAAATGTTTTTAGCTGTTGGGGGCATTCTGCTGTGGTTTTGAAAAATGAAGAGTCAGACAGGGCTGATTTAGGAAGGCAGCCACGGGTGTCTGGTTGTGGAACTTGCTCAGATTCAATAGAGAAAGTAAAAGGACATTTGGGGTTCCCTATAGGCAACAAACTCCAAAAGGGGCATGAAACAGTGTATGTGGGCCAGACTCTTCTTGACTGGGAAATAAAGATTACATGTGGCTGCTGTGTCCTTGCGGTGGGTCTTGGGCCTGCGCACCTGCTTAGGACATGTACAGCCACATCCTGTGGGGAGAGTTTCGTGTTATTAACAACAGCTCTAGGGCTTGGGAGATGGATACTCTAATTAGCAATAATCCTCCCATCTGTGGCTCTTCTGACTGGCTTGACAGATTCTGTCTTCCCTGACACCACCGCCTAAGGCTGTACTATGAGTGTGTCCATCTGCATCTCCCTGCAGGATGCAGGGCTGCACAGCAGCAGGACTTGGGTCACTGCCGGCGCGGACTGCATGCAGGAGGCCGCCATAATCTGTGTTACATGCTGGAGAACCAATTCTTTCCAAACCCAAATTTTTTTAAAACTTATTTTTGTTGGGGCCTCCCTGGTGGTGCAGGGGTTAAAGACAGAGCTTTCAAGCTATCACCAGCCACTGCAACACAAGTTCAATCCCCAGCCAGGGAGCTACCCACATGGCGCAGCAGACCTGTCTCCCTGCTGCTCCCCTCAGCAGTATATTTCAGTAGATCTGCCTGTTCTGCTCCCCACTCTCTCTGGTGACTCCTCTCACGCACCACACATCTGGCCTGTACCCCAGCTCTTACATGCATAAATAAATAAATCTTTAAAAAAAAAAAAAACACAGCTAATTTTTGTCCGGTCTTGGTTGGGAAAGTGTTCCACCACTGTTTGAAATTTGTCTTTTACTTTCCATCTCAGTGTAAGTCCATCAGTGACAGGGTTATAAAAGAACTGTCAATGGATCTGTTAGGGGCCCGCCCCTTAAATAACGCTAGATGAGGCATGAGGAACTCACTGCCCAGAAGGTCCTCCTCACTTCCATGTGGTAAGGGCTGGGATCCCAGAGGTTCATACTCGAGCAGAGCCTTCGCCGACTGGAACTGGCCACTCTGGGACCCTCGAGATGGTGTCCACATGGCCATCTCGCAATGTAGCAGCTCTTGCCCCTGGTGACTGTCGGGGACCTGGAAGTCACCATTAACTGTTATTTCCATGTATTCATCAAACATTGCAGTGCACCTGGCACTGTTTCCACTAAAAGATTATCTTATTTAACAGACAACAACCTTCAAGCTAGTACAATTATCCCCATTTTAGTAGTGGGGAAACTGAGGCATAGAGCTTCAGCAGGGGATCCAAGCTCTCCAGCTAGTACACTGTATGCCAGGACCTGCATGCCAGGATGAGGCTCAAGCAGAAGGGCTCCAGGGCCCACGCTCCCAGCCATCACTCTACTCCCTTCTCACACACTGCGCTTTTATGGAAACTCTGGGAATTGGCGCTCAGTTCTCAGGAATACTGAGATCTTTCCTTACCTGAAAATTGAGGATATTAACTTCTAGCTTAATGGGCTTGGGGAGTTTCACAACGCAGGCCATGACATATGGTACGTCCTTATTAAATTCAGATTTCCTTCCAGATCTTAATAGTGAAATTATAACATTTAAGGTCCTTTCTCAAGGGTGGCTCGGAGTTCCCCACGTCCTCTGGAAAGAATGAAGAACCTGGTGCTGAGACCTGACACAATTTGGAGCTGTTGCAGGCTGGGTGTGGTGGATCTGAGTTGAGCACCTGACCTCTTGACTGTGGGTTAGGGTTCTCTGGCCACAGGGCCTCTGAAGGATAGAGCGCAGGGTAAAGCTAACGCAAAGGGGCAACACTAGCACAGACAGGCAAGAAGATGCGCGTGAAAGCTCACTTTACACCAGTTTTTGAACCTGTGATTTCCCCCAAAATGAACTACTGATTATGAATTATAGAAAAACTATTTTTACTAGGCTCTCAAAAGATTGAGTATTTCCTTCCTTTAGGAGCGGAAACAACAAACAATGTGGCGTAAACACACCCAGAACTCTGTCAGCAATAGAAACTGCAGATGTTTTCCTGACACATGGCAGCCAGGCAAATACCATCAGTCACTCACCACTCTGACACCCCAGGGATTAGGCCAGTCCCAAGCTCTTACTCTTTCCTGCATTCATTTCAAAAAGCATGTGACTTTATCACAGATTTGCCTAGTGCTTTGCTAACCATATCTCAATATAACTAAGTTTCCCCATAACCCTTTGTACTTTCCTTTGTGTGTTGGAAAATGCTATTATGACACAGGGTCCGGGGCCTCCACCTTGCTGCCCAAGAGAGCCTGAAAACTTCTGGATCGCGAGGCGCTGCCTCCATGGGACCCGGAGGCTTAGGAAGGGGCAGACCTGCTGCCAGACACTACACCTGCCTCTACCTGCGGCCTGGGCGGGCCCAGCTGGCTCTCCAGATGCTCCAGCAGCAGCACCGCCTCCTCCCCGCTCTCGGGGTGCTGCTCCCGCACCCAGCACTGCAGCTCCCCGGGGAGGATGGTCAGGAACTGCTCCAGCACCAGCAGCTCCAGGATCTGCTCCTTGCTGTGCGTCTCGGGCTGCAGCCACCGTCGGCAGAGCTCCCGAAGCTGGCTCAGCGCCTCACGGGGGCCCTCGGCCTCAGGGTAGCTGAACCCTCGAAAGCGCTGGCGGGAGCGCTCAGGACCAGGAGGGAGGCCGCCTCCTAAAGCAGCCATCTCTGCTAAGGCAGCGGCTTCTTCCTCCTCCCCCTTTATGATCAGGAACCCCATCGCGTCCTGTGCACACTGGGCATCCAGGCCTGTGCCTTCCTGGAGTTCTCTGGCCATCCTGGGCCAAGGCAGTGCTCAGTCTCACTCCAGCTGGGTGCTATATTTCTGCAGAAGATTCCTAGAAGTGGGAAATCACGATTAACCAGTGAAATCTCAAGCAGTTCCCTCCTCGTCTACCCAGGAGCCCATGGACAGCGCTAGAGAGCAGCTGCAAAGATTTCATCCTTGCCTTTAAGTGCCTCTGCAGCTTCATCTTTAACATGACTCCAAACTTGCTGCCCTCAACAAACTCCCACCACAGATACCATGGGCCTGGGCCCGGCCACACGCAGCGTACCCCCAGATGTCCAGGCTAGACAGGAGAGAAATTGCAGGCAGCTGTGTCAGAGGAAACACCTCAGTCTTTGAGGGCCGTCTCCATGTCTCACCCAGTTCTGAGTGACCCCAAGATCCCTGCCTTACCCCTCAGGACTCTCAGCATGAGGTGGCGGCCCATGCCTGGACTGACTGCAGAGAACTGATTTCTACAAACAACCACAATGAGCTTGTCAGCACCCCCTCCCCAGTGCCTCCAGGCCAGAGCCCGCCGGGCCAACGCCTTGACTTTAACCCACAGCTGAGAACTCAGCTGAGCTGGTCTGACCTTCTGACCCACAAACTGGGATATAAGAAAGAGCTTGTTTTAAGCTAATGAATTTGTGGTAAGCTGTCTGGCAGCAACAGACATGAACAGCAGGTCCTTAACCACTCAGAAGGCACTGCAATGAGGGAGGGGGAAAGACAGGAGAGTAGGCCCGGGATGAGAGGAATCAGACTGAACATTTTTAAGGCCTGGACACCTGGTGGGTGAGGCTCCCAGTTTGCTCTGATGTGAGGCTTGTCCCAAAACTCACATCAAAAACCAGTCATGGGGCATCCCCTGGTGGCGCAGAGGTTGAGCGCTGGGCTGCGAAACTGCCAGCAGCCTCTACAGCATCGGTTCAATCCCCAGCCGCCGGGGAGGGTCCCACATGGCATGCAGACCTCTCCTGCTGCCCACTGCTCCCCTCAGTAATGTATTTCATCGGTCTGCCTGTTCTGTTCCCTGCTCTGGCTCTGGTGAATTCTCTCACCCTTCCACACTTCTGACTGTACCCAGTGCTTGTATAAATAAATAAATAAATCTTTAAAAAAAAAAAAAAACCCAAAACCATTCATATCCAGATGAAAGGAAGCCTCCCCAGGCCTCTGAGCTTTGACCTGAAGGGGATCCGTACCTTCTGCCTCAAAAACATGAAAGAAGCAGAAAACATCACCACATCTCAGCCTGCAGAAAGCTCCTGGTCCTGTCCACCCCCTCACTCCAAGGCTCTCCTCCCCTTCAAGGCCAAGCTTCCTGAAAGGAAGTCCAGGGGACCCCAACTCTCGCCTCACCCCCACTACCCTCCGCACACTGAGCACTGCCAGTAGCCACATGGGCTCCCGCAGAATTCACCACACACGCCTCCTCCCAACTTCCGGTCCCCATGGCTTCCTCTCAGGCAGTGGATACTGCTGTCCACTTTCCGAAATGGTCTTGTCCCTAGATGAAAGGGCCCCCTTCTCTCCTGCTTTGCCCTCCTGTTTCTTAAGCCCCTCTCACAGTAGGGTAGGTACGTCCTGGGCTTCATGACTAATGCACTGGGTGGCCTGGTAAGCTACTCAAGGCTTCGCACCTGTGACAGGGACAGTGACAGCAGACGGGACGCTGTGAGGATCCAGTAAATTTGTATATTAAGTTCTCACCATGCAGCCTGGCTGTGGGGAGTACAATGTAACTAGCAGCAATGGTATGATTCTGTCTTTCTTCTTTTTTTCTTTTTTAAAGATTTATTTATTTATTTATACAAGCACTGGGTACAGTCAGAAGCGCGGGAGGGTGAGAGAATCCACCAGAGCCAGAGTGGGGAGCAGAGCAGGCAGAAGGACCGAAGTACACTGCTGAGGGGAGCAGCGGGCGGCAGGAGAGGTCTGTGCGCCATGTGGGACCCTCCTCTGGTGGCTGGGGAGCAGCCGGGGGATTGAACCAGTGCTGCGGAGGCCGCGTGGCAGCTTCGCAACCCAGCGCTCAATCGCTGCACCACCGGGGAGGCCCTGGTCTTTCTTCTTGTCCTTTTTCTCTGCCTACCTTCTTCCTCAGAGCTGTCTTTAGTGTTTACTAAATTTTAATTCTCATTTCCAGGACTGAAGACTGCTGGCCCCTCTCCAGGGCTTCCTCCCAGACAGTTCTATCTAAAATCTTATAAACAAGTCAAAATCAACACATCCCAAACCAAACTGGGCTCTTCCCCAGCACCCATCTGCCCCCTCCCCAGCAGGATACATCACCCACTGGAGAGTCTCACTTTCATCTCTGACTTGCCGCACTGGAACGAGAGCACTTGATAACTATGGCAGGAAATGCACACGAATACACCACCACCATCTGTGCTACAGACTCCATTCAATTTTCAGCACCTGCCATCTCTGAGGCACCTGTAGTGGGCCCCAACCTGTACAGGGTTCCCACCTGTAGTGGGAACACCTGGCACCTTTAGGTCAGGCAACAGCGTTCAGTGCTCCAGCTGAGCAGAATGAGAGGTGTTGAACTGGGAGATCAGTTCCAAACTGGAAGAGCTGACCAAATAAGTAAATATATCAACGATTGTTCATCTTTGTTCTCATCATTGTGGAAAAGAGTTAAAACAGGGAAAGGGGAAATCTAGAGAGAACCCCAGAATGTGGGAGTAGAACGAAAGCTGTCAGTACGAACTCCATTTCCACTATTCATTGCGACAAATAGAAAAATAGAAGTTGCATATGTATCTGATACCCACTCAGGCTTGGAATAAGGACCTTCCCGGAGGCTCAAAAAACTGTCAGCTGTCCAGCACTGAGGAAGACCCAAGGTTTCTGCTGGACACCAAGGGCCCCAGGACCATCTTCAATGCATGAAAGCCTTTCTTGCTCCTGGTAAATCTAGGCAACCAAGGAAAAGGATCCCCAAGTCTTAGGGTCTTGGGAGTCTGAAGAGCACAGCACACAACACAAAGGAATTTGGGTCTCTGCTTTGGGATAGGCTCTTCTTCAGAATAGCTTAGATTTCTCTCCTAAATGATAGAAACCATCCATTATAAAGATAATTGAGGAATGACACTAACATTCAAAGAAATAGTAAGAAAAGCCGGTTCCCGAGATCGCTCACTAAAGATGATACGTCATCAAGAAATAATGCTAACAACAGTAGCAATAATAGAAAATCCCTAAATTGGTTTACCCTGTGCTCTGCCATTTTAAGTGCCTTTATGCATATTAAGTCATTTAAACCTCACGAAATAGCCAATGAAGTGATAGCACGAGCCCATTTTGTGAAAAGATAAAATGACGCCCAGAGAGGTTAAGGACTGGCCAAAAGTCACGTGGCTAAGAATCAGTGGCAAGAATCAAACCATGGAGTATGACTCCGAAGTCCAGGCCGCCTCCAGTACCACCGAGTAATGTAAACTTCCTAAAGAAATCCCATACACATTCCCACCCCACCCCCACCCTCTCCCACATACACCCCCACACCCCACCCCACACCCCCCACACCCTCCCCACACACACACACGAACGCGGGGACAAAAGAACGGCGCAACAGGTGGAGGAGAGTTACCAAAGGAGACCTTAACCCGCACCAGGGACTCGGCACCCAAAGCGTGACCCCGACTCACCACGCGCTCCCCGAGTTCCGGAACCTAGCAACTCCGGCGGGGCGGGGCGGGGCGGGGCGGCTCCGGGCGACTTCCGGCCTCTCTAGCCGCCCCCCGCGCTCGCTCGTCTGCTCCTCCCCGCGCGGCCCCGCCCCCGTCCGAAGGGGCGCCTTCGAACGCGCATTTGCCAGCAGGGACGCCCGAGAAAGCGGGGTGCAGACTCGAGCTCCCCTTGCCTCATTTGCGAATCGAAGGAAGTACAAAGGATTCAAATGATATTTTCGTGTGAAGTCAGAAATCCTTCTACGCTGACATTCCTACTGCTTCTGTCCTGCTCCAATACTCTTCCTCGCTTCCCAGCCACTAATCCCGCCTAGTACGTACGTTTATTGCCTAGTTCTGGTCACAGCATCTACCACGTCCCAGGGACCAGCCTAATAGATTTACAAACATCCGCGGTCTGATTTCAGTTCACAAGCAAATCACCTTTTACGTAGTGTACATGCCCACGTCTCCCAGACTCGGAGAGGCCAGAAAACAAAACTTGGAGAGTAAAAAGCGAGCAGCAGCCGCAGACCTTCGCGCTCTCACCGCCTCCCCCCACCACCTCCCCTTTGTGGAAGGAGACGCCAGGGCAAGAGGACGGATGCGGGAAGGAATGGGTGAGGATATTAGACCCGGAGGCCGGGACGTCCCTTCCGGCCCTGACGTTCAGCGTTTCTGTGACCACCAGTCTCCCGAGGCCACAAATCCTCTGCCCGCGCGCCCATTCTGGCCGACATCGGGCTCCGAGCTTGGGAACGAGGTGGACACCAAGACGCAGCGGCCTCCGGAGCTCCTAGAGAGGACCAGAGGGCGCCTAGAGGGGCAGGGCTTGCTGGGCCACTGGGCTCAGGACGGTGACGCACTTCCGGCCTTTGTGGTGTGTCGGTTGTCGGGGTGATTGGATGCCGCTACGGGTCTCGAGCGGCCTGAACCCTCGAGGTGAGTGTCAGACCATGGTCCCGACCCGCCACGCCGTGGGGTTGGCGTGGCGGGGTCTTCTGCGCATTCATGGCGCCCGGACACGGGCGAGGGAGTGGGAGGTACCGCCCCTGCCCCTGTTGGGGTCTTGGGGAGACCCCTGGAGGGGGCGGACCTTTATAAGGAGCTGGAGGTGAGGCGGTACCAGAGGGCGTCCTGCTGCGGGTCTGGCGTTTTGCCTATAAGCCTATCACTTTAATTTAACTAGTGTTCAAAGTACGCAGTATTTGTCGCATCCATTTATTTTCTTAATATTTCAGAATCGCAGCATCATGACTTGTCACCCCTAAGCCCTAAATAGTTCTGTATGAGCATCTCTAGCTCTAGACACCTTATAACAAAAGGCCTGGAAGACTCAACATTGGGACTTGCCACAGATTTATGGATGTACCTTTCTTCAATATTGTATTGACCCGGTTAATTCAGTTACATTCCCTGATTTTTTTTTTTTTTCAATGTTGTGCAATTTGGTGATAGCTGATTTCCTAAAAGGGAACAGGCAAGTACTGTATCTACATCTCATGTGTGAATGGAGTGAGTTCTTTAACGTCACCTTTGGGAAACACCACAGCATATAGCAGATAATGTTCACTAACGTGGTCCAACTCAATGTCCCTGATCCTAAGTCATTCTTTTTTGCCCCATACCTAGGACTGATTTTTTCCTACTCTTTGCTCCCTGGATATGCAGTTGAAGCCTCTATTATAGCACTCATCATTTGATATTTTAACTGGTTTTGCATGTCCTGTTCTTCACCTAAAGTTACTATATATTGACTACCCACCTGTGAAATCACTTCGTTTTTTTATTTTTTTTCTTGGAATCAATACTTTATTTCAAAAGGTACAACAGTCAGGAAAAGTACTGAGGGTAGTCTGTGAAAAGTTTCCTTTCTTGTCCTGTAGTTTTACCTGGTCCCTCCTCAGTGGCCACCCTTCTCTTGCCGTAGACTGTGCTGTAACAAACGCAGGACTTGGTGGCAGCGTGGAGTGGTAAACATCTACCCCGCACTTGGATCTGTGGGGTTTAGCTGACCAAGCGGGGCTGCCCAGCAGCTCTGCATGTTTCAAGGGGTAGTTGGCTGAGGATGATCTCATCTACTCAGTGGGATGATGTGGTTCTGTCTTGTGTCTTACCATCTGAAAGCCGACAGGCCTCCTCCTGGCAACCATAGGGGCAAGGGCGAGCGGGCTCCATCTTGCAAGCACTTTTTTACCCTCTGTGTCACACTCTAGTGTCACACTGACCAGATCTGATCTCAGAGGAACGGCACTGCCAAGTACATGGCTGCACAGAACAGGGAAGAATTGGGGCCATGAGTATATCCTGCCTTACCCTTTCTCCAGTTTGTAAATATATACATGAAATCTTCCACCTACTTTTATTATCATAAATGATAGTGTGATATTTGTTGTTCTATACTCTGCTTTTTTCCCTCCAGAACATCATTTTGTACATTAATACATAATGTTTGCCATCAGTTGTATCTTCCTAAAGGAAACTAAGTCAGGGAATCTTAACTCAGTTACCCTTTCATCCCAAGCTGGAGTGAGCCTTTTAAATTCATCCCAGAATGGCTTCAACAGAAGAACCAGATAGCCTTAAGATTGTGAAGGTGGAGGATGACACAGTCTGGGACCAAGACCCCTACCTTGGAGAGGACAGCTTTTCTGGCCAGGAGACCTCCCGCCAACTTTTTAGGCACTTTTGTTACCAAGAGACTCCTGGTCCCCGAGAAGCCCTGAGCCGGCTCCGGGAGCTATGCCACCAGTGGCTGAGGCCCGAGACCCACACCAAGGAGCAGATCCTGGAACTGCTGGTGCTGGAGCAGTTCCTGACCATCCTGCCCGAGGAGCTGCAGGCCTGGGTGCGGGAGCAGCATCCAGAGAGTGGGGAGGAGGCCGTGGCTGTGGTTGAAGATCTGGAGCGAGAGCTCTGTGAGCCAGAGAACCAGGTGAGGAGAGGATGGCGGCTCCTGGGCAATGAACACTGAGGGCAGGGTGACATTTGGTGACCCGGCTTGGTTGGCTGTGGCCAAGTGCTAGTCTGTGTCACTGTGTAACAGATCACTCCCAAGCCTTAATGGCTTAAGAAAATAAATATTATCTCACAGTTTCTGTGAGTCAGAACTTGGGGAACTACTTATGAAGCACTCTCATGAGTTTGCAGTGAAGGTATCAGGCAGTTTCTGTTGCTTATCTCCAGACCTGACTGGGGCCAGTTGGGCTGCTTCCAGGATGGCCTTCAAGCATGGTGACTGACTGGAGGCCTCGGCTTCTCGCTGACCATCTTGCAGGAGGTCTCAGTTCTTTGCCACATGGGTTTCTGCCTCAGGCTCAATGAGGGTCCTCACAACATGTCAGCTGCCTTCCCCAAGAGAGACAAGGGAGAGATGAGGGTGAAGCCACGTGCTTCTTATATCTGTGTCAGGATCATTTACCATCACACCTACCACACAGTCTATCCCATAGCAATGAGCTGTTAAGTACAGTTCACACTCCAGGGGAGGGAGACTTAGGTCAGGTGTTAAAGGAAGGAGTATCAAAAAACTCGTCAATGTATTTTAAACCACCACTTGACCGTGGGCAACTCTTTTTCTCACCGTCTGCTCATGTGTAGTTAAACTCCAGGCCTTCCACTGTGCAGTTTCTCTACAGAATGTTTCATCTGGCTCCCTGTCGTCTCTCTCATTGGTATTAGCTTGTGCTCTTTTAGGCCTTTCTTATGAACCCAAGCATACCTTTCTGCCTGCAGGCCCCAGACCATAAACAGAGGCATTCAGAAGTGCACTCCGAAGATGTGGTTCACCCGAAGGCCAAGCAGGACTCAACAGCCATCCAGCTTCAGGCCATGGTGACACAGCTCAAATGTGAATCCTTCGATCCCCACAAATTTGGAGAACAAGGTAAGGATGTTGATGGCCCATGTAGGAGACCTCTGGTGGCTCTATTGGGTTATCTTAAGACTTCGAACTCTGGGGCCAGATTCCCTAGGTTGGAATTTAAGTGTAGCCATTTAATGCTTCTTATGACATTGGGCTGGTCAGATAACCTGCCTGTGCTCTCAGTTTATGCATCTATAAAATGGGATAACCATAGTGTTCCGGTCATAGAGTTTTTTGAAGATTTAAAAAGTTGTTATAGGGCCTCCCTGGTGGCGCAGGGGTTAAGACGCAACCTATGAAGCTGCCCGCAGCCTCTGCAGCATGAGTTCGATTCCCCAGCCATCCAGGGAGCAACCCACAGACCTCTCCTGACTTGCCTGCTGCTCCCCTCAGCAGTGTATTTCAGTCAATCTGCCTGTTCTGCTCCCTTCTCTGTCTCTGGTGAATCCTCTCACCCCCTCACACCTCTGGCCTGTACCCCAGCTCTTGTATGCATAAATAAATAAATCTTTAAAAAATAAATAAAAATAAAAAAAATAAAGAGTTGTTATATGTGGAACACGTAGAACAGTGCCTGCTTTGTAGAAAGCACTCTGTAGTGCCACCTTCCACACATCCTTTCTGGGAGCCTCGCCTTCCCTGGGTGACCCCCACCACATTCCAGCAGTGCCAGTGACCTCTTACTCTGCTGGTCTTAATAGCCACATTCAGCCTTTCTTTATATTACACTATTGGCTGTGATTCCTACAACGTATGTGTTTGATGTGCATCCTTCTATTTCCCACTCTGTGAGTTATGCTCCTTCATAAAGGAAAGAGATAACCTTGTTTGATCCATTTATTATTGCAGATGGTAAAACTGTGTCTGAAAATCGGGAGTTGGCATCAAAACAAGAAGTATTAAAAGAAATGGAATATTTTGGGAATAGCAGACTCCAAAGAGATGTTCCTTTGGATTCGAAGTGCAGAGAAACTTGTAAACCTGAGAGCAGGGTTGAAAAGCCGAGAGGACACCATCCTGGAGAGAGACGCCATAGGTGTGGTAAATGTGGGAAAAGCTTTACTCAAAGTTCAGTTCTTGTTCAGCACCAGAGAACCCACACTGGGGAGAAGCCATACGAATGTGAAGAATGTGGGAAGACCTTCAGCCAGAGGTCAGGCCTGATTGAACATCAGCGGAGCCACACTGGAGAGAAGCCCTATCAGTGTAAGGAGTGTGGGAAAGCCTTCAGTGCCAGCAATGGCCTCATTAGACACAGAAGAATCCACACAGGGGAGAAACCATATGAATGTGAAGAGTGTGGGAAAGCCTTCCGCCTCAGCTCATACCTTGTTCAGCATCAGAGGATTCACACTGGAGAGAAGCGCTATCACTGCAAGGAGTGTGGCAAAGCCTTCAGTCAGAATGCGGGGCTTTTCCAGCACCTTCGAATCCACACAGGTGAGAAGCCCTACCATTGTGGTCAGTGCAGTAAAAGCTTCAGTCGGCGAACGCTCCTTATCAAGCATCAGAGAAGCCACACTGGAGAGAGACCTTACGAATGTGATGAGTGTGGAAAAGCCTTCAGCCATCACTGCAACCTCATTAGGCATTTTAGAATCCATGCTGTGTCCAAACTAGACTGAGTCCATGGATCCTCCAGACCCTTTAGTGGGGGCCTCTTGGAAAGTAAGATTTTCAAGAGCTTATTTTGTTCCTGTCAAATTTATTTTGTTTGGGAATGAGGAGGTTGTCTTCATAGCAGGTGCAGGAATCCTGGGATGGGTGACTGATGTGGCCTGTGTCAGGCTGCCTCCATCTTCCCTACCCCTTGATTTATTTCTAATCATTTCCCTTATAGGGGCCAAGTCTTATCCGAAAGTAAACTGGAATGCAGGGGCTGTTGTTGAGTTTAATACTGAATATTGAACAACTCTCAAAGGCTACAGTCAAACTCTGAATCAGAATTTCAAAAGACAGCATAGTTTCAGATTGGGCAAGTGCAAAGGTTACTCAGAGGTGAGGTTGGGGTGTTCTTTTTGCTTTTCATTTTTTTGCTTTCTGTAGAAGTTATAGTCTAAACATACTTAAGAGTTTTGGGAATAAGAATCATTCCCATTCCCATAGGAGGTCATCATCTTGGTCCTCCTAAGAATGGGATGGGTGATCTCTTTGGTGCTGTCACTGGAAGTGGTGGCATACTTAGTAACCAAGCAGCATTATCAATGGCGTGAAACCTGTAGTCCCCAATGCTTTAGAAATCTATGTCCTCTTTGATATCAAACTCCAGGTTCTCAGTGCAGGTCATTACCATATTTAAGATTTCCAGCTTTGTGATAAATAATGAAGACGATGCTTTAAAACCTGTTTTATTCTGAGCCTTTTCTGTCATTATCTGCCACTGCCTTCTGGAGGAGAGCTAGCAGTCTTCCATGCTACTGCAAGCAGCCTCTGTAAAAAAAAAGGTGCCTCCAACCTTGACTGTCGCTGGTTTGGGGAGACCAGCAGGCTGAGGCCACTGGCTTAAGCACACAAGCTCCGGCACCAAACCACCTAGTATTCAAACCCGCCTCTTTGTGAGCCGTGTGACTTTGGGCAACTTATTTAAATTCCCCATGATATAGTCGCCCTATCAATAAAATAGGGGGTAACAATACCTTTGTCATAGGGTACCTAAGATTAAACTAATTCAGACTTGTAAAGCACTGAACATTTAGCTCTCAGTAAGTGTGCAGTACACTTTACAGATGAAGGCAATACTCTCTGAAGACTAGGTGGAGCTGTGTTGTGTTTGCACTGAGTGGGACATTAAATGCCTCTGCTCACGGTCTCATTATACTTCTCTCTACAGTCAAAAGCTGAATCAAAAGTTCAAAAGACAGGAAATAAAAGTTCAGCTTAAAAGTATACTATGCTAGAACTTTGTCTTCAAAGTTTATTTAAAAATAAAGGTGCATATGTGTGGGTGTGTGGGTCTGCATATGTATGTGTGTCCATATGCATTTGTCCATGTGACTTTGCTTAGGAATCACAACTGAAAAAAATTCCTTGGTTATTTTATTTGTGACTAGAATGATTAGATTTTCAGATTATCTAGGGTCATACTGAGTTTTAGAGTAACTACACGTCACTTGGCATCTTGTTAAAATACAGAATCTAATGTAAAGGGTCAGAATGGAGTCCTGGAATCTGCCTTTGAATAAGGTGCCCTGCTGGCTCATGGGATGCACCTGAAGCCTGCCCTCCCTGCATGGATCTCCACCTGCCTCACCTGAGGAGAGTGAGGTGCCTTAAGGTACAGTGGGCAGGTAGGTTTGGGGAGCAGGGCAGTGCCCTCTCCTCTGACACAGGCAGATTCAGCCGCATTTTTACCTGGGGAGCCTAAGCAGTGCTTCGAAATGTTGGGGAACAGCCACTATGCCTGAGCGGCTGTTCCTGCGCCTCCATACACGTGCTCCCAGGACGCTGCTCGTAGTTGTGAGCACTGGGCACTCTGAGCACCTCTCCCCGTGATGTCCTCATGTGGGCTGCACACTTGGCTTCCACGCGAACGTCCGCGCAGTCCCTGTGGACTCCAACCCATGTCAGGCCGCTCCTCTCTCACCTCCTCAATAGGCCAAGTACAGAAGAGAAGCCAGTTACGAAACAGAGGCCAACAGGAGAAAATGGGGGGGGGGGCTCCCGATGTGTGACGGGGAGCCTGCAGTGAAGACACACTGAAGGGAGAATCTGGCAAGGTTCATTTTTTTTTTTTTAGATTCTGTTTCACTGATCTGGTCCACAGCATTCTGGTAGCTGCTGCCACCCCTTCCCTGCATTCAGCCTCATGACCGTGACAGAGGGATTTGCAGAGCCCAGGTCAGAGGCGCACCACGAGATGTAGGGGCTGCTTGGGTGGGGAGGGAGTACCCTGTCAGCTTCGGCCGGCAGGCCCTGTGGAGAGGCAGGGTGCCCAGGAGTGAGCAGCCCAGCGGGAGAGAAGAACAGGCACCATAAGCAAATGGTAAGAGTGTTGGAAGAGGACAAAGTGCTTTGGGAACAGAAAGCAGGCCAGGGGAAGTGTCACTCTGGAAGCATTTGGGTGGCGATTTGGAGGAGGTGAAGGGGTCCACTCAGTGCTATCTGGGAGGAGGGTGTTCCAGGAAGATGGATTTGGCCCAAGGTATGGAATCAAGACAGCCTCCCTGCTAGGCTTGCCCTCACAGTCACCCTAGAAGAGGAAGCCTGAGTAGGTACCTGTCGCCGACTCTCACTGAATCAGCAGCATGAACAGTGTGCTCATGTCGCGGGCAGGTGAGGCGGCAGAGCCTGTGTACCAGGTGGACTCTCCATCCAGTGCTCTTGCCTGCTAAGTGCCTGGAAACTTTGTTTTCCCACCTGGAAAACTGATATTCTCCCTTAATGGAGAAGGCACAGTGATGCCACTTACCTAGGTGTTGGGTAATTATTTTGAGTGATGGGGTGTGTCCTCCAAGCTGGGCTGGGCTCTTTGAGGTGAGGTGATGATTGGGTGTGAGAGCTGGAGAGGGAGGGCACTTGGGGGGGCAGCCAGCCTGCTAGACAGAAGGGCTGGGAAAGTGGGGGAGCTGGAGAAGGGGAGACAGGGCCAGGTTCCTTGGTAGCACCGTGTGGCTGTTCCTAACTGGCTGGGTGACTGTGGACGAGTTACTTCCCCTCTCTGTGCCCTGGGGAAGACCAGCCGGTCAGGGGCCGCCATCTCAGGAGATCAGGCAACACAGGCAGCCCTTCCCAGGCCTCTTCCTGCCTCCCAGGTCACCAAGTGGGGGGGGGGGCGGTCCCAGGCTTCGGGCTTCTTTCTGGAGGCTGAGGAGGCGAGTCCTACTTGCCTGTTTGTCCCGATGGACCCAGAGCGGGAAGCCGCCGAGATGCCAGCGTCCCGGTTGCCTAGAGACGCGGCGGAAGTGACCGCGGGGCGGGGCCGCGGGGTCAAGGGCACCCAGATCCCAGGTTCCACACGCGGTGAAAGCCTGGGAGGGCGCTCGGTGCCGCCCGGGGCGGGGGTCCCCGAGGGGCGGGGGGGCTGGAGCGGGAGGGGGCGCGCGCTGGGCTTCAGGCTAAAGTCCCACGAGTGCGCGGCGGGCGAGGCGGGGTATAGCGGCCGTTTCGGGGTAACCACGACGCCACCTACGCTGGTAGCGCTGACCGCGCGAGCCGCGACGCTCAGTGCTTGGCGGGGCGGGGCTTGCCCGACGGGAGACGTCGGCGGGGACTCGCGCCGTTTGCCTGGTTAGGACCCAGGCTGCGGTGCCGGTGCGGCCGCCCGAGCACAAGCGCAGAACACAGCAGGTTTACGTTTTTTAAAGTTTCCTATTACAGAGAATATAAAGCACTGACAAAAGTTGAAAGACTAGTGTTAAGGAACCTTACAGACCACCCACCTCTAACAGTGAGCAGCTCAGGACCAGCCTGGTTTCAGATCCATACCCACTCTGCCCTCCCTGGCTATTTTGAAGCAAATCTCAGACAGCGCATGTTACCGGTCATTATTCCCGTAGGTTTCTCTAACAGACATGTAAAAATATAGCTTTGACACCTTATTACCTAAAAACAAGTTACTCCTTTTATCATTTCACATCCAACAAAGACTTCACATTTCCAGTTTTTATCAATGTCACAATTTTTAAAAATGTTTGCTTGAATTAGGATCCCCGTGCCTAACAATGGCTGATCGGTTTGTTTCTTTTCATTAGATTCACCCTGACTTTCTTTGTTCCTCCATTGCGTTAGCCGGGTGGGGGAGCGTGGGGGGTGGGGAGGTGGAAGAGACTGTTTATCCTGTAGTTGTCTGCAGTCTCCATCTTGATGGGTGCCCGGGTGCAGTCCCTGCACATCGTATAGCATCTTTCTCTCTGAACATCCTGGGAATTTGTGGTTCAGTCTAAAAGCTTAAATATTATCAGGTTCAGCCTGTTTGAAAAGACCACTCCATCAGGGGGTCGTGTTCCTTTAGTGAAATGATGCATTTCTATACCATTATTGGCCATTTGTGTTTTGTCCTGTGTGAATGCCTTATTCATATCCTCTGTCCGGTTTTCTTTTGAGTTTTTTAACTTTCCCTTATTAGTGGGTAAAAATTCTTTATGTTCTGTATATTCCTCCTCATATGTGTGTGTGTGCACGCACTCACACACATGTGTCTGCTGTATTTTTTTTTTTTTAATTAGGGCTACCTCTGAAGACAAGGTGCTCAATGGGGGGTCTCCCTGAACCCCAGATTCCAACAGAAAGAACCTCCTACTAAATCAGTGAAGCACAGACGATGGAGAGTCAAGGAAAGACCCTGCTGTGGCCAGGCCAATCCTCTCCAGGACAGAGAAGGACCACAAAAGTCAAGGTGGAAAAAAGCAGCTTTACACTGAAACAGGAATCCAGGCTGCCAGGAAAGAACCCTTTAACCAGGGACTCTAGAGACAGCAATTCAGGTGCCTCAGCTATCGGGAACCCCTTTGGCTTGAGTGACCCAGAACCATCTCTGGGAGCTCTGCCATTGGAGGTGTGACCAGGGATCTCTTCGCTTGGCGTAGGACACCCTCACCTCACGGGCTGTGTTGCAGCTGCTGACACTGGATTCAGCACCACCTGTGTCACTATGACACTGCCTGTATCTTAAAAATGGCACTGTCCAGAGAAAACTACCCCCCAGAGGCAGGATGCCACTCTTTAAATGCACATTTTCAGTTTGTATGATACTTTAAATGCACAGTATTGGGCCTTCCTAGTGGTGCAAGGGTTAAAGATAGTGCTGTCAAGCTATCACTGCAGCACAAGTTTGATCTCTGGCCAGAGAGCTGACCCACATGGCTCAGCAGACCTCTCCTGTCTCTCTGCTGCTCCCCTCAGCAGTGTATTTCAGTAGATCTGCCTGTTCCACCCCCCCCCCCCACTCTCCCTGGAGAATCCTCTCACCCTCCCCCACCTCTGGTCTACACCCCAGTTCTTATATGCATAAATAAATAAATCTTTACAAAAAATACAGTATCATCAATTCAACAAATGAACTCCCACATCTGACACCAAAATTAGACATTAAAAGAGGTCCCCCGGAGTTCAAAATTTTTACAAATAACTTTTACTATTGTCTTTGAAGCTTCATATAAACATCTGACTTTTGAAATGAGTGACTCAATTCCCTGATTTCATGACTTCCATCAGGTTTGCCTTGGGAGGAGGGTACGGTCTGACACGAAGTCGTGACTGCTGAGGTCAGCGCTGTGTCCATTAAGGCCCTAGTCGGACAGGTGGGCCTGGTGCCCCAGGTAGAAATGCGCCACATACCTCCGGAAGCCCAGGAGGTCGAGAGAAGTGGCCGGGCTGCAGGCTCGGTGCAGCTGCCACGCATTGCTCACAGCGGCATCGATCATGTAGTTCACCAGAACTGAGTACCACTTCCTGCTCCTTATTCTCACCTTGTATTTGGAGACAGTTTGCTCCATTTTAGCAACCCCTTCCCTGCATTCGCCATACAGTGTTGCTATGGCTGGCCGACTTATCGGAGGGGCCTCTATGTCCTCGGTGACGCCACTGACCTCACTGACAGGCTCTATGCCCACAGCATTGGAGCACAGGCTGACAACGCCATCGCCGTGCCATCGACACACGATTATCTCATTGTTTTCTTCCACTTGGAAATCAAAGTAGCCCTTCTCCATGTTTTTCATTTGTTCTGCATCCATGAGGGAGCACTTTTCAGTCCTGTTCTCTTGAATTATTCCTGTTGCCTTCACCCCTTTCTTCTTCAAGATTGACACCAATTTGACACTTGTGAAGAAGCTATCAAAACACAGGTGATAAGAATACTGACCTCTCTCCAAAAGAACGTCGGCGAAATTCATCACTAGGTGGCCACCCAAACCGATCTCAGGATCCTGGTTTGCCATCAGAGCTGATTCTTCCTGGTAGGGCTCAAACCAAACAAGATAACCCTGTGTGGTTGTGCCACACCAAATTTTATAGCCAATTCGAATCGGTTTCCCATTCAGGAATTGGCCACTATCAAAGCATTCACACATTGTCTTGTCAAAACAATAGTATTCTTCTAGGGGGGCATACAGGAGAAAGTTTTTATTCATTTGCTTTATGAGGGGCCTCAATTTCGTAAACTTATCTTTTTGATCTAGGCAGCTGTTATCTGCAAAATGCAGGTATGACAAAATCAATTCAAACCTGTCCCTTCTAATTGCATCTCTCACCTGGTTCTGCTCAGCGTCATCCACTTCCCAATACATTCCCCTCCGGGGATGCCGCACAACTCCGCTCCACAGCAAGACACCGAACACACACCTCATCTCCTGCACTGTGACTTCCAAGTTGACATTTTTCTGAAAAGCGTAATTATTGGTTTCACTGACAATCAAGTTGAATGTTTCATCATCAAAAAATAACTCAAAGAGCTCTACTGGGCTCAGCTTTTCACTCTTGAGATTCAAAAGCCCTGTGTCCAGTGCTGACCAGCCGGGGAGGGTGGCCTTGATGTCTCTCTTGACCCAGCACTGCTCCAGGGCAGCTGCCATCTTTCGCTTTTTGTGAGCTGGCTGGCTCTCGGGCGAGTGCTCTTCCTCCACCTCTGAGTCGTCAGAAAACGCCAGGCCTTGCAGCAGCTCGCTCACCCGAGCTTTGTCTTTCCTCCTCTCTTTTCGGGTAATGTCTCCTGCAGCGTATTCCAAGGATGAGACATGCATCCGGGCCCACAAGTCCCCCTGGTGACGGCCCCTCAGAGTGTTCACATATGCAGGTGTCCTCTCTGGAGGGACAGGAGTGCTGCCAGGAACTTGGGGTACACATTCTCTAGGGAGGAGAGAACACAAGCACAAAATTCCTCAGTCTCATTTGCCAGTGAATGATAAACCCATGACACTGAAGGATGCTTGGGTTTACTCAGGATTACCTTTCAGTCACGTTTCCAGGGGGAGGGCTTTGGCCAGACCTTATATCCCTGGCCGCCCCTCACCTCCACTCCTCGTGGCTGAACTAGGTGCTGAATCTGAGAAATGGAACAGCATCTTAAGGGCAGGAGTTCCGACTGTCCTTTTAGGAGCAAGTTCCTGACATTCACTGCTCCTCTTTGCCTCACATCCTGTCACACAGGCCTGTGCTGAGGGAGGTCGGCTTCATTCCTCTGCCACCGTGCGCCACACACCTCTACCAGGTGTAGCTTGGGCTCCCAGAACCATGTTTCACTTCTGTGTCTCTATCAGTTGGTTCTGAACTTGAACAAGGAGGCTGTTATTTACTGGGCCCCCTCACCCCTCCCACAGAATGGGGAATGTGGAAGGATTTAGTTTCTCCTAGTTTTAATTCATCTAGGGGACACACTATTCTGAGGAGAAACAAAAGACAAATTCAGATTTGCTGCCCTTGAACCGATTTTTATGAGGTTTACAAGGAAGCAAGCTGAAATAACTAAGGTGGAAAGTGCTATTTTACACAATCCTCTATTAATTCTAGAAACTGGCATTTCACTGACTAACATCCTAGTGATAAATGGTCTAGATTCAGAAGCAGAAAGAGAAAGAAAAGCAGTGAAGCAATGTTTTTAATATGATTTACTGCTTTAATGTGATTTTCTGTATATAGTTTTTTTCCTTCTCACTGAAGCATTTATCACCCCAGGTACCTTCAGTGTCTGCATGAATGACCTGCTCAGTGTCATAGCAGCTCTCTCTCATCCTGCCCAGGGAAACAGATGTCAGACAACAGGTTCCTGTGGCTCCATTTCACTTTCTCCTTACATTTGTAGAGTCTGCTCCACTTAGCACCAAGGACACTCACCTGGTGAATGTTCCTGAGCCCTCAGCACCTTGCTCCATTTCTTCAGAAGTTTCTTGCTTTGCATTGAACAATCCACCTTTAGTTACAACTTCTTCAGCTAAAATAACACAATAATTTAAATGTCATATGTTACCTGAATTTAGAAAAAACAATCTCCAGGGTGAAAAAATGGGATGTTCCTATTTAAACAAACAAATAATTGACAGGTGTCCTAGGAGTCTCAGCCACTGTGTAATGCGCAGTGTGGGAAGCCAGTGAGGAAAGTCCCTTGGCTGGGAGACGGCCTCATGGGACAAAGCATATTTACAGTAAAGTACACATGGCCAGCAGTGTCTCCCAGAGTGAGAAGTTCCTCTGAGGTAAAGGAGTCAGACAGAGGAGTCCTTGGGGCTTCCAGGCATGGAGATGTCTGAAGGTGACAAGTCACAGGGCACCTTTGATGGGGAGAAAAACAGGAGCAAAGGAGAAGTCGTTGAGGAACCCAGAGAGTATGGAGGTGACCACAGAAGACAAGAATAAGCTGAGTAAAACCAGCACCAGAGGAAGATAATGTGACTGGAAGGTGCGCAAAATGGCAGGGGCTGAAGACCCTGGGGACAAGGATGGGAGGGTAAGGTCTCAGGAAACGTGAGCTCACAAGGGCCGAGTCATGCTGCTGACAAGAAAGGCGAGTGCTGGCAAGGGGCTGGGAGAGGCCTGTCCTTACACATCAGACTGGATTCTGCAAGCTTCTCCCAGGCTGAGCTCCCACAGAGGTTCTGAGGCAGGCTCAGGTGTGGCCGCTCCTCTGGGACAAAGGCATTTTCCTCCTCAGTCTTTACTGATATCTGAAAAGGAAGAAAGCAGCCTCTCAGGTTTGCTGTGGTCAGCAGAAGAGGTCTGGCAGTGAAGGGCATTGAAGACCACACTGCAGACCAGCAGTACCAACCCCTCAGGCCTAGGGGAGGATCATTCTCGCATCTCTTCCAGCTTCTGGGGGCTGTCAACAGTCCTTAATGTCCCTCAGCTCATGGATGCATCACCCTACCCTCCCTCCATTGTCACACAGCCACCTCTCTGGGTCACTCTGTCTTCACGGGGCCTTCTCATAAGGCCACCCTCCTAATGCAGCATGACCTCACTTTAATGTGATTACACAGTCTGTTTCCAAGTCACATCACGCTCACAAGTACCTGGCCAAGGAGTCCAATGTGTCTTTTGAGTTCGACCCACATCTTCAGCTTAGTCCTATTTCAATTAAGGTTATTTCCCTTTTTCTGTCTCGTTGTTTATTATTTGATGCAACACTAGTTTTCACCCTTATGTTCACCAAAACCTCTCCCTTTCATTTCCCAGACTTCTCTCGTCTTCTTATTCCTCCACAATTCAAGCTTATAGATTGTGTATTAGTACACACTACTTTATCATCACATCTGGTGTAATCGTGTCCAAACTCATTTGGAAACACATGCTACTTTAGTAAAAAAATTACTTCTTCTTTGTTTCTCTATTATATCAGACAATAATACAGATTATAAAATATGTATAAGCAAGGTTTACTTTCTATAGGTGTCTGTATGGAATGGGAAAGTATTTAAAAACAGGAAACTCTGGGCCTGACAGGATTAAGAACCAACTAGAAGGGCCTCCCTGGTGGCGCAGCGGTTGAGCGCTGGGTTGCGAAGCTGCCTGCAGCCTCTGCAGCCGGTTCGATCCCCGGCTGCTCCCCGGCCACCGGAGGAGGGTCCCACATGGTGAGCAGACCTCTCCTGCCGCCCGCTGCTCCCTTCAGCAGTGTACTTCGGTCCTTCTGCCTGCTCTGCTCCCCGCTCTGGCTCTGGTGAATTCTCTCACCCTCCCACGCTTCTGACTGTACCCAGTGCATGTATAAACCAAACAAACAAACAAATAATAAATAAATAAATAAATAAGACATGCCTCTAGAAAATTAAAAAAAAAAAAAAAAAAGAACCAACTAGAAGCCACAGAAAAAGACTGAGCAAGGAGACAAAAACTGACTTAGCAGCAGATTGAGGGGGACTTAATTTTCTAAAGCTAAATGTCAAGGAAAATGATCAGATCATCATTTAGAGAATATGGGAGGAAAAAAACTATAGTCCATTTTGAGAGGAGGATGTGAAGTTTTGTGTTGGATACACGGAATTTTCCTTGTCATCACCAAATAGTCAGTGGCTGTGTGCAGGACAGTGAGGTATAAGAGT
Organism: Talpa europaea; assembly: GCF_964194135.1. Classification (NCBI taxonomy): domain Eukaryota; kingdom Metazoa; phylum Chordata; class Mammalia; order Eulipotyphla; family Talpidae; genus Talpa; species Talpa europaea. The sequence continues at coordinate 134,343,258 of NC_140068.1, read as the reverse complement.
GTGTGGGAGAGGCTGGTTCTTAGCTGGGGAGAGAAACCAGAGATATTCAGAGCATTGGGCAAGTGAAGATGCTTTTCAAGCCAAGTGCCTAACTCCTGGACAGGATATGCCCTCAAGCACACATGGAATGAGGTGGTGGCGTCTAACCAGCACCAGCATCTTGGATGAGGCACATGATGTTGGTGCTGTTCTGTGACAAGGGGAAGGCAGAGGGACTATGCCACCAGAGGGCTCCCAGGGGCGAGGCATGCGAGCCTAGCAGGGCAGGAGCAGGAGGCCAGGGAATGGGGGGCCGCTGCTGAGGTTCCCGAAGGCCTGGGCATGCTGCTCACCTGGCACCTGGCTGAGTTAAACCCAGGTACTGCTGCCTTGTCTCGGGCACTTTCTTCCTGGCGAGGGGCTGATCCCGGGGAAACAGGCCCTGAAGAGGGAGGAGACAAGAGTCCTGAGTGAGACATCACAGCCCTTAGGAATGCCCCTTGTGGGAAACCCATCCCAAACCTTTTTGTGCTTGTTAAACATCCACAAAGTAGGATAAGGGCCTTGTCTCAGGGCGTCTCTCCGGAACCTACCATTCTTAGCCTCAGGGTCCCCCACTCACAATACTGAGTGGCATTTATACCCTCAAGGGAACTTCACATGTTGTAGAGATTTTAAATCATAGATGAAAATAGAGAGGGAGGAAGGAGCTGTAATTTAAAAAAAGATTAAGCAGAGCACACAGAGATGAAAGAAGTGAGAGACCAAAAGACGAGAGAGAAGGGAAACAGGAAGCAGAAAAGAGGAAGGTAAAAGAGAAAGACATTGAAAAACAGAATTGGCGGTGGGGGGAGGCTGTGCATGAGGGGAGGTGGGGGCATGTGGGAAATTGCTGTACCTTCCTCTCCATTTTGCTGAAGTTTTGTGTTGGATACTTGGAGGAGCCAAAACACTCACTAGCATCATTTATTCACTGAGCATCAGCTATATGTGCAAAGTGTACCTGGGAAAAGCAGGGAGATGCAGTGTTCGCTCTCAATGGGTTGACAGGTGAACCGGGAAAAGAGAATGCAGATAAAAACTGGACTTGATGTCAAAGAACTTAGTTACAATAATGGCTGTGGGGCCTCCCTGGTGGTGCAGTGGGTTGATCACAGCGCTATGAAACTATGTGCAGCCTCTGCAGCACCAGTTCGATTCCCAGCCAGCCAGGGAGATACCCACATGGTGCAGCAGACCTCTCCTGTCTCGCCCGCTGCTCCCCTCAGCAGTGCTTTCGGTCCTTCTGCCTGTTCTGCAACCAGCTCTTTCTCTAGTGAATCCTCTCACCCTCCCGCGCCTCTGACCTGTTACCAGCCCTTGTATAAATACATAAATAAATCTTTTAAAAAAATACAATAATGGCTGTGACACTGGGCCCATCACCATCTTGATAAGCCTCCAATTCCTTATCTGTACAGTGGGAGAACAGAGCCTCTTTTGGGGTTGGTGAAGAGTAGGTGAAATCAAAACCACAAAGCCCTCTGTAAACGGCAATTCAGTGTTATTTTTCAAGATGGGCAATAACATAAGGAGCATAAAATTACCAAGTGAAGAGGGTAGGTGAGCATTCTACCCCAAAATAGCAGAGCATAGTGTCACTTTGCTTTGCTCCAAGACACAATGGAGCGCTGTAGAATCTGTTGCTGTTGTTTCAAATCTAAAGTGAATACAGCTTGCTAGAAAAGCCACCTCCTCGCTGATTCACTGTTATTACCTCAGCATAAATGCCAAGCCCGACAGCTGAAAGAGCACGAGGTAAAGCAGTCTGCTGACATGACAGAGAAAGGGCTAAGTTAAACAGAGGAAGGACAGCAACAGAAAGAGGAGAAGACAAAGACAATGCAGCAAGGAAAGAAGTCAACGCCAAGGAGATTTGGAGACAGCAAAGGTCAGGTCAGACTCTGCTTCTTCTCTCCCTGAGGTGGAAAAACACTGGGAACCTGGGGAAGAGCAGAGGAATGTTTTCAGACATGAAAGGTTATTGCCAAGTGCTCGACATATCTGCCAGTGACGGGACAGAAGATGGGCTTCAGCTGCAACTAATCAGATGGCACCTCAAGGTGCCTTCCACTTCTCCATCAACATATCTAAACATTTAATAATGTGTCACTCTAGGAATCCATCACAGTTGAGCATTAAGGGACTGACAAAAGTCCTCAACAGTGTCCACTTTAAATCCAGTGTTTCGGGCCTCCCCAGTGGCGCAGCGGTTGTGCGTTGGGTTGCGAAGTTGCTGCAGCCTCTGCAGAGCTGGTTCGATTCCCGGCTGCTCCCCGGCCACCAGGAGGAGGGTCCCACATGGTGCGCAGACCTCTCCTGCCGCCCGCTGCTTCCCTCAGCAGTGTGCTTCGGTCCTTCTGCCTGCTCTGCTCCCCACTCTGGCTCTGGTGAATTCTCTCACCCTCTGCGCTTCTGACTATACCCAGTGCTTGTATAAATAAATAAAAATAAATCTTTTTAAAAAAAATAAATAAATCCAGTGTTTCATGCTAGGTTGACAGTGTATATCCACACAAGGGGGAGGGTAGCACAGTACTGAATGAGCACCATTTTCCTCGCCCCCATCCCAGGCAGCCAGTGGCCTTGACAGTCTGGTCCCAGTATGCCAGGAAATGGACTTGCTGATGGGGAAGAGCTCATGGGAACTGGGGTGGAGTTATGTGCTCGGTACATAAATGAACACACTTGGCTTTGGGCAGTCTGGCTCCCACAGCCCTAACTTGCACACTGGTGCTGCCAGGAAGGAAACCTGAAAGAAGCAGCGTGGAGGAGACACTCATGGGCAAGAGGCGACAATGGCAGCCGTTATCTTAATGTGGTATCTCCTGTCCCAGCTCTCCATGGCTTGCCTAAATCTCTTCTTGTGGTTCCCACCAGACAGTGCCTTAGATGTGTGCCAAGCTCTCATGCCTCAGCAGCAGGGAATCAGCAGCACAGATGAGGAACAGAAGAGGCTTTGAGAACAGAGAACTACAGATTCAGGCTGACCCTGTCTGGCTGGGCATTTGCTCACGAGGAAATGGGTAACTCTGGGAATTTAATGGGGGAACAATTATTAGGAAAATCCTTTCTTCTCTATGCACACCATTTCTACTAAAGATCTTTCACACTGACAGTCTGCTTTCTCTGCCTTTGTGCACACAGATGGCGAGACCCCTTTCAGTGCCTGCACACCTTAAGTTTGCAGTTCCTGGGCACCCTTCAGTCATGCTCTAACAAGAGGAGAATGATTCACCACACTACAATCACTGTAAATCTTATTCTCATTGAAAAGAAAAGCTTCAGTGGCACCGGAATTTTTAATGACAAAATCCAAGCTTTCTGGTTCAAATGTAAAGACCTTCACAAAAAGTCCCCAGCCTTCCTCCCCACCCCCTTCCTTATTCTCTCTCTCAATCTCTCTCTCTCTCTCTCATTTCCTAAACCCTCCAGCCATGCTCAATGACTCACTGTCCATCAAAAATACCAGCATGAGGAGGTGATGCAGATAGCCTGGGAAACTGATCTTCAGTTCACCTGGTCTCAGGTTACCCTGAGAAATGTGCTGGGGTTATAACTAATAGGCAGGCCCTTAGCCAGAGTCTCTAGAATATTTGGGAGGAAATAAGAAGTTATAAAAAGCCCTTGAGAATGACAAGGCAAGCTTCCTTGGGGACTAGAACACATTCTCAGCCTCATCACACATACTGCGACAGACAGTGGTGCATTCCGAAAGGGCTTAGAAGACCAAGGGAAGCCCCCTGCCCAGGAGGATGCTGCCAGAGTCCCGCTCTCTGCGTCATCTCATGAGGTGTCATAACCCTTCACCTTCATTAAAGAACCTTATATCCTGTGACTGCTGTTCTCTGCCCATTACCATCCCCATTCCGATGACCACTCACTGCCATTCTTAACACCCTTGCTCCCTCCAGTCACAATGAAATGAAACTGATTTCAGAAGATGTATATTCATCATCTTACAGGTAAGTGGGAATGCATCTTGCTTCTGTTCCACTGGAAATTCTTTCACCCTCCCTACTGGCTCACCCCTCCAGGGCTCCAGGACTCCCTACCACTTTGAGACTTCTTCACATGCACAATGTATCTGAAGCTTCATGGTGGTTGTGGTTTTTTATAAGTTAAATATGACAGAACTGTCCGCCAAGGAAGCAGGGAAACACCAATGCTGTAAAGGGTAAACAGCTCAAGTAATCTGTACTCTAGGCATTTTACTTTGTGATTTTATTATATGAACCATTTATTCCACACTTAGTCAAATATTCATATTGACCAATCACCACTGTGGTAACTGTGGTAAATCTTATAAATGCTCTGACATTGCGGGCATAATTTTGTACTTGAATTTTCCAGGGAGAGAGAGAAACTCGTTCTCAACAAATTCTGGGAAGAAAATGGTAACACCCTTCCTCACAAAGGTTAAAAAATACGACACTGTGGTTTTCTAAGGGCTTTATGAGCTTTCTGTGCATAGTTGGCCCTTGAACAACTTGAGTTTGCACTGGTAAGGAACCAGTGATATTTGGATTTTCTTTTAAACAGAAGATGTATACTTAGAGTGTTGATAAATCCAACACAGTACTGTATATATATTCCTTCTTCCTTGGGATTTCCTTAATAACATTTTTTTCCCCTCTAGCTTCCTTTACTGTAAGAATTCAGTCAACAATCCATATAACATACAAAATATGTGTCAATGGTCTGTATGCTATCGGGAAGGTTTCCAGTTAGCAGCAGGCTATTATGAGTTAAGCTTTGGGGGGAGTCAAAAGTTTTATTTAAAATTTTGACTCTGTGGGGGTCAGTGCCCCAACCATCACTGTTCAGAGGCCAACGGTACTTCTGTCTGTCTGCTCAATCCACCTGCAGCCTGTGGGCCACAGACCTTGCAATTCTTGGATGGCTAATCCTATGCCAAGGCCTGCTGAGCTGAAATATAACTGCAGGGGGGAGGTTTACCTGGAGCTCTGTGAAGCCTGACGTGGAAGCGAGAGCCCTGACACAGGAAGGCATGTTCCACACGGAGGGGAGGGGACCTGCAAAACGTAAAGCTGCACCTAAAATGACTGAAAGGTTAGAGGCCCAGCAGAGAGTCAATAAAATGTTACCAATGAGGGTTAAATAAATTTATGGGAAGCTATTAAGTAAAACACCCAAAAGCATAGAATTAGCAGCGTGGGCCAGAGAAAGGATGCAGGTCAGAAAGTTGTGTGACCCAAGTTCTAAGTTGCTCTGCCTGTGTTGACCCTGGGCAAGCCACCTGGACTCTGAATTTTGGTTTCCTAGCCTATGAATTGAGAGTGTTAGACAAGAAGATCTTAGAATTCTAACATTTTACAGTGAAAGGTTTTTAAAAGACTGCTTCAATGTGACATTAGACAAAGTCATACGTAAAACTGAGGCCACAGATAGACATGTTTTTCCTAAGGAAGACAGCGCACCTGTCAGGGCCCGCTGCCAATGTCCTCAGGAAGCGCTCACTCTGGCACTCACCACTCACTTCTTGAGGGCTCCTTCTGGAGAGTTCTGGAGGTTCACACTTCAGGGTGCTCACTCCAGGCAGGAGCTGTATGCGCTGATGCTCCAAACAGGCTCCTAGATATTCCTGTCCCCGAGCAAAGGCAGAGGCCTAGGGACAAAAAATTCATTTTGAAAAGGCATCTGGTGGGACCTGGACTGAACAGCAGTTAGGGACACACTCAGGGAAAACTGGGCAAGGCCTAGTGAATGCTTATAAGAAGCAGACGGCAAGCCAGTCACTTATTCAACAAGTATGGAGGGAACACTAACTCAACCAGGGTCTGTTCTATGTGCTGGGGATCGATGGCAAATGACGGAGATAAGACAGGCAAAGAATCTCTGCCCAGAAAAACAAAACAAAAACCCATGCTGAAACTCGTGGGCGGGGGCTTAAAGAGGAACAGGATATATGCAATGTCTCAAAATGTCTCCCACAAATTTCCTATTAATTACAAAGTGGGGAAAGGTAACTTCACAGCAGAGAAATCTAACAGTCACCCCCTTCACCTCACCCTGTGTCTCCTGATGGGATGCCTATCTACGTGAAATGCACACCCAGCTCTTTCATGAGAAAATGTAAGACAGACTCAAATTGAGGGGCTTTCTGTAAAATTACTAGTCTGTACTTTTCAAAATATCAATGTCAGGACAAAGAAAGACTGAGCGACAGTTAAAGATTCCAGGAGACTACTCAGACTCAGCAACTGTGATGTGATTTATAATAGAAATAAATGTTTGGTCCTATCTCATTTCTGGCACAGAGCTCCTAAAACCCTCTGACCATCCTAAGTAAGGAGAATGATTGTGTTACACTGATGAAGTGACCTGGCCAATGGGGTGCCTACAGGACTGCCCCTGAGGATGGGAAATGGAGAATAAACCATGTGATTAGAGGCTGGGATTTCCAGTCCCCCCTGATCTCTGGGGAGGGGAGGGACTGGAGGTCACATCCATTCTCAAAGGTCAGTGAGTTAATCAGCCATGTCTTCAGTGAATTCTACATAAAAACCCAAAGGGGCAGGGTTCAGGGTACTTTTGGGCTGGTGAAAAGGTGGAGATGTGGGGAAGAGTCGCTCTTGCGGAGGGCATGCAAACTCCAGCCCCTGCCCATATACCATGCTGCCGCATCTCCTCCATCTGGATGTTTACCTGTCTCCTTATTCAGATTCTTTTCTAATAAACCAGTAAATTGGTAAATAAAATGCTTGAGTGGTGTAAGGCCCTCTAGCAAGTTAATCGAACTCAAGGGATCACTGGCTCTTCCAATGTACAGCCAGTAGAGCAGAAGCACAGTGCGAGCCTGAGCTTGTGACTGGCCCCTGAAGTAGGGTGAGGGGGGCAGTCTTGTGGGACTGAGCTCTCCACCTGTGAGACTGATGCTGTCTCCAGGGTAATCGTGTCAGAACTCAGCTTAACTGCAGGATGCCCAGCTGGTGCTAGAGACTCTGCCGTTGCTGTGGGGACACCCCACTTCCTCCCACAGATAGGGCTGGCTGAGCAGAACTGAAATGACCGCTAGATGCACCATGTGATGCCTGCCTGTATCCAGGCTGGATTGGGGGAAACTATCCTAACACTATTGGGGTGATAAGGCAAACTATGAATGAGAACTACTGATTAGGTGATAGTACCATGATAATTTGAACTTCCCCAAAGAAGGACAATTCAAGTGAAGCTCCTTTTTCTTTGGAAATATATTGGAGGGTTTAGAGGCTAAGGGGCACATCTGCAAGAGCACTCACACACACGCACACACACACATTCAGAGAATGAGCTCCTACAAGAGTGGGGCACATCATGAAACCAATGCTAACAACTGGTGAATCTGGATGACAGGCCCAATACTCTGCAAGCTACGAATTATTTCAAAATAAAAAGTTAAAAATGAGGGGTCTCCCTGGTGGTACAAGGGTTTAAGACGCAGCACCACGCAGCTATCCACAGTCACTGCAGCATGGTTCGATCCCCAGCCAGGGATGTGACTCACATGTCTCTCCTGTCTCCCCGCTGCTCCCCTCAGCAGTGTATTTCAGTCAATTCATCTGTTCTGTTCCCCACTCTGTCTCTGGTGGTTCCTCTCACCCCCCACACATCTGGCGTGTACCCCAGTTCTTGTATGCATATTTTTTTTAAAAAGTTAAATATGAACCAACAAATACACACACACACACTTCCCACCTGCTGTGCTTTGTCTCCCATGTCTGTCTCTAGAGTCTCTAGTGCCATCACTACCTCCTGCCCACTCTCCAGAGGGTACTCGGGCACCCAGGCCTGCAGCTCCCCAGGCAGGATGCTCAGGAACTGCTCCAGCACCAGCAGCTCCAGGATCTGCTCCTTGGTGTGGGTGTCGGGCCGCAGCCACTGGCAGCACAGTTCTTGGAGTTGAGCTAAAGCTTCACGGGGCCCAGTGACCTCCTGGTAGCAGAAATGCCGGAAGCGCAGGCGGCAAAGCTCGCGAGTGTGGGCACTGCTGCCCCATGAACTGGGCACCTGCTCCCACGCGGGGTCTTCCTCCTTCACCTTCACAAGACCTTCTGCATTTCCAGGAGGAGCGCCTGTGAAAGCTTCCATGTTGAGCTTAAAGGTTGGGAAAAGATCCACTTAGCCAGGGTCCATTATTCGCAAAGATTTTTCCAAATGTACATTTGAGGCATAAGCATTGATAAGTAACATGAAAATTTTAAGAGCTGCAAAACTCAAAATAATTTATTTATATTTTTGTCCCCACTGTAAGTCAGGCTCAAAACTAAGCTGGCTTGCTTATGTCATCAGTAAGAAAAAATATACCTTGAACCTTGAGGGGGCTGAACACAGGGGTAGAGGATGTCAAGTTAGGAATATGAGGGGAGAGGGTTAAGCATGAGAATGCGTGAGTACCTTAACTGTAGCTAATTTTACCAATGGTGGAACAGATGTGTGGCTTCATGGGCAGACAATGCATTCTCCAAGGTTATCGATCTCTGTGTACCACTGAATACTCTACTTTCAGGGCAGCGGGGTAAGTGGTTTCTGAAGTCTCTCCTCCCCATATATCTTTTGTGATGAGACTTTGCCATCCTTCTCAAGAGGTGGAGTCTATTTTCCCTTCCCTTGAATTTGTGCTGACCTATGACTTCCGTTGACCAACAGAATACGGCATTGATGACACTGTGAGCAGAAGTGCTCTTGTAGTTCTTGGCATGGTCATGAAACTGACATGCTGAGAGGAGCTCAAGCTAGCCATGGGGAGAGGTCAGGTGGATGAAGCCAGCTACCCCAGGGAAGGCCCAGGGGAGTCCAGTCCCCAGTTGATTCGTTGAATGAATGAACCATAGGAGTGGCTCCAGGCAAGACCACCAGTAGAACTGCCACAGAATCACAAGAAATGATCAACCCACAGAAGCATAAGAAATAATAAGCTGACGTTATTTTAAGCCACTCTTGGGGGTTTTAATTAATCTTTTTTAATGTAACAATAGATAACTGAAACAGTGGACAGGCTTCAAGTGCTTGTCTCTTTCTCTCCTTTTGTGATTTCACTAATCACTGCATCACTATATATGGCTATTCCAGAGACACTCAAATCTCTGACTGGCTCAGTCTTGCCTCTCACATTTCAGACTCATATTGTGAAATGCCCGCAGGAGCCTCAAGCTCTGATCTCTCCTGCACCATAATTTCAACACGCCCCAAGCTGAAATTAGAGCTCCCACAAAGCTGGACTCACTTCTGTATATCTCCGCGTATGTGGTGGCATCACTAGCAACTGCCATGCACTCAGGCTTAAAACCAGACCCATCTGTAATCTGAGACTAGCCAATTCCTCCTCTAAAAATGCCTCATACAGCCATCCCTTCCTCCTCCTCCCCCCCCCCCATTACCATTCCACCTGCGCATTACAACCATTTTCTGTGTGGTTTCCTTCCCCATTCTATCGTCGCTGAATTAACATTTCCTAAAGCACAACTAGGACCATATACAAACATACCTCCCCCGACCCTCAGGGGGTTTCAACTGCTCCCGGCTGAAGTAAATTCAACCGCCATCCCCCACCCCCAACAAATCTCTCTGAATTGTACCGGTTGGTTTGGCACTCAAACATTTACTGAGGAAGTCATTATTTTCTAGGCATAATACAAACCCCGGAATAAAAAGAAATGACATCTAGTCCCGGCTACTTTTGAGAAAGCCACGGTCTCCCCAAATTCCTCTCATCCCCGCCTTGCGGACAATTCGTTTTTTTCCCACCTACTTTCTACTTTATAGCCAAGAGCGCCCGACTAACCGAGAAAATTCCCAAGGCCCAGAGCAAATGCCACCCCAGCCCTCAGCTACAGGGAGAAAACGACTGTCCTCAGGCGCGCAGCCCATACCTGCCGCACCCGCACGGCTCCCTCAGCACCTGCCACCACAGATCACGCCCCGTCCACCGCCACCCCTGCTGTCTGAGCCCGGAGCCCGGCACGCACCGGGCCACGCGCCGAAGCAGAACGAGATGTGCAGGAAGCCGCCGGCTGCCAGGACGCGACCGGCAGCACCCCCGAGGCGAGGGCGCGGCACACAGGACGCTCACTAAGTGTTGGTTCCGCAGACCCAAAAGTCAGGAAACGTTCAGGACAAAGCCTGGCCCGACTCCCTGAGCGACCCCCACGAGAGCCCGGGAGCCTGAGCGTCCACCCGCGAGCCCACGGCCGCCTGGCACCGCCGGACCCCGCGCCTCGCGGGGCTGCGGGTCAGCGAGCGCTTCCGGCCGCCGAGCCGGGGTCAGGGCTTCTCCTCCCTCCGCGCGGGCAGTAGAGTCGCGCGTCCTCTCTAGGAACTGGCCGCGCGTCTCACTGGTGCGCGGGAGCGACCCCACCCTCGCTTCCCGCGGCCACCGAGCCTCCCGCGCGCAGCCGTTCCTCACCAGCGGGCCCGTCCCGGCTTTGTGGACAGCATTTCTATTAAACCCCCGAGCAGACGGTGACGACGAACCGACACTCTGTCTTTAGGCTCCTCACTAGCTGCTGGTGAATAAATACATCGCCGATGAATAAATAGCAATCGACACAGATTAATTTTTTCATGTAACCATAGCTAGGATATATACTCAGGCTGCATAGAAACTGTGTAATGAAATTCGTCCCACACTCCATAGTTAACATCTGGTGTGTCTCTTCCTAGGGCACTGCCTGCCACCCAGTAGCACTCACTAGCAGCATTTGTTTAGCGAATAAGTATCTTAAAACACTCATGGTATCACAATGTAATGTCCTATCTCAGCCTTTTTAATATAGGAAAGCTTGACAATCTCTTACCAGCTTACTCTTTAACAGCTAAATGGTATTACATTGTATGGCTGTTTCATAATTTATTCTTGTTGATGGATATTTAGGCTATATATTTTTCTTTAGAATTAATGATTCAGACTATTATAGTGTTTTTTCATTCCCTTGTGATTATTTATAGAGTAGACACTGTATGTTGGCATTGATCTGTGAAAGGCCAGGTGCATTTAAAATTTTGATATACAGCCCCCGTTTAATTTTTGTGTGAGAAAGGAAATAAGAAAAATTCAGAATGTGGCTAGTCACAAAATCAGAATTACAAAAATGTTCAATTTTGGTTGTAAAAATATCCTTTAAAAACTCTTTAAAAGGCAGAGCCAGGGCTTCCCCGGTGGCGCAGCGGCTGAGCGGTGGGTTGTGAAGCTGCCCACAGCCTCGGCGGCGCCGGTTTGATCCCAGGCTGCTGGCCCGGCCACTGGAGGAGGGTCCCACATGGCACGCAGACCTCTCCTGCCGCCTGCTGCTCCCCTCAGCAGTGTACTTCTGTCCTTCTGCCTGCTCTGCTCCCCGCTCTGCCTCTGGTGGATTCTCTCACCCTCCCGCACTTCTGACTGTACCCAGTGCTTGTATATTTAATAAATAAATAAATCTTAAAAAAAAAAAAGACCCATTTTGTACACATCAGATTATCAAATATTCTAAATAATCATTCCCAGGGCTGATGAGGGTGTTTTCACAGACTGTTAACAGGATTTGCAGATCAGTATAACCCTGGCAAATACATGAAAAGCTGTAGAAAATATACTTGCCCATTGTCACATTTATTCTAGTTATGGGCATTGAATAGAATAAGTCTACAGGTACAAGGTTGTTGTATGTACATGGATGGTCACTGGCAACGTGACAGACTAACAAGAGGACACATGTCATGGAGTATTGTGCAACTCATTGAAGATTATCTTCCATGAAGACTTTGCATGAGCTGGTTGTCTTAATTAGGGGTTATTGTTTGTTGGCTACTTGGTTGGCAAGGTTTAGATACCCAATCCAAACTAACTTAAAAGAAACCTTTACTGGAAGGAAACAAGTGTACTCCAGGCACTCCTGATAGAGCAGACATTACATTGGCAATGCAGTTATCAAGTAAGACTGTTGCCACTTGGATTAATTCAGCTTGTTTTCATTTCAAAGGAAATCTTTTCCCTTTCTAACTTGAATCAAAGAAGTAGAGTGGCAAGGATGGGAAAGGCATTGGTAAAACTAGATTCTCTTTGCTTTCCACAATATTTGTGCTGCTGGGGGGCAGGGAGTATGGGGGTAACAACAGTGGGCACGGGGTGGGGAATAAAGCCGGTGAGGGAAAATGGTCACCATTAACCAACACTTGAGGGAAGCTTTGACGGTGATATATTTCTAAACATCATTAGTTTTATTATACAGGGGTCTGATGCAAAAATATCAATCTGCTCTTGTTTTGTTTAAGTCGGTAAATCTGTGGACACTTGATTCACTGATTTTCCAGTCCTCACTCAATCCCAAGGCCCTGTACTATTTAGAGATGCGGAGTCCTGCCTCTGCCATGAGAAATGACCGAGAGTCCTGCAGTGAAGAATGGTGTTCCGCTTTCATTCCAGAGAACTGTCAAATGACTGTGGTCCAAAGTTGACTTCAAGGGAAAACAAAGGAGAAAGGATGACTGCAGTGAGGCTCCAGCTTGGCCCCCAAGCATTCTCTGAAGTCAGAGTGGGCTGGAGTGACTTTTCCTAAAGTGCTTTTTGTCAAATGTCCTGTGTCCTGGAGGAAAGTGCTTTTTGTTAAATCTCCTGTACCTTGATGTGGCCACCTCATCAAGCCACTTTGTCCCTGTGGTGATATCTCTGATGTTGAAAAAGGCCTGACCTCTGCCTGAAGGCTTCTCCACAGTTGTTACACTCATAGGGTTTCTCTTCGTTGTGGATCCTCACATGCTGAGCAAGGTGTGAGTTCAGTCGGAAGGCCTTCTGGCATATGCTGCATTTGAAAGGTTTCTCTCCAGTGTGAATCCTATGGTGTCGAATAAGGTCTGAGGTCAAGCTGAAGGCTTTCCCACACTCGTTGCACTGGTGGCTTTTGGAGTGACTATGGATTCTCTGGTGGTGTGTGAGGAGAAGGGCCTGGCTGAAGGTTTTTCCACACTCCTTGCACTCACAGGGCTCCTCCTGACTGTGAATCCTCTGGTGTCGATTAAGGTGGGAGCTGCGCCGAAAGTTCTTCCCACAGTGGATACAGAGATATGGTTTCTCACCAGTGTGGATCCTGAGATGTTCCAGAAGGCCTGCGTTCTGGCTGAAGACTTTCCCACACTCCTTACACTGATAAGGCTTGTCACCAAGATGGATTTTCTGATGCCTGACAAGGTGTGAACTTCTCTGAAAGGCCTTCCCACACTCATGACACTGATGGCCTTTGTCTCTGGAGCCAATTTTCTGACGTCCAGTAAGACTGGCATGTGGAAGCACGTTAGAGTCACAGAGCTTCTCTCCTGGGCACGCACCTTCATGTTTGCTCAGATCTGAGTGCTGGGTGCATCCCTCCCCACGTCCTGGGCATTGAAGGCCAGTCTTCTCCTGGGGCTTTGTCTGCTGCCCCTCCGTGAAAGAGTCTGTGCAACATGCGTCCAAGGGCTGGGCAATTTTCCTGGGGGACTCCACTCCTCTGCAAGAGTCTGTCTCTACAGACAGCTTCCCATTCTCTGTCCTTTTCTTCTCCCCTGGAACATTAAAGACAACAACAATTCTTTGTTTCTTGGTGCTTGGGCATCTGCAATTAAGGGGGAAATATTTAAATGGAGCCATGTGTGCCCAGTGGAAGCACTGTGGGTGCCCAAGTTTGCAGAGAAGGAGACCCCAGGCAGCACCCACAGCAAACCAATGAAGGGTCATCAGCGTAAGCAAGATAAAGGCATTGAATGTTGGAAAAAAAGGGAGCAGACGACAGCCAAAGTAAAAATGCAGGTAAAGAGACAGGTAAGAGAACATCAGAGAAAGTAAAGGTACACGTTGGGGATTAAACTATGCAGTGTCCTGAGTATAAAGGCCCTGCCCTGGGTCAAGAGAGGGGAGGGGCAGAGTCTTTTCCAGCAACCAAAATCAACCTCAACTTTGAATAAAGTAACATTTTCAATAGATCTAGAGGAGGTTTTAAAGGATCTACAGGAGCTACATTCACTTTTCATGTTTAAAATGCACTTTGCAAGGCTATTGAGAAAAGGCGGGCCCCACTCTTTCAACTACTTTTACTCAAAGAAAGCATCTAGCAGAAGGATGACTTTGAAGCAGACCCTACAGTTAAACAGGAAGGAAGACAGTACGTAAAGGAAGACTTCAGAATAAAGATTAAAAATCTTTTAATCTTGATGATTAAATGTTATCAACTGGACTAAGTCAGGGACTGTAGTAGACTCAGGAAAGAAAACAAAGCCCTTGCTTTACATCTGGCAGAAGAAAAAGGGAAGTAAGACAACAACTAACTACCATGTAGTTCGAGCCCTTCTATGGTTGGAGAAATCTTGGGACAAGAGTAAACTGGAAATCAGGGCCTCCCTGGTAGCCTTGGGGTTAAGTCTCAGCGCTGTCACCATTGCCTGCGTTCAATCCCCAGCCAGGGAGCTACCCACATGGCACAGCAGACCTCTTCTGTCTCAACCACTGCTCCCCTCAGCAGTGTATTTCAGTAGATCCACCTGTTCTGCTCCCCATTCTGTCTCTGTTGAATCCTCTCACTCCCCCATACCTCTGGCCTGTACCCCAGTTCTTGTATGCATAAATAAATAAATCTTTTTTTTTTTAAAAGACATTACCTAGGGGACATTTAGAAACAAAAGCCAGTAGCCATTTGAGCAAGCACAAATGAGTCATGAGGCCTGCGGCTGAAATTCTTTGCCTTGGGGGAGAAACTAGTACCCCTTTTTTATCCATTACTACAGAAAAGGAGAAGAGCAAGGTAAAGGACGAAACAGGAGGAGGTTTTGGTCTTAGCTGAACAAAAGCAACAAGGGATGGGTTCAGGAGGGGTGGGGGTGCAGGAGAGCTTTACATCCTGGTGTGTAGAGATCAGACGCTTATTATTTCACATGTGTGAACACACAGTGACTTACATGAATGAATGTTACTGCACAGACATTGGGTCCAATTCATGGACTCACAGCGAAAACAACCAATGCTGGGGTGCAGCGTGGGGCAGCAGGGGAAGGGGCGGCACTGCAGAAACGTGGCGTGGGACACGCGTCTGCTCCTTACCCTTCTCCTTCTCAGACTTTGGAACCTCACACTCCTGTGGGACCTGCTGCTTCTGCTTTGCTTTCAGGGGCACCGTTTCCCCCACCGGCATTTTCTGTTTCTTTGCCTGGTCTGGATCCTGTAGGGACATGTAGGGACAGTTAGCTACATGAGGCTTCAGGAGGAACATGGCTGTTCGGAAAAACACTTCAGTGTTAGAAAAGCAAGTGGAAGAAAAACCCCAGAGGGCAAGAAAAGGAGGCTGGGGAATGTGGGGTGCATTTAGTTTCCTCCCAGCAGAGAACAGGTGAGGCTGGGTTAAGGCCTATAGTGATCAACAGTTAGACTGGAACGAAACCAACACAGGGTAGCAATTCTCTCCCCTCCACTGAGCTCTCTCCACCTCTCTGGTCAGAGGTCTGTTTCTGCTTCCTGCCAAGTAGCACAAGTGACTGTAACTTATCACCTGTGGTTCCAGTGCTCCAAGCTCCAGCTGCAAACCCTCCAGCACAACTACCACCTCCTCTGCACTGGCTGGGTGCTGCTCCCACACCCGGGCCTGCAGCTCCCCGGGAAGGATGGTCAGGAACTGCTCCAGCACCAGCAGCTCCAGGATCTGCTCCTTGCTGTGCGTCTCCGGCTGCAGCCACCGTCGGCAGAGCTCCCAGAGCCGGCTCAGCGCCTCACGGGGGCCCGTGGTGTCTTCATAGCGCAACTGCCGGAACTGCCTGCACAGCTGCTCCCAGCCTCCGCCTCTGCTGTTCCCTTGCAGCTGGAGTCCCTGTCCCCAGGTCGGGCCATGATCCCCCCTTGCTCCCCCATACCCCTCCTTCTTCAGATTCAGAGGAGCCAGGGAGTGAGCCATCCCTAGCTGCAGACTGCTCTGTGTCCGGCAGAACTTCCTTTTGACTGTCTCGCAGGGATGTTCCTGAAAATGTAATAAGAACAAGAATCATAGACACAGTAATAGTAGTGGGAACAATAACCATAATCCGGGCAATAGTTCTTTGTAAAGTTTATGCGTTTCTAATAATCACTATCCTTTTTTTTTTTTTTTTTTTTTTTTTTTATCCCTACCTGAAACCACCACTCCTGAAAAGAAACTCACACACAAAATGAGAAAGCTGTTTCACGGAAGACTGCCAGCTAACACCACAGGATAGCAGATTTTAAAAAAATCACTATGTTGCCCCCCTTGTCTCAGTCTCAAAGAATCGCCACCACCAAGTGCTTATTAATGACAAAGGGAAACAAGGCGTTATCTGGCTGGCACAAACTGACCACAAACTTAATCAAATGATCCAACCCAGCAACACCAACAGTGAGGACAACTGACGCAGGGCCTTCCCATGTAGGCAGCATTTTTACTCAAACACGTTTAACCTGAGCCGAATAATGAGGAAACTTTCTGATAAATCATGAATGTAGCTTATGTACAACAGGCAGGGACTCTCCAAAACAATTTCAGAAAACAAAAAGGTGTGAGACAGGCACTGCTCCGGATTAAAGACAGAGCAATATGCGGTATGTGCAACTGGCTGGAGCTAAAACAAAAGATACCAATTTTTCTTTTTTTTTTTGAGAATTCAGAAATCTGAATCTGAACGCTATCCAGGCAAACTAGAGCCCAAACAGAGCCCATAGCCTATGTGTGTTCAGGGTGCTTTACTGGAATCCAGTTATTCCCGCTGTTTAGATGCTGTCACATCAGGTTTGGTACCAGACTGGCAGGACTGAGAAGCTACCATACAGACACACAGATCACCCACAGAGCTGAAAACATTCATACCTAACCTTTCACAGAAAGTAGCCAGATCACTTTCCCTACATGATCCTTCCAACGCCCCTCTGCCCTGACCCCGCTGGAACACACCTCACACTACCTCTTGGTTGTGGTCCTGAGTCACGATTCCTAGTCTATAGAAAATGTTTTCTCAATTATTTCTCCAATGATGACACCACACACAATATATAATAAACAATTTAATAAACTGACCCCTCTGGCCTCCTTTTATAGCTCATGCATCATCTCAATCAAGTTCTACTGGTTCTGCCTGTCTCTCAAATCTACCCACTCTTCTTCACCCTCATATCTAGACTACGGCAACTGGTCTTTCTACCTCGCCAATCAGTTCCCACACTGACAGAGTGATCTTTCTAAAGAGAGAACACGATTATGTATCTGCCATACATATTGCATTTAATGGCTCATTATCCTTAGGATCAAATTTAAAACATTTACTATGGTTTAAAATTTTCTTATGATCTAATAAATGTTCAGTCACTCAAACATGCAATATTCTTTCCTGCTCCTGGGTCCTTCCACGTCTTATTCCTGCCTGGACTCTATTCAACCCTTCAACTTTCTTCTCTGTAATGCCCACACACATTTTATGTCTCCATACAAACAACGAACCAGCACAACTTCTCTATGTGCTTTACATGTTTTACTGCATTGATAAAATCCTCAACCCTCTACAAAAAAGAAACTATTACTAATATTGTACAGGAAAGGAAAAGCAGACAAGGAGTTAAGTCCTTATAAGAAGCTTCAGAGCTGAACCTCAGATCCTTCCTTCAATATCTCTTGCTTCTCAGACTGAAAACCTTGGATTCATCTTTGTCTTTTTCTCTTATTTTCGCACTCATACATGATCCAATAGCAAATCCTGTTGGTTCAACCTTCAAGGCAGATTAATCTGAACATAACTAGTCACTTCTACCTTAATACTAGTCCAAGATAGGCTAGTCCATTACTGCAATTGTCTCCTAACTGTTAAGTTTCCCTGATTCCAGTCTTGTCTGATTCCCTGATTGCTTTCCCACTATTTTCTTTATGAGCTTCCGGATGCGTTAAGGCAGATCATGTTTCTCCTCCGCTCAAAATCCCCCCAAATCTCTTCAGAACAAGAAAGGACAAAATTTCTGGCATAGTACAATGCAAATTTGTTCTACATGCCCCCTCGCACCCCTTAATCTCTCCAACACCTCCTCCTACAAACTCAGTCCATCACTGTGCTCCAGCACCCGCGGCCTCCCCGCTATTCCTGGAACATGGCCTTTGCACTTGATGTTCCTCGGCCTAAGAAGCTCCTGACCCCCAAAAGTACTTAAGTCTTTTCACCTCCTTCAGGTTTCTGCTCAAATATTACCTTCTAAGGTTTACCCTTAATAAGTATTTCAAACTGGGTTCAATGGGTGAGAAGCGCTCAGCAGATGGACCCCCAGTTAACCCGCCCCGCAGTTCCTCCAGCTCCTAGGCCGGAGGCTGCACCTCCCACCCCGCCCCACCCCCGTCTCTCGGGCCCCCGGGTGCGGTGAGGTTTCTTTGCATCCCAAGAGAATCATCTGCTCCCCAGACCCTGGGCTGCAGTTCGTTCCCATCTCGGGGCACAGTCATCACTCACCCGGCCAAGGTCCAACAAGAGGAGCCTAAAGGAGCGCTCAAACCCAGTCTTCGCTCTTAGTCGAGCGCCAGTACCCGCGCCCGGGCAGCTTCCGCGTCCGCTCTAGGAAAGCCGGAGGACCGCGGCTCGATGGTGGTCCGCAGCCAGCCTGGCTGGAAGCCAGCGCCAGCCGCTCCCAGCACTCCCCGGTCTCTCCCCAAGCAGCTTGCAGTGAGAACTTGTTTTTGTTTGTTTCATTTTTAAGCTGAAAAAAAATTTTGCACATAAAATTAATCCCTCCCAGTTTGGGTTATCGCAAACTGCCGGCAATTGTCAATTTTCTCAGTCACATAATTAAGACACATTTTATAACATTTTCCCCCAATTTAAAGTCATCAAACACGATGGCAAAGTAAGTGTCAGAACATTTGAAGGTTAAATTGAACAATGAACATATATTGAGATTGAAAGGCTTAAGGTAATAAGAAATTAAGTCTGTATTATTGCTGTGCGGGACAGTAATCAACAATACTTTGCAGTGTATGTAGGTTTCCGGGGGCAGAGAGGCCTGGGTGTCATTGGGCCAAAATTAGTTCGACGGAAGAAAACAGGATTATTTCCTCTCGTTCACCTCACTACCAACTGTGTGTGTGTGTGTGTGTGTGTGTGTGTGTGCAAACTGGTTCAACTACTATGGAAAGCTCTGTGTGTGTGTGTTTTAAGATTTATTTATGCATACAAGAGCTGGGGTACAGGCCAGAGGTGTGTGTGTAGGGTGGGGGGCGAGTGAGAGGATTCACCAGAGACAGAATGGGGAGCAGAAGAGACACACTGACTGAAATACACTGCTGAGGGGAGCAGCGGGCGAGACAGGAGAGGTCTACTGGCCATGTGGGTTGTTCCCTGACTGGGGATTGAGCTCCTGCTGCAGAGGCTGGGGATAGCTATATAGGTTGCATCTTAACCCCATGCGCCCCAACTGTGTTTTTATAGTCTTTGAATAAAATAAATCCTTTTGAAAAATCCCAACAAACTTTTGCTTAATTGTTTGATAAGTTTTGAGACACCATGAAGTATCTTACAAACCACTGTTATTTTTTTTTAAAGATTTATTTATTTTTATTTACTTATTTCTTTATACAAGCACTGGGTACAGGCAGAAGTGCGGGAGGGTGAGAGAATCCACCAGAACCAGAGGAGAGAGCAGGCAGACTGATGAAGTACACTGCTGAGAGGAGCAGTGGGCGGCAGGAGAGGTCTGCGTGCCATGTGGGACCCTTGCCCGGGGATCGAACTGGTGCTGCAGAGGCTGCAGGCAGCTTCACAACCCAGCGTTCAACCGCTGCGCCACCAGAGAGGCCCACAAACCACTATTTTTTGACAAATGTAATTTACACAGTTTCAAGCACTGAGCACTAACAGAAAGGGGGGAAAAAAAGCAAGTCTCATCACAAGAGATTACCCTTTTTCTTGTTGGCCGTCAGAACTTAAAAATCTTTTTAAAAAGACATGCATACTTTAAAACTTTTCCTTAGGCTAAGAAGTCCAAAGTAAATTAGATGTTAATGTTCTGTCTTGAATAGAAAACTCGTGACTATATATATTTCTAAAGAATGGCACTTTTTTCTCAAAAGCTATATAAAGGAGAACGTAAAATTAAATTTTTTTTAAGATTTATTTATTTTATACAAGAACTGGGGTACAAGCCAGATGCGCTGGAGGGTGAGAGGATTCACCAGAGACAGAACAGGGAAAAGAACAGGCAGAGTGACTGAAATACACTGCTGAGGGGAGCAGCGGGGAGACAGGAGAGGTCTGCCGTGCCATGTGGCACCCTCGCCAGCTGGCCGGAATCAAACCGGCGCTGCAGAGCCTGTGGACAGCTTCACAGCGTGACGCTCAACCACCTGCGCCACCAGGGGAGGCCCCGTAAAATTAAATTTTGAAAGGAAGTGACTATATCCTAATTAATTTACTCCCTTTCAAAATCCCTACCATGGGGAATGCAAACTGGTTCAACCACAATGGAAAGCTGTGTGGAGGTTCCTCAAACTACTAAAAAAGGTGCTTCCATATGATCCAGCAATTCCACTCCTAGGTATCTACCCAAAGGACACAAAAACATTAATTCAAAAGGACACCTGCACCCCTATACTTATTGCAGCACTGTTTACAATAAGTAAGCTATGCAAATAACCCAAATGCCCCAAAACAGATGACTGGATCAAGAAGATGTGGTATATATATATATATATAATATATATATGTATGTATATGTATAATGGAATATTACTCAACAATCAAAAAGGATAAACTCATGCCATTTGCAGCAACATTGATGGAGCTGCAAGGGATTATGCTCAACGAAGTAAGTCAGAAAGAAAAAAATATTGGATGGTCTCACTTATAGGAGGAATGTAAAAGAGCAAATAAAAGATCAGGAAAAAAATAACTATAATAAAGTAAAAATCAAAATCAACAGGAAACCATAGACCAGATACATTCTGTAGGGGAGGAGGAGGGAGAGGGGTTGGGACAGGGATGGAAAGAGCACAATGGACTATGGTGATGGTGCACTGGTGAATTGGTGGTGGGAATTTCATGGGAAATCATACATTGTACAAAAATGAAGGATGATGTAATATATATATATAAAAAATAAATAACATTTTAAAAATTGAAAGACAAAATTTTTACCATGGATGGTTTCTTAAATGTCATTCATATTATCAAAGCTGAGATTATTGGTATTGGGTATCCTGCAGAATAGCAAAATCCTTAATGTAGCTTAACAAAGAGTTTAAAAATAAGTCAAGGTGTACATTTTAAAGCAAGCTGTTTATCTTTTAGAAGGGGTAAGACTTGATAAGGTGAGAATAAATCAAAATACCATTTTGTGTACCAGGACAGAGTACTTATTTTTAATGACAGAAATCAATTCGTTGGGCCTCCCTGGTGGCGCAGGCAGTTGAGTGCCACACTGTGAAGCTGTCCTCAGCCTCTGCAGTGCCGGTTCAATCCCCGGCCGCCGGACGAGGGTCCCACATGGCGCGCAGACCTCTCCTGCCGCCCGCTGCTCCCCTCAGCAGTGTACTTCGTCAGTCTGCCTGCTCTGCTCTCCCTTCTGGCTCTGGTGAATTCGCTCACCCTCCCGCACTTCTGACTGTACCCAGTGCTTGTATAAACAAAACAAACAAACAAATAAATAAAAACATGCCTCTATTAAAAAAAATTAACATGTATTTTTTTTATTAAAGTATTTTTTTAATAGAGGCATGTTTTTATTTGTTTATTTATTTGTTTGTTTGTTTGTTTATACATGCACTGGGTACAGTCAGAAGCGTGGGAGGGTGAGAGAATTCACCAGAGCCAGAAGGGGGAGCAGAGCAGGCAGAAGGACCGAAGTACACTGCTGAGGGGAGCAGCGGGCGGCAGGAGAGGTCTGCGCGCCATGTGGGACCCTCCTCTGGTGACCAGGGAGCAGCCGGGGATCGAACCATCGCCGCAGAGGCCGCGGGCAACTTCGCAACCCAGTGCTCAACCGCTGCGCCACCGGGGAAGCCCTTAACATGTATTTTTGATGAGAAGGGGAAACTCTTAGTGGGAAAAGATGAGTACTTCCTTTATATGGCAAAATTAAATATATCTTAAACAAAAGCCTCCTTCATGATTTCACGATTCATGGTGAAGTCTTACAAGTATTCTCATGAAAATCCAGTGGAATTTGCTAAGAATTAAAGGGGCAATATTTTTTTTTTGAAGACTTATCTATTTATGCATACAAGAGCTGGGGCACAGGTGAGAGATGTGGGGGATGAGTGGATTCACCAAAGACAGAGTAGGGAACAGAACAGGCAGATTGACTGATATACACTTAGGAAGGGAGCAGTGGGCGAATCAGGAGAGGTCTGCTGCCCCATGTGGGTTGCTCGCTGGCGGACCAGGAATTGAACTCGTGCTCCAGAGACTGCAGATTGCTTCATAGTGAAGTGCTTAACCCCTTGCGCCACCAGGGAGGCCCCAAGAGGCAGTACTTTTGACTTGAATTGCTGATAGCTATAAGTAAAAAAAAAAAAAAAAAAATTACCTTCCTTGTTCTATAGATCTTTAAAAATTTTACTGTGAAATACCCATTAGGACCCTTATGTTGAGGGGAGGGGGATGAAGTGCTGTATTTCACGAAACACAGAAGTCAAAAAATGAGAAAATTGATGTTTTATAAAATTTATCAATTGTAAATCAATCAGCAGTAAACTTTGCTTTCTTGGGCTGTTTCTTAGCACTAAATAAAAGTCAGGCCAGCTATTTGATCTTTTCAACTTCCCCTTTAAGCAAAGTTTAATAGGAAAGTGACCCTGATGGTTTCTTGAAACCTAAACATGACGCAGTGTTTGTCGTCCTGTTTTCCTTCTATTCCACAAGCCATAACATTGTACTGTGGGCAAAACTATTTAAAAATAAAAACTTGCTTTCATTAGAGCCCCTGAGACAATGTGCTACACACTCAAATTCCAACTCCACAATCTTTTAGGCAGCTTTACTGACCAACATTATTAAGCAGCAAATTAAGCACAAGAACAGTACAAAATGCTCTCACAAAAACTATTATTTGTAGCATTGTATGTACTTTGTCTATTTGAAAAAGAAGCCCACTAATTTTACCTGGGCTTACTTAGGAGAAAATATACACAAGATACATGATAGAAAGGGTTTATTATTTGAAGAATGCTTATGAGCAATGAGAAAAGGGCCAACAAAAATGGACAAAGGTTATAATGTGGGTAATTCACCAGAAAAAAATGCAAGACTCTGGGCCTCCCCTGGTGGCGCAGGCAGTTGAACACAGCGCTATGAAACTGTCCGCAGCCTCTGCAGTGCCGGTTGGATCCTGGCCTGCCGGCGAGGGCCCCACATGGCGGGGCAGACCCCTCCTGTCTCACCTGCTGCTCCCCTCAGCAATATTTCGTCAGTCTGCCTTTTCTATTTCCCGCTCTCTCTGGTGAATCCTCTCTCACCCTCCCGCACATCTGGCTTGCACCCTGGTTCTTGTATAAAATAAATAAATAAATCTTTTTAAAAAATGCGAGACTCATATTTGAAAACATGCTCAACTTTACTCTTATAGAAATGAACATTTTTTGCCATTTTCACCTAGAGGATTTGCAAAGATCAAAAGGTTTAGAAGTACAATACTGGTGGTGATATAAGAGGGCATGGAAACTGGTACATCTGATTTGGAAGGCAATGTTGCAATATCGTTAAAATGTCGGGGGGCATAGTTTAAATATGACATTCTTAGACTTGCCCTCACCACTCTATCAAAAACATCCCCCATTACTGTCTCCAGCCTCTTATTTCCTTCCCAGCATGTTAGTAAATTATATATGTATCTGTTAACTTTTTAAAGTCTGTGTCTCCTTAGAAAGTAAAATATCCGATGACAGATATCAAATCTAACTTGCTCCTTGGCTTCCCCCTAATATAGAACTCTATACTTAGCACCAAGAAACTACCTAGAAAATTTTTTCCCTTTGATCCAATAATTCCACTACCAGGTAACCATTTTTACATGTTCCAAAGGATCCTTTTTGACCCAGTAATAGTATTTCTACATATGATATAGATAATACACAGGTTTTTCACTACAGTATTGTGTAATAACAAAATAAATAAACATCTTAAATATTCAATAAAATATGGTACTTCCACACACTAGAACTATGTGAGATCACTTGAAAGAACAAGGTACTTTCATATGTACTGATAAAAAACACCTCCAAGATGTATTGTTAAGTGAAAAAGCAAGGTATAGATATTTGTGTACTGTGTGGTATTGTTTCTAAACATGGATAAGGTATTTGTAACAAGGTGGCTTCCACCAGTTTCCAACCTTTGTTGAAAATCTCAAGCTAGTGTGGTCCAATGTATTGGGCTATTAAGCCTCATGTTGAGGTGAAGCCCCCTTTTACATAACACTGCCCTGCCAGATTTTAGAATCCCACCCCCTCACCTTTGGCTCTGTGGGGCTTACCAGGATCTTGAGCTTTGCAAAGGGGCTTACCCAAATGAGATTGTTTATTGTTATGAAGTCTCAGGGTTCAGGCAGCTGTCACCCAGTGACAACAGATCATGAATAGGATTAGCCAGTCTCAATGCTAACTCTCTTGACCATATGTCTCCTCCTAATATGATCTTTCTCCAGAGCTCTGCCAACTGTCTCCCCCTCTACCTTTTCATTTCTCCTCCTAGTCTATTGTGGCACCCCGCACCCCAGATCTCCACCTTTTCCTATTTCTATGGAGAAACCCCATATTCCCTTCAATCAGGTACTTGACCTCTAATAGTCAAGGCCAAACCTTTTTTCAATGTTTGGCTTCTGGCACACATACTTTACTGCTTTTAAAAAATTATTCCAAACTGTCATAGCATTTGTTGGTAATGACATTACCCTGCTTTTCATTCAGGTATCCTCTCCTTCCCCATGTAGACCATAAACAGACCAGGTTTGGTCTAAGTGATTGTTTCCCTGGCAACAGCATACTGTGGGTAGCCATGTGACCAGAACTAATCCAAATTAGGCAGACTCTCAGGATTATCTGGACTCTGAAGACAGTAATGTTCTTTCTCTTTTCAGCAGTGGACCAGGAAATATAAAATCTAACTCAGGAGCTTTGGCAGCCCTCTTGTTATTTAAGGGAAACCAGCCTGAAGAGGAAGCTGAAGGTGAAAAAGAAGCCATAGTCCTATTAAAGCTGGGCAGCAAACCTGTCCGCCTGCTGGACTTCTTAGTTATATCCGCTAAACCGTCTTTACTCCTCAGGTTAATTCCAGAAGCATATATTCAGTTAAATCCTTTGCTCTTTCTGAAGTTCTTGAGTCCTCCCTGAGGCAAATGAATGGCTTCATAAGGCCAAAGAGAAGAGTCAGGGCAAGAGGAATTAAAAACAAAACAAAACAAAAAACACTTGGGGATGACAGCGCCTATCATTATCCTGCAATATACTAAAAACTTATGATGGATATAGAAGACAGCAACAAGAGATTTCTTGGGAGAGAAGAAGCAGAGACTGTGTTAAAAGATTACTGATTCTCCCATAGATAGTTCTGAAAACCATGTGCATATACTTTTAGTTAAAAATAACCAAAAAGCTTTCTAAAGAGATCTCAAAATGCAATTTTTTCTTGAGGGACTTATTATTAACATAAGTAGGTACAACAGACCACACAGCCTTTTAAATACTATTTTGGGGATAGAAAAATTGTTTAAAGGCAGGCTGTAATATGAAAACGCTTATTTGTCATCTTTCCCTTTTGTCTTTCTGTATACCATCTCTCGGAAACTGGCTAGGATCTTATTCTCTCTCTTCCGTCGTTCTTCTTGGTTAAAGGATGCAAGGGCTCTCTTCTCATCAGCACTGTAGATCTGGTTCTCTTTACGCAGTCGAACAGCCTCCATTCTGCGATGCCTGCTACCACTCATAACATAACCTGAACATTCAAATGAAGCAATCTCTTCACTCGTGAGCCCGATCTCCCCTCGGCGTGGGATACGCTTCCCGGCTTTGACATACTCAGCCATAGCTGCACCTTCTCCTGGGAGCAGAGCATGGCCATAGTTCAAAGGTTTCTCATCTTGGGAGGTGTGTGTCACAGGCGCTTCTGGACCTATAAGATCCGTGGCATCTGCAATCTTAGGCTGCTTAATCCAGTTATCTTCTGGCAACTCCCCGTCTGAATCCTTATTGCTCGAGTCACTGGATTCTTTTCTTGTTTTCTTACTCTTCTTTTTCTTGGGTTTTTTGGCTCTGTGTTTCCTTTTCTTCTCTTTCTTCTTGGCTTTTTTGGCTCTCTTTTTATCATTACTGGAGCTAGAGTCAGTGTCAGAGTCTGAAGTACTGTCACTATTATCCGAGTATTTCCTATGCTTTCTTTTGGACTTTCTCTTTCTTTTTTTCTTGTTTTTTGAACGACTCGTCTTCTTTTTCCTTTTCCCTTCCGAGCTGGAATCTGAACTGCTGCTCTTTTGAGTCTTTGCCTCTTCATCCTCAACTGGGGTGTGTTCATCAGAGTCCGGCTCAGGAAACTTTGGAGACAGCCCCCACACCTCAGGAGCCCCCAACTCCCCAATTCTTTCTCTTTCTTTCAGCCTCCGCTGCCTAAAGCTCTCCTGCGTCTCCTTCTCGCGGTCTTCCGCCCAGTGGCGGTCGCCCGCATAATGGTGGTGGTGATGGTAGCGGTATCCGCCATAGTAGAACGATGGGGACGAGAAAGCAGAGTTGCGGAGTCCAGGCTGCCGCTCTCGAGACCCCGAGCCGCTCAGTGGGTAAGAGGCGCCGGGGCCCGACCCACCCCACTGCGGCCTGAGGCCCTCGCGGCCGCAGGAGTGAGGGCGGGAACGGCCGTCCCAAGGGGAGCGTCTGGTCTGCGGGAACGGCGGGCTCCTCGACGAGCTGTGTTGGCGTCTCCAAGAGCCCGGGGTGTCGTCGGGATAACGGGGCCTGGACACTGGCGCCATGAACTGCGCTTTCACAGCCCGCCGAATGGCCAACGCCCAGCGGTTACTACAGAGACCGGAGGGACGCCCGAACGCCTCCGGCGCAGGCGCACAAGCAATGGTCCCCGCACACGACTTCCGTTTCCGGCCTGTTGCCAGGCGACGACCCAGCCGGCGCGTGCGCCTTGAGGCATCTTTGACTGATACTGGAAGTTTCTTACCTGGTGGATAAAGGGGCGTCTCCGCCCCGGGTTTCAGGATTTAGACGTCCCCGTGCAGCACGGGAAACCAGTTAGCTTCAGGCTTATTGACGTTACCTCCGACGGCAGGATTATCCCAACGAGCCACTCGTGTCCTCTCGTGAACCCAGTTAGCACCTCGCCATCTTGAGGCCACGGAGCCCGCGCCCCACAGCGCCTGGTTCTTCACGCTGTTTCCAATGCAGCTCGTGTGTGTCTTTAGCCTGCAGTGTCCTCTCCTGGGCTATGAGTAGATGTGAACAGCAGGCTGCAGTCCCTGTCAGCTGTCCCATGCTAGGGCCTTAAGGGTTATTCACTCACACCCCCCAGGAAGAACTCCCGCTCTCACGGGGCGGGGTCGGGGGCGGGGGGAAGATGAGGCATAACACAGACGCCAGCATTTATGGAGTGGCCACTGTGTTCTCCGCAAAGTGCTGGGTAGGTGCTTCCACATATTGTTTAATTCAGTCCTCATAATAACAGTTCCTTTCTTGGCCCTGCCATTAGAAAATGCCACAAGCTGAATGACGTAGCAACTGAAATGTATTTATTGATTCACAGTTCTGAAGGTTCAGATCAAGGTGTGGTCGGGATTATTACGTTTTTAAGACTGAGGAAAACGCTCCCCTTCTGCCTTCTGCTGGTTTGCTGGCAATTGTTGTGTCCCCTGACCTGTCAATGCATCACCCCGTTCCCTGCCTTCATGGTCACATGGTCTTCTCCTTTGTGTCTCTCTCAGGCTTTTCAAATTTCCCATTTTTATAAGGACATCAGTCATATTGCATTAGGGCCCATCCTAATGACCCACTTTATTAATTACCTTTGTTTATCTTGATTACCCCACCACCAAATAAGATCACATTATCACTTATTGGGGTTTAGGGCACTTAACATACCTTTTTTCTGGGGGGGACACAATTTAATCCAGAACAATAGACAAATTTGTATAATCTCTGTTTACAAATGAAGAACCGCAATAAGAGTAGAATCAGGGCCTCCCTGGTGGCACAAGGGGTTAAGAGGCAATCTATGAGGCTGTCCACAGCCACTGCAGCATGAGTTCGATCCCCAGCTAGGGAGCAACCCATGTGGCACAGCAGACCTCTCCTGTCTTCCTGCTGCTCCCTTCAGCAGTGTCTTTCAGTCGGTCTGCCTGTTCTGTTCCCCACTCCATCTCTGGTGAATCCTCTCACCCCCCTCACCGCTGGCCTATACCCCAGCCCTTGTATGCATAAATAAATAAATCTTTGGGGGAAAAAGTAGAATTAGAGACCTACTCAAAGTCGAGAGACTAGGCTACTTGAATTTTTGTGATTTGTTTATTGGCCATTCCAGAGTCCTCATCTGTGAATTGCCAGTGTAGAAGCCTCATCAATTTTTCTGTTTGATTGTTGGATTTTTTTCTTCTTTATTTGTAGAATATTTATTCTGGATATGTAGAATATTTGTATGTTCTGGATATAGATCCTTGGTCATTGCAAATATCTTCTGTCAGACTTTTGTTTGTCATTTCCACTTGTTTCTGTTATCTTTTGATGTAGTTTTAAATTTTTGTGTCAAATTTACCGGTTGTTTCCCACATATTTTGTGTAGTTTGTTTATATTTTTAAAGATTTATTTATAATAAATAAATCTTATTTAAGATTTATTTATTTATTTATTTATATAGAAGAACTGGGGTGCAGACCAGATGTGTGTGGGGGGGAGGATTCACCAGAGTGGGGAGTAGAACAGGCAGATCTACTGAAATACACTGCGGAGGGAAGCAGCAAGTGAGACAGGAGAGGTCTGCTGCGCCATGTGGGTTGCTCCCTCGACAGGGATCAAACTCGTGCTGCAGTGGCTGCCAATAGCTTGATAGCACTCTCTTTAACCCCTGCACCACAAAGGGGGCCCCATATTTTGTGTAGTTTGTATATTTAAAAAAAAATCCTGCTTTATTCTGTCCTGCTGCAGTTGCTGCGGACAGCTTCATAGGTTGCATCTTAACCCCTTGTACCACCAGGGAGGCCCCCATGTTGTCAATTTCAGTTTGAATTCACACACTACAGGAATAATTTTGGCCTTTCTCTTTTTCATGTTTGTAACTCTGACATGAGAAAACCCAATATCTTAAGTGTATTTGCTTGATTAAGTCTTCCAATGGATAATCAGTTTCCTGCTGTCTTCTTGCTTCTCTCAGTTGGGCTCAGACCTCAAGTGGATGGTTGGTTAATGAGGTCAATAGATGGTAGTTATATTTCAATGTCAATTTCCCTGCCATAGACCCCTCCTAACTGTCATGGAAGAGAGGAAATACGCCCTGTCCTCTCGGGAATATATTCTGAGCTAAGGAATGGGCTGGAGAGCTGAAGCTTCAAAGGAGAGAGGACTCAGACTCACATGACAAGGAAAGGGTGACTCAGTATGAAGACTCAACACTCTGATATTACGGTTTACCCTGCCAAATAGATTTCTCCAATAAAAAGTTTATTTCTGGTAAAAACACTAATTCTGTGCAATACCCCAGTTTTAATTCTCCTAGGCAGTTAAGGGAGTGGTAAAATTTTCTCATGAGCCTGCGGGGGCCTCTGTTGATCTTAGTTTGAAGTAATCCACATATTACAGTCACACATTTGGGAAGGCCTAGCCTTCATCTCACCAGTGTAAACCCTCTCCTCATTCAGGCTACAACCTCACTCCAGGCTGGGCTGCCTTTTCTTCCACTTTGGCTTTTGGGTTGATTTATTCAGGAAGGAAGGTGGGATTTTGTTTAATTAAAAGAAAATTACCATGGGGCCTCCCTGGTCAGCACTAGTTCCATTCCCGGCGGGCCAGGGAGAAACCCACATGGCGGGACAGACCCGCTGCTCCCCTCGGTGGTGTACTTCCGTCCGTCTGTCTGTTCTGTTCCTTCTGTTCCCCGCTCTGTCTCTGGTGGGTCCTCTCACCCCCCGCATCTCTGGCCTGTACCCCAATTCTTGTGTAAAAATAAATAAATCTTTAAAAAAAAGACAATTACTATGGAATATTTCAAATACATATAAATGTACAAAGACTATTACAGTCACACACCCCTACGCTTCTTACCAGATCAACAACTATCATTATGCTATTTTCTTCCTCTCCTGAATTTGATGCAAATTCAGACATTGTATCAGTGCAGGTGATGACGTAGTTGCTAAAGGGTTAACTCGGGAACTACCACCGAGAGGCGCTTCCTAGAGATCCCAGGAAGTGGCCCCGATTCCCACGTAGGCTTCCTGTGACCCCGCCTCGGCTTTTTTCCTGTCGTGGAGAATGTCCCGTCTTCCCCGGGACATCCTTGGGGATACTTGTGGGGTCCTGGATGGGTGCAGAGGAGGACGCTGCAGCGGCGCGGGATGTAGGGAGGAATCCGTGCAGCTAACAGTTATTTCCCACCTTTCAAGAATTTTCTGTAGAAATACAGCTCCCGGCTGGAGTGATACCCCAGGACTGCCACGATGGCCAGAGAACCAAAGGAAAGTGCAGCCCTGGACGCCCAGTCCGCAGAGGACCGGGCAGGGATTCTGACCGTGAAGGTGAAGGAGGAAACCGCCTCCTTGGCTGCTGAAGCCGGTGCATCCGACAACCCCGCTTTTGGCCCGGAGCGCTCCCGCCAGCGCTTCCGAGGGTTCAGCTACCCCGAGGCCGAGGGACCCCGCGAGGCGCTGTGCCGGCTCCGGGAGCTCTGCCGACGGTGGCTGCGGCCCGAGACGCACAGCAAGGAGCAGATCCTGGAGCTGCTGGTGCTGGAGCAGTTCCTGACCATCCTCCCCGGGGAGCTGCAGTGCTGGGTGCGGGAGCAGCACCCCGAGAGCGGGGAGGAGGCGGTGCTGCTGCTGGAGCATCTGGAGAGCCAGCTGGGCCCGCCCAGGCCGCAGGTAGAGGCAGGTGTAGTGTCTGGCAGCGGGTCTGCCCCTTCCTAAGCCTCTGGGTCCCCCGGAGGGGCAGCTCCTTGCAATCCAGAAGTTCTCAGGCTCTTTTTGTACCAGGAACCTCTTGGGCAGCGAGGTGGAGGCCCCAGGCCCCTTTCATAATAACATTTTCCTACACATAAAGGAAAGTGCAAAGGGTTATGATGAAACTTGTTATATTGATATATAGTTAGCAAAGCACTAGGCAAATCTGTGATAAAGTCACATGCTTTTTGAAATGAATGCAGGAATGAATAAGAGGTTGGGACTGGCCTAATCCCTGGGGTGTCAGAGTGGGAGTGACTGACCTTATTTGCCTGGCTGCCATGTGTCAGGAAAACATCTGCGGTTTCTATTGCTGACAGAGTTCTGGGTGTGCTTATGCCACATTGTTTGTTGCTTCTACTCCTAATGGCAGGGAATACTCAATTTCTCTTAGTAAAAATAAAATTCCTCCCCATTCAGATTCACAAGATACTTGGGAGGGGGTGTGTGGACCACAGCAGGAAGCCCTGGGTGCTCATGAGACTAGTTCCCCTTTGCATTATCCTGTGCCCTCGTGTGTCCCTTTCAGGGTAAACAGAAAGTCTTGTAACTGGTCACTAGCCATCTAAGGTTCTTGAGTTGACTCCGGAGCTCACCAGCCCTGAAACAGTGAGAAATCATTTTAAATCTCTAGCTTAAGGCACTTTGTTCTTTATAGATGATGTGGGAAGTTCTGAGCTGCACATGAGCTAATTAATGGTCATGAAAGTGACTTGAAAGCTAATTCATTACAAATGTTCCATTTAGGGGGAACATTCCATGTGCCAGGCCCTGTGTCAAGCGACTTCACATACTGTGATCTTATTTACTGGTTTTCCAGACCCTGTAACTTGAAATTGTTATTGTAATTTTGCAGATAAGAAAAGACTAGTGTTCTTTGAGAACTGAGCACCAACTCTCAGAGTTTCCATAAAAGTGCAGTGTTGGGAGGGAGCAGAGTGATGGCTGGGAGCGTGGGCCCTGGAGCCCTTCTGCCTGTGCCTCGTCCTGACATGCAGTGTCCTGGCATGAAGCATACTAGCTGGAGAGGTTGGGCCCCCTGCTGAAGCTCTGTGCCTCAGTTTCCCCCATTACAAAAATAGATAATAATAGTATAAGGTTGTTGTTATCTGTGTTAAGGGAGTTAATACTCAAAACTCATAGAAATAGGGCCTGGCATACATAGAAAGCATGATGGGAGTGTCCCAGGAATATAAACGAATGGCTTCTAGGTTCCAGGGGGTGACCGGGGACAAGAACTCCTCTGTTACAAGATGGCCGTGTGGACGCCAGCTCAGAGGTCACGAAGTACTCAGTTTCAGCCAGGAAAGCCTCTGCTCAAGCATGAATCTCTGGGACCCCAGGCCTTGCCAGACCAAGGTGAGGATTCTCCAATGCAGACTTTATCCCATTTCATTCAAGACAGCTCTGTTGAAAGATACTTTATATGCCTGTGACAGGGTACTTTACTTTGAGATTGGGACTGAAAGGGAAATTGCAGACTCTGGTGGGAAGCTTTCCTAACCAAGCCTAGACATAGTAGGACTTTATTAAAATTGGTGTTTGAAAAGGATGGATTTTTTTCTTTTTAACAACACAGTTATCTCTGTCCACTTAATTTATATTCGTGGAGGCTCATGTTGTTGGTAAGCATCCAGTGAGCTTACACTCTAATTTTTAGTATCGGTAACTACTATGAAGAATATAAATAAGCATATGTAAAGCTAGTCAGAATATTCCAGAAAGTGTAGTACTGTTGGCAATCAGTATAAATCTTAGAAATCCTTGGTCTTGTAACAGTAACAGCGTGAGATCACTCATTAGGAAACTACTATAATCTCCCACGTGTCCCCATGTGCGGTGGAGATTTGGGCAGTTCCCAGGAATAACACACTGGACCTGCCAGCCAACGTGCAGTCTTTACTTTTCAACAGAATTTCTAGCCTAAGCTCATTTTTTCAAAAAGATTTATTTATTTATGCATACAAGAGCTGGGGTGCAGGCCAGAGGTGTGGAGGGTGAGAAGATTCACCAGAGAGAGTGGGGAGCAGAACAGGCAGATTGACTGAAATCCACTGCTGAGGGGAGCAGCAGGTGAGGCATGAGAGGTCTACTGCGCCAAGTGGGTAGCTCCCTGGCTGGCCAGGGATTGAACTCGTGCTGCAGTGTCTGCAGACAGCTTCATAGGTTGCATCTTAAACCCTTGTGCCCCCAGGGAGGACCCTAAACTCATTTGTTTTCTGTCTCACCAAGTTCACTACTTATAGGAAAACCTGAAGTTATTTTTCTCAAATCTGAGCAGGTTCCATGCAAGCAGACTCCTGTTCCCTCCTTTCCAACTTGACAGTCTTATCTGACTCCTGTTAGTTTTTTAAAACTAAAGCAGGAAAGCCACTAACAGCTACCAAAGAGATTTTCACAACCACCACCAAAATCCTTTTATCCTTCTCCATAAAATTCAAGACTAAAAGGTTTTCCAGTGGAAAGTTTTCTCTGTTTTTTTGTTTGTTTTTTTGTGTGACTCCCATTACACACCCCTACTGAGGATCCTGCCTATGTGTGCTTTCTGTGTCTGTGGTGCACACCTCTCTTAGGCCCTGGGGCTGGTGCTGTAGGAATCAGGTATTTTGGAAAGGCGCACTCTGTATAAACTTCTTGACTGAAATTTATATTCCAGTTTATGAATTGGACTCGGCCTTGTCGCGGCAGGAGTGAATGCCAGGGGCGGTGTCATCCAGAGCTTCTTTCCTACTTAGTTCTCCAGGTTCCTGGACTTGCCCCCGGAGGGCACTGCAGAAGAGAGGCAGTAGGGGCCACCAGGCTCATGCCAGAGCCCCAGGTGAGCTGGAGCCCCCACCTCCCCAGGCGACCAGGACTTCTCCCTGTGGGTGGGCTTCCTAGTCCACCCCTTTCTACCCCCACATCCACTCTCACCCTACAGTCTGGTTTTCTCATCCGTCCTAAGCCTTCCATTGTCTGCCCTTTTCTGGGACCCACTTCATATGGTTTCCTCTTTTACTCCTGGTGGAGGACAGTGTGTACGCCCCACCTCTCCTACACCCCATCTAATTGTTCTTTATCATGGGATTTTCTTCAACAAGAGAAGTTAATTCAAGTAAAAGATTTTGTTGTGCTGGTTAATTAATTGTATTTTTTTTAAGGCACCATAAACTGTGTTTTTAGTAGGGAAAGACCAGGTCTCTGCCCTCTAGAAAGGTGAACTTGAAGAAACAGATGAGGCCCGTCCTTTCAGTCTAAAGTTTGGTTCCATTGGAACAATTTTTACCTGACCTGGATTTTCATTTCTTACCCAGTCTTCCATGCTCTGCTTGAAAATCTCAGTGGTTGAAGCTCTGTCATACCCACATTCCCCATGAATTCTGTCAACTCAGGCCTAGATTCACTATATGTTAAAAGTTAATATAATTGAGCCCCTTCTCTCCTTGGCCACAGTACATCACAAAGCGTTTGAAAGGCTTTGACAATTCCACATCTCTCTGCGTGGCCACACATTCTCACCTCTGGACTGTTTAGTCGTGCAAAAGAACTACTCCTCTGTAATAATTCTTTCATTCTGAAGAATAACCATTTTCAAAAAGTGGTTATTTTCGTGACAGCAAGGTTAGAGGGGTAGGGATAAATAGATGTGTCCCCCATGTGTTGTCTTCTCAAGCCCCTTTAGGGGGAACATTTGTTCTTCACGTGTAGCTTCGGGAGTGATGTTGAGCAAGAAGAACTCAGTGAGGTTTTGGTTATTTTAGGGAGTGCTGAAAATGGAAGATGTGTCCCTGCCTCTCACCCCTGGATGGACACAGCTGGACTCGCCCCTCGTGAACTTTTGCCGAGATGCAAGGCAGGACTGCGGCAGCCTGGTCTCCCCCGGTAAGGCGGGCCCTGCTTCTCATGTGCTTTTTGCATCCTCTGTATTCGCGCTTCCAGGGCTGCGAGAAGCCACTTCAGTTTTGTTTTTTTTTTTTTTAAAGATTTATTTATTTATTTATACAAGCACTGGGTACAGTCAGAAGCACGGGAGGGTGAGAGAATTCACCAGAGCCAGAGCGGGGAGCAGAGCAGGCAGAAGGACCGAAGTACACTGCTGAGGGGAGCAGTGGGTGGCAGGAGAGGTCTGCGTGCCATGTGGGACCCTCCTCCGGTGGCCGGGGAGCAGCCGGGGATTGAACCGGCACTGCAGAAGCTGCGGGCAGCTTCGCAACCCAGTGCTTAACCGCTGCGCCACTGGGGAGGCCCAAGCCACTTCAATTTTCACTGGGTTCAGAACACGGTTTCTGAGGCGCAGCGATTAACCAGCCTGTGACTGGCTTTGTAACTACCAAGTCTCACTTCTGCTCATCTTTCCTCCCAGCATTCCGGCCAGTTGAGGGGTTGAAGCAGATCCTGCTCATAGTAGGTGCGGGTGTGGCGCATAGTAGGTGCCTGTGAGTGTCCACTTCCTTCCTGCGGCCTGCCTGACAGTGCACAGTGTGGGGTCTCCTCAGGGAATGTTGGTAGAAAACAGCGTTTTGCTGATGGTCACCTCAGGATGCCCGAGTACAGCACCAGAGTTCAGCGAGGAGGGCGCACGCGCAGGTCGCCAACTGATGTCTGGGGTCACACAGCCCCCCGGGCCCAGCGGGCCCTCCAGCTCAGGCCACCTCCCGCCAAAGCCTATTGTTTGGGGACCCACCTGACTGGGACAAGAGCAGAGGTGGCGGTTCTTGTCACAGGTGAACACTCAGTCCTGGGTGCTCACTTGGCTGTTGCTTCCAGAACACTCCAGAAGTCCCTCCACTTGCCTTGTTCACTGTGGCCTCTGCCCAGTCCTTTCAGTGTGTAATCTGGGGGACACGGGCTGCCTCCCGGTCTTAGAGTTCAGAGCCTGCCCAGCACAGACTCGGTCCTCCCTCCCCCCGCTCCCGTCCACTCTCTCCTTCCCACTTTGCACCTTTCTTCTCAGGCCTCCCTCCTTCCCAGCACCCCCATCCTTGTTCCTGACTCCCCTCCTTGTTGCTGCCCGAAACCCTCCCCGTTGGCATCCGTGACCTCTGTCCACTGCCTCCCTGGCCCTCACCAAGGGCCGTCCCGGGCCGCGGCGATGACAGCTGCTGCCATTTGTGGTTTCAGGTGGGGACGTGTGCACTAAGCTGAGGGGCTCGCCTGGGGACGAGGGCCCTCCGGAGAAGGAGGCCAGGCAGAGCCCATGCCCCCCAGGGGGAGCCACGGGCCAGATGTCTCCCTGCGCAGAAGTTGGTGAAAAAGAGGGCGGGTTCCACAGAAAGCAGAAACGTGCCCTTGGGAGCAGGCGGCACATTTGCCACGAGTGTGGGAAGAGCTTTGCTCAGAGCTCAGGGCTGACTAAGCACAGGCGGATCCACACCGGGGAGAAGCCCTACGAGTGCGAGGACTGCGGGAAGACCTTCATTGGGAGTTCGGCCCTGGTCATCCATCAGCGCGTCCACACGGGAGAGAAGCCCTATGAGTGCGAGGAATGTGGCAAAGTCTTCAGTCATAGTTCAAACCTCATCAAACACCAGAGGACGCACACCGGGGAGAAGCCCTACGAGTGTGAGGACTGCGGCAAGACCTTCAGCCAGAGCTGCAGCCTCCTGGAACATCACAAAATCCATACCGGGGAGAAGCCATACCGGTGCGCCGTGTGCGGCAAGGCCTTCCGGCGGAATTCCCACCTCCTGCGGCACCAGCGGATCCATGGCGCTAAGCACACGCCGCACCCCCAAGCCGGAGACGCCTGGGAGGGCGAGAGCAGGGTGCAGAGCCAATGGGAAGACATTGGGGCCCCGGCGTCTCACCAGTGTAACACATGCGGGAGGAGTTTCACGCAGAATAGAAGCCTCCTTGAGCATCAGAAGATCCACACCGGGGAGAAGCCCCATCAGTGTGATGTGTGCGGCAGAGGCTTCACCCGGACGTCATACCTGCTGCAACACCAGAGGAGCCACGTGGGGAAAAGAATCCCGCCCCAGTGACCTGCCCCTCCCAGATTGTCCTCTGCGGGGCTCTTCAGGTGAGGCCTCCTCTTGGGTATTTGGCACCTCTCACCAGCTCCAGCTTCTCAGGCTCTGGGAGAACAGACCCTCCCTCCATAGCCCTGGGAGCCCTTCCTGCTGTGGACCCCGCCTGGGGCTTAATTAGCCTCAACAGCCTCAGCTGCTTGTCAGAAAACAAGAGTTTGGCTGAGATGAATTATCTTCTGCATTCTAGAAGGTGATTGGTAAGACCTGGCTTGCCAGGAGGCTGTGAGAGAACTGTCTGGAAGAGGTCGAACCTGGCATGGTTGATTCTTACCTGTTGGACTTGGAGGTGCTCCAGGCTGGCCAATGCCCTCAGCCAGCACTTTCTGCCCGCTGGGTGGGTGCTCCCCTGTGGGGCTGCTGCTCTGAGCACACATGTTGCCCAACAGAATCCTGCTCCAGTTGGTGGGTCAATGGACCATGTCCCCCCCACCCCCCATTGTGCCTTGCGTACAGGTGCTATTATCATTTATTAAATATGCCAGTGAAATGACACTCAGCATTCTGAAATCCAGTGTTGTCTAGATTTCTAAGGAATTTCTCACTAAGGTCACTTGTGTTTGGGTTCCAATTCTTGAAGGTTCTAGCTTCCAGGTTGCCATGCAACCATCCCAGGCCGGGCAGGTTCACTGTTGATTCAGACAAATGGAAAAAGAATCTTGGAGCCTAGGTATATCTGACATGCCTTTATCGCTGAAACAGGGGATGGGATACACATGCAAATCAGGGTGTCCATTTTTACAGGTGCAGGCGCACCGTGCTCTCTGGCTTTTTGGCATGGGTATAATTATAGGTGTGTGTGCCTGCTGCTTATGGTCCCAAGTGCTTTCTTACAATAACACAATATGACTTGTGGGTAATGAAACCTAGAAAGAAGCAAAGCTGCAGGTGGTGGTGCAGAGACTGGCGGTGAGAGGTAAATAAGAGCCTGAGTTAATCCCTGTTTCTTACACAGTTCAATCTAGTGTATTTATTGCCCAGTATATATGGTTGTTAGATGGGGGAAGAATCCGTCTGCACAGTATGGTGCTTCCAGTAAGAATGCCTTAAACTACTATGTCATTAAGACATTGTGAGACAGCTCTACCCACAGAACCCCACTCTACTCAGTTATTTCACATTTTCTATTTTTTAGAGAGTAACCCTTCATGTTCAGGTAAGTAGAAATCAATCAAGGCACAGAGCAAGTCTATAAATTTTGATATAAATTCTGTGATGTCCACCAGCTCGTTGCTCACCCTCTCCTGATCTTGGCCTAACCTAGTGCCAGGGCACCTTCCTCCCAACTTAGAGCCAATATTGCACCCAGGCTTTGCCAACTAAGTTTAACTTCTTCACATCAGAGGCGTCACATCAAATATTGATAACAGGTGTCATCCATGTTTTTGAAACTGCTCTTTGGTTTGGGGACAGGGAGACAGGGTCAGAGGCAGCCAATGAGAGAGGTGCTCAAATATGGGCAGGAGAAAATGTGTGTTCAGTAGCACACTGAGAATCCTGAGTATCTGACAGAAACAGTTCCACAATATCCAGATGGTCAACAGGTGCAGTCAAGACTATGCTGTGAGAATCACAACAATTTTGTGATTTCTTCTCTTTTCACCCAAATCACCTTCTACTGAGCTCTTCAAAGATTGGTAACTTTTTCCTAGGTGTCTGCCTGTCACCAGCTTCCAGCTTCTCAGGCTCTGCAAGAACAGTCCGTGCTTCTGAGGAAATCCCTGACCTTGTTCTGTTCTGTCCTCATGTCCCTTTTTTGGGTTTCTTCCCGGAAGTACCAGGGCTGGTTGGGGAAACCACAGGCCTCTCCCTTTGTCACTTCCCCACCAGCTTCCATGACCTTCAATATTGCCCCACTGCAATCTAATTTAAAATTTTTTAGCTTTCCAAATTTCTATCAACTTCCTCCAGTTAATACTTTCAGCCCTTATTATCTCGTTTTATATTGATCTACATTAATCTAAATCCACAAAGCTAGCCATTTTTTTCTCTCATTTTCAATCTTTCCTGAAAATCTGTTATTAATAGCCTTGATCTTAAACACTGATTTTCTTTGGCATTTAATTGTTTCTTGTGTCCTAGGAAGAGATACGTGAAAGCCTTTTACAAACCAGAGAGCATTCTACACAGATAACACTGAGATTTAAGAAGGTTTTCTGTGTATCCTTTAAAAGCCTTCTCCGTAGAGCAGGGAAATGCTGTAGAGAAGTACTTTTAAGTGCCTGTTATTGGCAACAAGAGAAAGGCGAGATCGTGTGCACATGGCTAGTATGTGCTTGGGCCTATGCCTTCATTATAAAAGGTGCTAAGACTCACACACAAACAAGGCAGCACCATGAGGAACGTAACCAAGGCCGTGGGAGTTCAGGGAATGGAGAAGTCATGTCGGGCTTTGTGGTTCACTGCAGGGACAGGGTGACATGCTGGAGAGCTGAAAAGACTAATAGTTTGTCAAACTTAGTAACAAAGGCAAGTTTGAAGAGGTCGGCATGTTGTAGGTGCCTTCAGTGCCGGAGCAAGGAGCCTCATTCAGTTTTACTCCGGAAGCACTAGCAAGCTGCAGACATTTTAGGATTGAATCCCATCTGGGGATAGGAAACGACCTGGCAATATTGGGTAATTTCAAAGAGATTACTTGCTAGCAGTCTTACAGATGTTCTACTTTTTGTATAACATAAAGGTGTTATACAAAAATAAATAAGTGAGTTATATAATGGATTTAATTCTGCCTAATTAAAAGGTTGGTCAAAAATTATTTTGATGAAATTGGAGTATAATAAGCAGGTTAGTTAAAACGATACGCAGCGTTTATAGTGGAGCACAGGGCCACTTGTCATGCTTTTTAAAATTGTTTTAGGAATTTTAGTGTTGACTAGCCAATCTACCTCATGTCACCACAAGCAGTGCAGAACTCCATGTCCCGCTTCCTTCTACATGAAGGAATAGCTGGTTAGAGCCATTTTTTTCTAATAAATCAAGTTACCTTGGCACCTATTACTAGAACACCAAACATTACTGTGTTCCCTTTTTCTGTGTTCACAGCCATTCAACCAGCAAACCCAACTGTTTATGTCATGTCTGTGCTCAGACATTATGGAATTAAAGATGAGTATGAATGAACATGCCTTTGAAGAATCTGAGCACTCTCTCTGTTCTTACATGCTAACTTTTCATGTGTGGTTCTGCTTTCAAAGTAGATTTAGG
Source organism: Talpa europaea (assembly GCF_964194135.1). Taxonomy (NCBI): domain Eukaryota; kingdom Metazoa; phylum Chordata; class Mammalia; order Eulipotyphla; family Talpidae; genus Talpa; species Talpa europaea. The sequence goes on along the minus strand of NC_140068.1, from coordinate 134,302,925 downwards.
GGGCCTCCCTAGTGGCACAGGCATTAAGACGCAGCACTATGAAGCTATCCACAACCACTGCAACACGAGTTCGATCCCTGGCCAGGGAGGTAACCCACATGGCACAACAAACCTCTTCTGTCTCTCTTGCTCCTCCCCTCAGCAGTGTATTTCAGTCAGTATGCCTGTTCTGCTCCCCACTCTGTCTCTGGTGAATCCTCTCACACCCACACTTCAGGCCTATATCCCAGTTCTTGTATGCATAAATAAAAAAATCTTTAAAACAAAACAAAACAAAGTAGATTTAGAAGCCGGTCATTTCTAAGGTAGCATCTCTAATGTTGCCAGCCTGGCTTGAGCTACTGTTTCTCTGCCAGTGTGAACAATAGTTAATCAAATGAATCTCTGCTTCTACCTTCATTCATCTGAGTCTCTTCTCTGTGGCCAGCCAGGGCTATCCTTTTGAAATTTAAGTCGGAGCACACATTCTCTCATTCAAAACCCTGCAGTGCATCCCATTTTCATCCAAATTAACAGCCTAAGCCCTACAGGCACCACAAGGGCTCTTCACAATCTGACTTCCTGTTCTCTCTGGCCTGTCTCTCATCCTTTCCCTCTGCTCGCCTGGTCCCAACACATGGCCTTCTTGTTTCTTCACTACACAAGCCAGCAGCCACGGGGCTAACTTCACCCACCTGCTTTAATTTCACTCATGCCTTCCTTTCAGTAAGACTTCCCTGGTGGCACAGCGGTTGAGCGCTGGGTTGCGAAGCTGCCCGCAGCCTCTGCAGCGCCGGTTCGATTCCCGGCTGCTCCCCGGCCACCGGACAAGGGTCCCACATGGTGTGCAGACCTCCCCTGCTGCCCTCTGCTCCCCTCAGCAGTGTACTTCAGTCCTTTTACCTGCTCTGCTCCCTGCTCTGGCTCTGGTGAATTCTCTCACCCTCCCACACTTCTGACTGTACCCAGTGCTTGTATAAATAAATAAATAAATCTTTAAAAAAAAAAAAAAAGACTTCATATCACCTTAAATGTAACACTAAACCTGTCAACACACTAGCACCCTTGATCTCCCCTCAGTCTGCTGGGTTTTTTTTTTTTTTTTACATTATCATTTTATCACCTCTAGCATACTTTATTACATACTTATTTATTGGGTTCATTGTCTGACTACCTCAACAACAAAGACAAAGCTTCAGTAAGGTAGGGATATTTGTGTCTTCTCTATTCATGTATCCAAGCCTACCAAGTATTTCCAACCACACAGTAGATGCTTAATAAATATTTGTTAAATAAATGAATGAATGAATGCAGCAGTGTTTTTATGTTCTCACACACTATGATCAGAATCAATATTTTCAATACCGGAGAACACAAACCACATTTCCATCTATCCTCTGGTGTTCGGTGTAGTTGTGGTAGGTTAGGTTATATTATCATCCCTTCAGACAGGGTTATACAAATATTAACAAATTAGAAAATATAATGATTATGATGTCAATAAAAAATTAGATACTCCAGAATAAACTTTTTTTTTTAAGATTTATTTATTTGTTTATGCATACAAGAGCTGGGGTACAGGCCAAAGACGTGGGAGGTGGGGAGGGGGGGTGAAAGGACTCACCGGAGACAGAGTTGGGAACAGAACAGGCAGACTGACTGAAATACACTGCTGAGGGAGGCAGCAGGAGAGGTCTGTTGCGCCATGTGGGTAGCTCCCTGGCCGGCCGGGGATTGAACTCGTGCTGCAGAGGCTACGGATTTGCTGCCTAGTGCAGTGCTAACCCCTTGCGCCACCAGGGAGGCCCCAGAATAAACTTTTAAAAAAATGTATGAAAACTTTAAATTGTTCCTGAGATACACAATATAAAGCAAATGACATTAAATGGGAAGACCAATGGCATACAGAATTCACTTTTCCCAGCTTATAAATTTAATATGTAATCACAAAATACAAATGTTGATAGCCTTTTGTTTTGAAGTCAAGCTGAGCCTAAAGCCCATTTGGAAAAATAAACAAGTCAGGTGAACTCTAGGAATGAAAAAAGCCAAAAAGAGTGACCTAGGCCTTAAAACGGAAAATTAAAACATCAGGATACAGGTTACATCAAGGCTCAAGGGAAGGGACTATGATCAGAAGGGGCATAAAAGGGAAGGGACTATGATCAGAAGGGGCATGACTTTATAGCCATGATCTTCTACTTTTTAGTATATGGACTTCTACATTATTCTTTCAACTCATACCATCACATACTTTTGCATATATATTTCATAAAACTCTAAAAATTTTAAAGACATTAAAACGTCTGAATATTAAATTATGTGGTAAAAAAGATTTAAAAAATTTTATAGAATGTCGAGAAGTAGACCAAACACCTAAAATAATGTAGGAAATGATGAGAATGGTGTGTCATATCAGTAGAAGTATGGACTAATAATAAATGAAGTTGGGGCTACTGGGTAACTTTCAAAAAAAGTTGGATCCTTACCTCTACCTCAGGGTAAATTAATCCAAAAATTAAATAGGAAGGGCATCCCTAGTGGTACAAGGGGTTAAAAGGCAGCACTATGTAGCTACTGGCAACCACTGCAGCATGAGTTCAATCCCTGGCCAGGGGGCTGCCTGCATGGCACAGCAAACTTCTGTCTCCCCACTGCTCCCCTCAGCAGTGTAGTTCAGTCAGTTTGCCTGTTTTGTCCCCCACTCTGTCGCTGGTGAATCCTCTCACACCCTACACCCCTGGCCTACACCCCAGTTCTTGTATGCATAAATAAATCCGTAAAAAAAAAATTTAATAGGAAACACTAAAGGCATAAAACTTGAAATCTACACAGGGAGGAAATTTTTTTGTTCCAGACCTCAGTCATGCAAAGAAGTTTGAAGAGATTTCAAACAGTAGTTTTCATTCTATCTTACCTGGGTGGTGGTGGGGTTCCCTGATGTGGCCTTGTACCCAGTATATAAATGACATTATAGTACTGATGACGCGATGGAAAGCACTTAGAGAGTCTCAGGTGACTGAGGGTAAAGGAGGAAGTCTGAGAACAACAGAGTGAAGCATGATACTGTCAACAGACAGGGATTTGGAGTCAGCAGCCAAGGGTTTAACTAAAAAGACACAATGGTAGGTGTTAACTTTAGGGGAAGTTGGGTGAAAGGGATATGGAAACTCCATCTATCTTGGCAACTTTTTAAGGTTTAAATTTTTAATTTTATAAGTCTAATCAAAATAAAAACACTACTAAAAATAAGTCCAGGGTATAACCCTTGGCATGGATGCTTAGAGATCCTGAGTCTTCGACGCCTCCTCTAATACTTTACTGTGTGCTTCTTGCCAGGACCAACTGGGGTTAGGTAACTGGAAACATTCTGCAAACACTGGAGCAGGCAGCCCACAGGTAGGTCCATGAGAGGGTCAGGTGGGTGTTGAAGGTAAGCAGTGAGATGGAAAAGGGTTTACCATGTAGGTCCTGCTTACCGGGAACACCAAAGACCCACGTATTGTTAACCATCAGCAGATTCCTAGGTGATCTTTAATTAAACACAGAGACAGCTCTATCAGGCATGTTGGCTACAGCAAGGCTGTTCTGATATTACTAGGAAGGTTTAGAGTATGTAAGAGAGATGGTATAGGAAACAAAGGTAAAATAGCATTTAAAAAAAAAAAAAAACCCCATGGGGCCTCCCTGGTGGCGCAAGGGGTTAAGACGCAACCTATGAAGCTATCTGCAGCCACTGCAGCACACATTTGATCCCCACCCAGGGAGCTACCCACATGGTGCAGCAGACCTCTCCTGTCTCCCCGCTGCTCCCCTCAGCAGTGTATTTCAGTCAATCTGTCTGTTCTGTTCCCCACTCTGTCTCTGGTGAATCCTCTCACCCCCCACACCTCTGGCCTGTACCCCAGTCCTTGTACACATAAATAAATAAATAAAATCTTTAAAAAAAAAACCCAAAAAACCCAAATCTTCCTCTTTGGATATCCCCAGTAAGTCAGTGTTTGTTCTAAATGCACTTCATGGAGACAGGAAGAAAGGCATTTTCTAGTCTAAAACTAACCCACCTGACTTGGCCACTGATCTGGGAAATCCGCACATGGCAAGGACTAGACCATCTCGGCCACTGTGTGTATCTTCTGGTGGCGGCTGAGGTTGCAGTGGTGATTAAAGCTTTTCCCACACTTGTTGCACTGGTGAGGTCGCTCCCCTGTGTGACTTCTCTGATGCTCAATGAGAAAGGATCGCCGACTATAGCTCTTCTCACACTGGCTGCAGTGATAGGGCTTTTCTCCCTTGTGAATTCTCTGGTGCTGGATGAGCCCCGCACTCTGGCTGAAGGCCTTCCCACACTCCTTGCAGTGGTACCGCTTCTGTATGTTGTGGATGCCTCGGTGATTAAAAAGACCTGAACTCCGACTGAAGGTTTTCCCACACTCATTACATTCATAGGGTCTTTCTCCAGTATGAATTCTTTGATGTCGAATCAGACCTGAACTCTGAGCAAAACTTTTCCCACATTCATCACACTTGTGTGATCCCTTTTCTGTGGGGTTTCTCCAGGGCTGCTCTATCTGGCCAACTTCTGCACATTGGGGGTCCTGGCGTGGTACCTCCCAGGTCTGTCCATAAAATACTTTCCCACGTGGCTCCACTCTCTTAGGACAGTCTTTCCTCAGCACCAACTCTCTGTCCCCAGTCTTGGTCATTCCATCTGAAACAAGACCAGGTCAATGTCACTGGTTCCCTGAGCCTGTGGGGTCACCATGTACACAGAAATGCAATGTACTTATCACATGACATAACCCTACATCAGAGTAGGGAAGTCTGAAAGAGAAGGACCAGTACAGTAACATCTTCCTCTTGGTAACCCCAGAAGTTTGCCCTCCTTGGCAAAATGCAGCTCAGTCCATCCCCATAAGGACTGTGCTGGAGAGAATTCCACATACTTCTCCAAGGAGATGGAATCATAATCTGGCAGACTTCTCTGGTGTGTGCCCTTCGGCCTTCCCCCTTCCCTCCTTCTGAGGTAGCAAGCCTCCAGGTGACCAAGGCCAGTTACCTCTTATATTCATTCATTCATTCATTTATGGAACAAGAATTAAGCTTCTACTATTATAGATGTGTCAGGTAGGATTTTATGATTTTCAAACCCACAACCATCCCAGGTGCATTCCCAGCGCAAGGTCTTTGCTCTGGCTCATCTCCCTTCCTGGAAAGCCCTCACCTCAGATAACCCTGGACTCACTTCCCCACTTCACTCAAGTTTTCTCTCAACTCTTGCCTTCTTAACTCTTCCACTTATACTACAATCTGTTTGTCCCAACCATAGCCTCATCATCCCCCTTTCCCTGTTCTATTTTTGCTTTATTTCACAGCACTCCCTTTCTAACATACACATCATCTCCTTTTCGCCTATTTATTATGTCTCCCCTTTTCTACATTTTAATCCCCAGTGGAGCAGGATCTTTCTGGCCTATTCCCTGAGGTCTTTTTTTTTTTTTTTTTTTTAATAGAGGCATGTTTTCTTTCTTTCTTTATTTGTTTGTTTGTTTGTTTATACATGCACTGGGTACAGTCAGAAGCGCGGGAGGGTGAGAGAATTCACCAGAGCCAGAGCGGGGAGCAGAGCAGGCAGAAGGACCGAAGTACACTGCTGAGGGGAGCAGCGGGCGGCAGGAGAGGTCTGCGCGCCATGCGGGACCCTCCTCCGGTGGCCGGGAAGCAGCCGGGGATCGAACCGGCGCCGCAGAGGCCGCGGGCAGCTTCGCAACCCAGCGCTCAACCGCTGCGCCACCGGGGAGGCCCTGGCCTATTCCCTGAGAATGATAGTAGTTGTGTTACCGAAACCCAGCCGCCTCAGTGGGGGAGCAGGCAGTAGCAGTGGTGCTCTCCCACTCTGCCACTCCACCACAGGTCAGTTGTGGCAGCTGGTCCTCAGAGCCCAGCAATGGCCCTTCTACTTCCTGGATCATGGAGTGGACTAATCAGCTCCAAGCTATTAGCTGATTGATGCCAATGGTCCAATCAGCCACAGGATTGAAAAATGGTCCAATCAGACTTGTGGGTGTGGCATCCTGAAAGAGAATATAAGCCAGGGTTAGAGGGAGCTGAGAAACTGTTCCAGCCTCTGAAGAAATAAGAAGACTCAGCTCCTGGCTTCTGAGAAAGGGGAAAGAAGAAACACCAGAAACTGAAAGAAAGAAGAAAGCATCCAACAGCAGACCTCTGAAGAGGGAAGAGAAGCTGAAGGCCTCCCTCAGAGATGGGGCCTCTGGTCCTGTCTCTGACCTGGCCTGAAAGGAGCACCAAAGGCTCCTTTGTGTTAACAAAGAGCTGTTAACACTCAGTGTCTTTGACACCGAGGAACAAGTAGTGACCATCACCACTGGCCAGTGCTGTCTGGCACTCCTGGTGAGTGGTACTTTGCTCGTACTACTGGTGGACACTATCTGGGTGACAGCAGGCCACTTGTGGCTGTAGTAAGCTCTTTGTTTCCTGTTTGTAAATTAAACCCCATAGCTGTTCCCGGAGCCTGAGGTCTCTTGCAATTGTGCGTGCAGGTGAGAACCCACAGACGGTGACCTGTCCTCTTATTGGGCACAGTCCTTTGTTTGGCTCTAGCCCACAGGCCCCTCTACATGGGTGTTGTATTGCTATAGCTCTTGGTTTTGGTTTTTGGCCTTTAAGGGCATTTTGGTTGCTCTCTTGTCTTCTAGCCTGGGCAGATGGGTGGCCATTCCAGCCTCTCCTGGTATCCCATCCTCCTGCCCTCCTGCCTCTATTTCAGTTGCTCAGTGAATACTGACTGACTAAATAAAAGAGAAAAGATTTAAATCAATCCTCAACTCACTGGCCTCAACTCACTGGCTCAGGACTAGCCCCTGAGGGAAGGATGCTCCAGAGGATTGGTCCACATCGGATGTGTCCCACCAACCCCATCAGACCCTCTCTACTTGGAAGAGACAAATGGGCCCCACCTGTCTAGACACCACAAAGTAGCTGTTGCGGTATCCTTCGAATATCTGGAGCTTTCCAGTTGATTCCCATCTTGCAACACAAAACATCCCTACCTTTCACCAAAACATCTGGCTCTTTCACCCACATTTTACTGTATTGCCCCCCCCACACCTCTTTGGACTCCTCTATTGTTACACCACAGTTCTCCTCCTTTTAGCTGGGAGAAGACAACAGTTTGGAAAACGGAAATTTGTCTGCAGAGTAGAAAAGGACCAAAAGTGGGATCGGTATTGCCCTTTTGCCCAAACTTATCATTTATATCTGAAATGTACAAGGAACCAGTAGAATAATGAAGACACTACTTAGCCTTTTAATAACTACAACACCCGGGCCTCCCTGGTGGTGCAGTGGTTGAGCGCTGGGCTGTGAAGCTGCCCGCAGCCTCTGCAGCTGCCCGCAGCCTCTGCAGCCCCGGTTCGATCCCTGGTCACCGGAGAGGGTCCCACATGGCACGCAGACCTCTCCTGCCGTGCCTGTTGCTCCCCTCAGCAGGGTCCTCCATCTGTCTGCCTGTTCTGCTCCCCACTCTGGCTCTGCTGAATTCTCTCACCTTCCCGTGCTTCTGACTGTACCCAGTGCTTGTATAAATAAATAAATCTTTAAAATAAATAAATAAATAAATAAATAACTACAACACCCATGACTTAGTACTTTCATACAGTATCAAACTAACTCAATAAAGACCCTTTGATATTATAATATTATGATACCTCTTTAAAGAAATGAGGAAAATAAAGATATATAACTAGATAAACTATATAGAGAAAGTTTGGAAAATACACTGCTATTTGGCAGGTATAGTTACTCCTGGAGATGACATTTGGAGGAGAACTTTTCCTTTTTACTATGTAAAAGTTCTGTATTATTTAGTTTTTTTTACAATCCACATGAATTTGAAAAGAAACTCAAACTCAGTGTTATAAAGTTTAAATACTGCCTGGCTAAAAAATGGACGAGCTGTAACATAGATTCCTTTTAATCTCAAATACTATTTTGCTTTATAGAAGTTGCTTTTCCTGAGTTTACAACACACACCTTCCTACAGGTAGAACTCTTCTGTCTGTAGATGCCTGTTGGATACTCCCCTGTAGTTGTTGTAGATGCTTAATAAACATTTGTGGAGTGAATGAATGACTAAGTGGGTGGTTGGATGGAAGGGGAATAAATTCACTCAGAAGTGCTTCCTGGAAGAAAGGCTTCTCGGCAAGGTCCTAGACACAGTGGGAGGTAGAGAGAAGATGGCTAGAAAATATGAAGACCAAGTTCATAGGGAGAAGAAGAAAAAACAAAGGAACTGATTGGAAAGATGCCCATAAAGCAGGAAAATGAAACCAGAAGGAATCTTAATCTGGTCAGATGGTGGGAGCCAGAGGAAGGTCTGTGAGTGCACAGAATTTACTCAACAGAGTATTTCAATTTAAATTGAGGCAAGCTCCAAAGTGACAGAAACTCAGGATAACTTTGTAATTGTTAAGATAAAGAAATAAAAGCAGGAGACAGAGTCAAGGGAAGTCTGGCTTTCACACAGATGGGGATGACATGAAAATGAAAATAGGGCCTCCCTGGTGGCGCAAGGGGTTAAGACGCAATCTATGAAGCTGTCCGCAGCCTCTGCAGCATAAGTTCGATCCCTGGCCAGGGAGCTACCCACATGGCGCAGCAGACCTCTACTGACTTACCCGCTGCTCCTCTCAGTGTATTTCAGTCAGTGTTCCTGTTCTGTTATCCCACTGTCTCTGGTGAATCCTCTCACCCTCCACACCTCTGGCCTATACCCTAGTTCTTGTGTGCATAAATAAATAAATCTTTAAAAAAAAAAGAAAATGAAAATAACAGAACTCACTACAGATTGATTGCCAGAAGGTTAACAAAAACTCAGAAAGGAACTGTGATGTTATGTGTGGGGAATTAGACGGAAGCTCAGGGAGACTTAGAATGGGAAGGCAGCTTGCTCAGCCTTAGTTCTTCCACCACTAAAATTACAGGAAAGGACTGGCAAAGTCTGATCCCACTGGGTTCTCCCATCCAGTCTCCACCTACTAAACACACCTTTCTACTGCAGCTGTAAATCTATACCCACAAGGGTGGCACTGATAATTTCTGATCAGAGCAGCTACCATCTATTACTAATGCATGTCGCATACTCTTCATAAACTGTATTTGATGCTCACAATAACCATGTGAGGTTCTTACTGGTCTAGACACCTGAGCTCTCTTGCTCCCCACCCCACCCCAAGCACACACATGCCCATGCGAGAACACAGCAAGGTGGTCATCTACAATCCAGGAAGAGATATCTTACTAGAAACCAATTCTGATGGCACCTTGACCTTGAATTTCTAGTCTCCAAAACTATGAGAGAACAAATCCCTGTGTTGAAGCCACCCAGTGTGTGGTATCCTGTTACAGCAGCACAAGCAAACTCAAACAATGCTGTCATCAAGCCCATATGTGTTAGGCTCCTGCAGCCATAGAAGGGAGACACTGTTGTCCTGCCGACGGACATTATCCGAAGACACCTGAGGTCTCCCTTGCGCTTTTAGTCTAAAAACTCAGCTTCAAAACCATCTGCTGGGCTTCCCCTGGTGGCACAGGAGGTTAAGCACCATGCTGTGAAGATGTCTGCAGCCTCTGCAGCGCCGGTTCCATCCCAGCTGGCAGGGGTCCCACATGGCGTGGCAGACCTCTCCTGTTCTGCCCGCTGCTCCTCTCAGCAGTTTATTTCCTCAGTCTGCCTTTTCTGTTCCCTGCTCTGTCTCTGGTAAATCCTCTCACCCTCCCGCGCATCTGGCCTGTACCCCGGTTCTTGTATAAATAAATAAATCTTAAAAAAAAAAAAAAAATCCGCTGTGGTTACAGTCTTCATTTCACTCATGAGTGAGGGACTCAAAAACCCACTCTTGCCACTGTCTCTCACCTGTCGCTCCCATAGGGTGAGGCTGCAGAGCAGGGTCACATGTGGGCTGGGCCTCCTTCGGCTGGGAGTGAAGATTCAGTGGTGTCTGCTGTCCCAGAAGCACTGTCTCTTTAGAGAGAACTCCTTGTCTATGACTGTGGGTTACCATCTGGGGACAAAGTGACAAGATTTGACTTCTGAAGAAGTTAAGTCTCTAAAGAAAAACCCTTCCAGGGGCCTCCCTGGTGGTGCAGGGGTTAAGTGTCAGCGCTATCAAGCTATCGCCAACTACATGCCTCAGTTCAATCCCCGGTCAGGGAGGAGACTCACAGAGCACAGCAGACCTCTCCTGTCTCCCCACTGCTCCCCTCAGCAGTGTGTTTCAGTAGATCTGCCTGTTCTGTTCCCCACTCTGTCTCTGGTGAATCCTCTCACCCCCTGCACCTCTGGCCTACAACCCAGTTCGTGTATGCATAAATAAAAACAAAAATCTTAAAAAATAAATTAACAAAAATAAACAAACACTTCCACAAAGAAGCAGGAAGCAGGGTCTTACTATATCACCAAAATCAAGGGCTACAAGGGTCCTTGGTGACCCACATATCTTTTGTCCCTAGCAAGTCTCCCTTCCTACCTCATGTTGTGGTTCATCAAGTTCTCTCTCAAGATCCTCCAGCAAAATCACAGCCTCTTCCCCACTTTCTGGACACTGTTCTCTCACCCAGCCTTGCAGCTCCCCAGGCAGGATGGTCAGGAACTGCTCCAGCACCAGCAGCTCCAGGATCTGCTCCTTTGTGCTCACATGTGGCCTCAGCCACTGGAAGCAATGTTCCCGGAGCTGGGTGAGCGCCTCCCTGGGCCCAGGCGTCTCCTGATAGCACAGCTGCCGAAAGCGCCTTCGAAAAGTTTCTCTTGCTAGTGGATTACTGCGTTTCAGTCTTGATTCCTGCATTTGGAAGTGACTCTCCACCTCCCCTTTCTGTGTCAGAAGTTGTTTCCACTCTGCAGGAGCTTGAACATCCCAGGATAAAACCGCCTTTGAGTCTGTATTCATCTTGACCTTGAATAGCTCAAAAAGCACACTCCAGCTGGAGTTATGTTTCGGAAATACCTTTGGAGTCTCCCTCCTAAACAGTGGAAAAAAAAAAAAAAAGTTTATATAGAAAAATGGCAATTGCTGATGGTAGGAACTGATAATATAAGCAACTGTCATAGACCTAAAGCTCTTTACTGAAAGTAAAGTGACTTGGTGACCAAAGAATGAGAACAATGTACAATGCAAGTAATGGAATAACAAAAAATGTAACATGTTGTGACCTAGACCTGGATTTTATTCTGGTTGTAACATTTACTAATAGTATGACCTTGTACCAACTTCTTGTCTTCTTTATGTGAAAGAGCAACAATAACTTAAGACCTAATGGAGGAATCAAAAAGATCACACAGATCGCCCAGAAAGGTTAAAATGTTCAGATGCACCACATAAAAGTCAAGGTAAAGTAAGAATGGATCTATTGTTCCTATTCCTATCTTTACTTGAAATTTTAAAATTAACCCTCAAAACAGCCACTGAAGGTAGGCATTATTTTCAATAATTTACAGAAAACTTTGGTAAGGCCTCCCTGGTGGTGCAAGGGGTTAAGATGCAACCTATGAAGCTATTCACAGCCCCTGCAGCACGAGTTCAATCCCCGGCCAGGAAGCTACCCTGTCCTGTCTCCCTGCTGCTCCCCTCAGCAGTGTATTTCAGTCAATTTGCTTGTTCTGTTCCCCACTCTGTCTCTGGTGTACCCTCTCACCTCCCCCCACACCTCTGGCCTGTACCCCAGTTCTTGTATGCATAAATAAATAAATCTTTGAAAACAAAACAAAACTTTGGTAGATTTCAAGACCCGTGGGCTTTCCACACTGCTCTGCTGCTTCCTAAGAGTTAACACTCCATTGCAGGTACAGGATCAGATTTAAACCTCTCAATTACCCCTGAAACTGGATTATAATCACTTTTGCTAGATAAGAAAAGTAAGCCAAGGGAAAGTAAGCAAGTTGCCTAAGGTCAAATTCTTTGTGAGGACAGTCCTAAGAATCCACAGAAGTGCATATCCAGGCAATGCCTGGGACCCAGGAGGCCTGTATGTCCCCAAAATGTGTAGAAGCACAGCCCAGCAGCAGTGTCTCCCATCTAGGAAATCGGAATGGAGGACTGGGGTGGGAGGAGAAGGATAGGGGACGCCAAGTAGACATCTTTTAACAGGTTCTCCTGTGATTTGCCTGTACGCCAAGGTTTGAGAATCAATTAACTAAAAGAATGTGAACAGGAACTACCACTTTCTGCACCTGAAACCCAGACCATGCGATGCCTCTGAATCAGCTTTTAGAACCACCAGGTGAGGGGCCTCCCTGGCGGCGCATCGATCCCCGGCTGCTCCCCGGCTACCGGAGGAGGGTCCCACATGGCGCGCAGACCTCTCCTGCCATCTGCTGCTCCCCTCAGCAGTGTACTTCGGTCCTTCTGCCTGCTCTGCTCCCCGCTCTGGCTCTGGTGAATTCTCTCACCCTCCCGCACTTCTGACTGTACCCAGTGCATGTATAAACAAACAAACAAAAATAATAAACAAACAAATAAGTAAATAAAAACATGACTCTAAAAAAAAATTATAAAAAAATAAATAGAACCACCAGGTGAGAGGGCATACTGACTCTCCAGCACAAGGGGACGGAGAGATTTTAAACATTTCTCCTTAACTTCCTCGTCTCCGAGGATATCTCCCCAAACTCCCGGTGTTTCCTACCTTGAGTCCTAATCCTACCGACATCGTGCCACGTGGGGAACCCCGGCACCCCAGCACAGCGCTCACCGGTGCAGCATCCCCGCAGGTCGGGAGGATGCCACAGCCCAGCTCCCAGTCCCCTGCTCCGACCCCGCAGACGAGGCTCCCTTTGAACATCCCTCTCTCAGCCGCGCCTCACCCTATTCCCCCCACACCTCCCAGGACCACTCACCAGACCTGGAAGGAGCGCACGGTGGCAACAAAGGCCCGGCTGGGAAAAGCCAGCCCCTCGGCGCGGCCGCGGAGCAGCAGCACTTCCGGGCTGGTCTAGGACTGCGGGTCTCGACTGCTACCTCCGCGCCGGCCTCACCTGGGAAGCAGCCGCACTGCCTGGCGGCAGATCCTTTCCAACAATGAAGCACTGAAAGAGAAGATCTTACGTGTGGTGGCCCCATTCGGATTTTAAATGAAAATATAGATAAATCACAGACCACTGATTATTGAAAATGCTCTTTTTACAACACTTAAAAACTTAATACATAACCTATGGTTTTTTTTTTATTCGAAGAATAAAAATGAATGAAAAGGTGAAGCCCCACCCTGCCCCTTCTTAGACTCGGTTCCCTGAGGTAGCTACATGACACCGTTATTATGCTTGTATATGTGTTTGTAAAATAAGTATACACACATATGACTGTTTTGCATTTAGCCTTTTCTCCATCCTTTATTTTCAGGTTTTTACTTATCTTAAACATCTTTGCTGGTGATGTAGGTCTAACAAATGTAGTGGCTGCACAGTATGATATCAAACATATGTATGACAACTTATTTCTCACATGTACACTTTTGTGCATATGATAGGGATCTTTCTCCCTTCTTTTCTTTTTTAAAGATTTATTTTATTTATGCATACAGGAACTGCGGTACAAGCCAGAGGTGTGGGGGTGAGAGGATTCACCAGAGACAGAGTGGGGAACAGAACAGGCAGATTGACTGAAATACTCTGCTGCAGGGAGCAGTGGGCAAGACAGGATAAATCTGCTGTGCCATGTGGGTAGCTCCCTGGCTGGGCATCAAACCTGTGCTGCAGTGGCTGGGGACAGCTTCATAGGTTGTGACCTAAACACTTGTGCTACCAGGGAAGCCCCCTCTCTTCTTTTCACCTTCTTTTCTTCCTTCCTACCTCCTAACGACCCCTTCCTTTTTCTTTTTCTCTTTTTCTTTTTCTTTTTCTTTTTCTCTTTCTCTTTCTCTTCCTCCCCCGCCTCCTCCTTCTCCTTCTCCTCTTCTTCTTTTGCTGCAAAAGGTGTCTGGCTTTTTTAGTAATAATACAAAGTCAGTCTGACACAAATTAAAGTTATGGGTACCAAAGAACATACTTATAAGTATTGCTAGCCATTTATCAATTTTATTATGCCAACTAGAATGGTGGTATCACATAGATTAAATTATGTTTTGCTTTAATAGAACTTCATTGTTTATTTTATCACAGTAGTAGAAAAGTATCCTGTATGTTAATTGAGTCTCCATGATGAAATTCTGTAAGTTTCTTTGTTTCCTGAAGCCTAGCCATCAGATGGCATTAAATAAACACAAGTTTCATTCTTTAGATCAACGTATGCAAATATTCAATTAATGTGTAATCATTAAGAACACCACATGAAGATTATTTGCTCAAAATCCTGATCATTTCCCTCAAAATACTTCACTTAAAAAACCCTCAGTACAAAATTTCCTAATAAACTACATAATGGGAGTAAGTACTTGCCTTCTCTTGGACTTAAATAGATTGCTTAAATGCTGCACCTCCCCCTGCAGTGACCCTCAGGGCTAATGGCTGTTGCCATGGTCCCTGAGGTCCGGCATGGGCAAGGAACCATGCGCGCAGGGGGAGAACAGCAAACTCCCTAAGATGCAGAGAAGCCGAATGCCTGCCAAGAAATAATGACCACCAGAAGCTGCCACAAAGATGATTAAAAGAAATGCTGACCACCTGAAACCTTATCTCGCTTTCTCAAGGCCCACAAACTTTATTCTGCTACAACTGTCTCTCTAAAATCTTTCCTTTTTCTGGTCATTAATTGCTAATTAAAAACATACGTAATTTAATAATTAGGCTAATACAAATGAAACATTACTAAACACTGTGTTATAATAAAATTGTTAATTTAATAATCTTTCTATTATGTGCTTAACTTTAGTACCTTTGATATTAACTGCATTATAATATAAATTTACCTATGACAATTAATTATGAGTAAACATAAATAGGTAATAATAATAATAATTAGTACAAGAATATAGAAAAAATTGATAGCCTGTCCAATTAGGAATAAGGCTAGGTCCAGATATAACTTCGGACATAAATCACTGCCCTGTCAATTAAGCTAAGTCTATAAGCAAACTAATCTCTTTGATGTTCACTGTTCCTATGCCTTTAAAAAAAACATATATATACTGACCACTAACTTAATAAAAACACACTCAAATTTTCACTCTCTTGAAGTGTGTCTGTGTGTCATTTATTCATCAAATCCCTGACCACCCTACACAATCTCTCAACCCTAAGACAGCCTCATCGTCCATCGCTGTGCTGGTCCACGGCACTTAAACATGTTTTTCTCTTCTATTTTGAATTTGTGATAAGCAAACCATTTTCAGAAATGTGTCACTTAATATCAGGCTCTCTACCTGGGCTATTTGTGCTTGTTAAGCAGGTCAACTATAGAATTCAGGCAGGCTCCAGCTTAGGGTTAAGAGGACAGCAACTGGACTTTCCTGTAAACAACTCTGAAAAAGACAGTTACCCCTTTTCTGTTTGATGAGTGTCCTGGGACAGAAGGGATTGTTTTTCAGTTGGCATTGGGTATCCCTACTGAAATTATTTAAAATGTCACTTAACTCAAAGACAAGAAGAAATGCTGACTACAGAGCTAACTAAAATGATTGAGGGGCCTCCCTGGTGGTACAAGAGGTTGAGACCCAACCTATGGCGCTATTCGCAGCTACTGCAGCACGAGATCACGAGTTCGATCCCCAGCCAGGAAGCTACCCACATGGCACAGCCGACCTCTCCAGTCTCAATGTGTTTCAGTCAGTCTACCTGTTCTGTTCCCCACTCTGTCTCTGGTAAATCCTCTCACCCCCTGCACCTCTGGCCTGTACCCTAGCTCTTGTATGCATAAATCTTTAAAAAAAAAAAAAAGATTTATTTATTTATTTATACAAGAGCCAGGGTACAGATCAGATGTGCGGGAGGGTGAGAGGATTCACCAGAGACAGAGTGGGGGAACAGAACAGGCAGACTGACGAAATACACTGCTGAGGGGAGTAGCGGGCGAGACGGGAGAGGTCTGCCGCGCCATGTAGGAACCTCACCGGCAGGCTGGGATTGAACCAGCACTGCAGAGGCTGTGGACAGCTTCACAGCGCGGCACTCAACTGCCTGTGCCACCAGAGGAGACCCAAATAAATAAATCTCTTTTTTTAAAGATTTGTTTATTTATACAAGTGTGGGAGGGTGAGAGAATTCACCAGAGACAGAGCGGAGAGCAGAACAGGCAGACTGACGAAGTACATTGCTGAGGGAAGCAGCGGGTGGCAGGAGAGGTCTGCGCACCATGTGGGACCCTCGCCTGGTGGCCAGGGATCGAACCGGCGCTGCAGAGGCTGTGGGCAGCTTTGCAGCCCAGCGCTCAATCGCTGCACCATCAGGGGAGGCCCCCAAATAAATAAATCTTAAAAAAACATATTGAGGGTTACCTGAATCTGGAAGCCAACAACTGGGATATTGATTCTGCTGTGGGTTATCATAAGCTGAGAAGAAGGAAAAAGAAGGGGAGGAGGAGAAGAGAAAGAAGAGGAATTGGAAGATTGGTAACAAAGAGGTTGAGGGAATGACCTGGTATATGGATAGAGCCAAGTGGAAAAATATGTGTGCCCCTATGAATGTAAGAGAGTTTTAGTAACCTATGATGTAAGAGGGTTTTAGTAAGCAAGCTGATCTGCTCTGTGGATGTCAGTAACTATTTCTTCAATTATCTCAAGGAGCTTTTGATCACAGTGACCATGGCTTCTATGATTGAGAATGTTCACAGGCTTAAAAAAAAGCCTCTCTTTCATTAAGACTAATCTAGACACCAGCACTGTCAAGAGTTGAACCGAACTGTGTGAGCCAAAACCATCCTAAGCCCTAGCTATGGTGTAATATTCCAGTGGGAGCAGCCAGTCATCGGTGGGCAAGTTGACTACATTGGACTCTCTCCATGATGGAGAACACAAAAGTTTACTCCAAAGCAATAGACACTTTTTAGGAATTTGATTGGTGGGGTCTCCCTCATGGCACAAGGGGTTAAGATGTGCACTATGAAGCTATCTGGAGCCACTGCAATAGGAGTTTGATCCTAGCCAGGGAGGTGACACACAGGCCAGAGGTGTGTGTGCGGGGGGAGGGAGGGTAAGAGGATTCACCAGAGACAGAGTGGGGAACAGAACAGGCACACTGACTGAAATGCACTGCTAAGGGGAGCAGCAGGCGAGACAGGAGAGGTCTGCTGCCCCATGTGGGTCACCTCCCTGGCTGGGACCGAACCTGTGCTGTAGTGGCTGCGGATTGCTTCATAGGTTGTGTCTTAACCCCTTGCACCACTAGGGAGGCCCCCAATCTCTATTTTAAATCAGGTTCTTGTGAATCCTTTCCTGTCCCTTAAACATACCCTGAGAAGATCATATAGCTTTCCACTCAATTATTTTTAATTAAATCTTTGTTACGTATTGCATAAGTTATAAAGTCACCAATTCAGAATACAAAAAAAAAAAAAAATACATTGAGGGCCTCCCCAGTGGCGCAGTGGTTGAACGCTGGGTTGTGAAGCTGCCCGCAGCCTCTGCAGCGCCGGTTCGATCCCCGGCTGCTCCCCGGCCACTGGAGGAGGGTCCCACATGGTGCGCAGACCTCTCCTGCTGCCCGCTGCTCCCCTCAGCAGTGTACTTCGGTCCTTCTGCCTGCTCTGCTCCCCGCTCTGGCTCTGGTGAATTCTCTCACCCTCCCGCGCTTCTGACTGTACCCAGTGCTTGTATAAATAAATAAATTAATAAATCTTTAAAAAAAAAAATACATTGAAAAACCTTCTGACTTTTGTTGAGGCTTTTTTTTTTTTTTTGTCTTTTGTTGATTTGAAAAACAATATTGTAGTTCTATAGGAAAATGTCCTGTGGTTTTTTGGTTGTTTTTGTTGTTTTTAGATGAGTACTGAAAGTATTCAAGAGTCATGATCTCTATAATTTAAAATACATTAGCAGAGAAACTAATATGGCAAAATATGAACACTCACAAATTATGAATATAAAGTGCTCCTTATATATTAAACAGAAACTCTTGGGAGTAGATATGTCTCAGAATTCAGATTTTGTAAAGATTGTTGAAGTACAAAAGGCATCATTTCATACTCTTCTGGGTTCTGACTGGACAAGTGAAACAGCAACAGACAGGTTAACCAAGGAAAAACAATCTATATACTAACATACATATGGAGAATTCCCATGGCTATAAAGTCTAAAGAATAATGGAGCAGACCAGGAATTTTTATTGTGCAATTTGGGACCTGGGATACCAAGGACAAAGAGGGGGAGACTGTATATGACAGAAAAGGAGCGGGCACCCTTATCTTACTAAGAATAAAGAGAGTCTTAGAACATGTTTACTGATAAATCCAGAACTAGCTGAGGTCCCCAAATACATTAGTTTAGGTTGTAAAGGGATAGTAGTAATTGCTTCCTCAGGAAAAGGGCAAAGGAGTTAGGCAAGAGCAAATTTTTCTTAGCCTTCAGGGCTCTCACTGTTCTCAATCCAAAACAATCTGTCTACTTTAAGTAATGGAAACAGACTCCCCCCACCCAAGGTTCACAGGGCCTTGACTGTTCTCTATAGAGAACATGCAGAGGTGACAAGAGGCCTGCTCTGGGCTTGAGAAAAGCCTGCCTGACCCTTCTAGAAAGACTGACCCACAAGACTATACAGAATCTTAGTTCTTTATAGGTAGTTTATAGCTTTTTATGCCTACAATTGTAACTGGTCTTTTAGGATTTCCTACTTCTTATAATGTTGTATATACAAACACATGGCCTACTCATTACCTTGTTATTCCCAATAACTATAAGATATAGGGCCTCCCCGGTGGCGCAGCAGTTGAGCGCTGGGCTGTGAAGCTGCCGGCAGCCTCTGAGTCGGCTTGTTCCCTGGCCGCTGGGCGAGGGTCCCACATGGCACACAGACCTCTCCTGCTGCCCGCTGCTCCCCTCAGCAGTGTACATTGGTCCTTCTGTCTGTTCTGCTCCCCGCTCTGGCTCTGGTGAATTCTCTCTCACCCTCCCATGCTTCTGAGTGTACCCAGTGCTTGAATAAATAAATAAATAAATCTTAAAAAAAAAAAAACCCAAACTATAAGATATAGACTTGAATATATATAAACTGCGGGATGCCAGCTCCAGCTAGTGAAGTGTCAGGGGTTCCTTAAAGGATGAGACAGCGTCAGCAACTTGATGAAAAAGGGACAGGAGAAGGGACAAACACTTGAGAAGACACAAACACTTGACCAGGGTGCAAGTATCTCCTGCTGAGGGTCTCAGTGGGTCTTTATTTATACAGCAAGGCAGGTGGTGAGATTACATCAACATAAGCAATGAAGCAAAACAAAGACAATCATTACATATTTTCTCATAAGCATATAAAGACCCCTTTGGCCTCATACCAAAAGGGCACTTCTTTGATCACCTTAAGAAAAACCCCAGGAACAATCAGTTTTCTTGGTGCAACTCATTTTCCCAGCATGATCAATCAACTAAGACAGCACATTATTTGGTTACAATTAATCATCCTTTCAAACTTCCTTATACCAGAATGGGTGTGAATGTCTTATCCTATATTGTTACTTAAATCAACCCATCTCCCTAGCACACAAATAATCTAGCTAATCTATCAATTACTTCAAAGTGACCTAAAGTAACTCATCAAATCTATTTTATTTCTACAGAAATCTAGCTCTTAACTAGAAATACCTAACCTCCATACAACCTGCGAACCATTGACCTTTTGCATTCACCAGGAAATGTACTGCTGCCACAAATACGTACCCTCCAGTTAGGCCATGGTTTCCGAGCACAGCTGGTTCAGGACAGTTTGTTCTCCATAGTTCTCAGAGCCAAAACATTTCTTTCCAAACTATACCTTTAGCAATTTTTCTTTCTTTTGTAATAATTCATGCATAAGAACAACAGGCCAATTAATGCCTTAATCCGAATTAGGTTTTCACAAGCTAATTTATTACTAACTTATTTTTGTATTAACCAAAAACAGAAGAGTATTAGTAGGCATTGCTGTGGAAACTCCCTGTAGGGTAAGGTAAAAAGTATCAGGCTTTTCTGCCCTCCCGCCATTAGGATCAATGACAGAACCCTGCAATCCTGAATGCATGCCTGATGGTGGGCACCTGGAGTAGGGTGTGGGCATAGGTAGATGGGATTCATCTGGGCTAAGACTGGGCGGCGTCACGGGGCGACGTCACGGGGCTGCCAGCAGAAGCCGAGAAAGGAGCAGAGAAGCTGAGAGAGAAGCAGAACCATGAGAAGAGCAGAGAGAACATGAGAGAAGGCTGGAGAGCCCAGAGTGAAGAATTGCTGGGGGCTGGGAGGCCTGCCAGCCTCCTGGCTCCCCAGCACCCCTACCTGCCATGTACCTGGTAAATCCCCAAAAAAGCCTGAAAAGCCACTGAGGGCTCCAGGACTCTCTCCTTTACCCAGGTCTGCTGGATCAGAAAACCTGCTCTGTGCTAGTCCTGCCCTTACACTCCCATGTTCACATCTTATGGGAAGTGTAGAAACTCCCCTCTTCTTGGGAGTCTCCCCCATTGCCTGGACCTTGTCAAGAGACAGCATGGGTAGCACGGCCTACAGCAATAAACTTAAATACCTTCATTATTAAACTAAAAATTTAAAGAATTAAGGAATAAAAACCTCTGAGGGCTGACATTTAGTTTTAAAATAGTGATAAAAGGTAGACCAATTTACCCTCTGAAAAATAATTTACTCTCTTCCACCAGAAGTGTGTGACAGCAACTTCACAGTCAAATTCCAGTTCATTTGGCCCTTTACCCCTTCAGCATCGGAATTTGAACTTGGAGACCCCAGTCCAGTTTTCTACCTTGGGCCTTAACCCAAGGCCCAAGTGTAGGTGTAGGTGGTCTCAGAATCTGTTGCCAACCCACAGCTTGCTTCCAAAGGGCATTTTCATCAGAAACTCTCTATGACACAGCCAGTTTATTTCACCTAATCACAATAAATACCATGAGCCAGCTGTGCCATTGTGGAATGATTAGCTTTATGGACTTCTAGGCCAATCAACTGAGTTCTTACCTTAAAGGGGACCTTGGGGGCCAGTTGTACATTTACTTTTCCCTAAGGCCTCTGAGTAAAACTCCTTTCCTTAATATCATACTCAGCTTCAAAGAGTAAGAAAATTTCACAGAGGAGTTCTCAAGCCATAATGTAGTGTCTCTTTTCTGTGACCTAGTGTGGGCTGACACTCCCAGATACTTAGCCCCAAATAAAAAAATGTGAATACAAAGAGATACATGCACCTCATACTTACTGCAGGATTATTTATAATAACCAAGAACTGAAAATAACTAAATGCCCCAAACAGATGACTGGATAAAAAGATTTGGTCCAGATACATAATGGAATACTACACAGCTATAAAAAAGAAAGGAAATAAGAAATCCTGCCATTTGCAACAACATGTATGGCCCTAGAGGGCATGATACTCAGTGAAATAAGTCAGAAAAAGACAAACACTGTTATGATTTCATTCATATGTGATAGATAAATATTGTTTTAAATAAAAGTAAACTTTCAGACGATAAGACCAAAGTAGTGGTTACCAGAAGGGAAGAGGGGGCCTCCCTGGTGGCGCAGCGGTTGAGCGCTGGGTTGCGAAGCTGCCCGCAGCCTCCGCAGTGCCAGTTCGATCCCCGGCCACCGGCGAGGGTCCCACATGGCGCGCAGACCTCTCCTGCCGCCCGCTGCTCCCCTCAGCAGTGTATTTCGTCAGTCTGCCTGTTCTGTTCCCCACTCTGGCTCTGGTGAATTCTCTCACCCTCCCGCGCTTCTGACTGTACCCAG
Source organism: Talpa europaea (assembly GCF_964194135.1). NCBI lineage: Eukaryota > Metazoa > Chordata > Mammalia > Eulipotyphla > Talpidae > Talpa > Talpa europaea. The sequence continues at coordinate 134,281,088 of NC_140068.1, read as the reverse complement.
TGCTTGTATAAATAAATAATAAATTTAAAAAAAAAAAAAGAAGGGAAGAGGTAGAAGGGATAGGGGAGTGTATGGTGAAGGATGGAATTAGACTTTTAGTGTGAATTTAATGTAATATGTACAGATGTGCATTTATAATGATACACACCTGAAACTTACATAACATTATAATGCAAAGTCACTTCAAGTTTTAAAATTAAGAGGAATAAGAACGCGAACTGAGGTCCAGAGAATTAAGAATGAACCTTCCCTTCAGAAGTTTACAAGCTCTGGGGAGCAGGGTGAAAAGGACAGAACAGTTACCTTTGCTGAGATGGGGACCCCTCCACAACCTCAGATTCCTAGATGTTGGGGATCCTTTGTGCCCCCGCCACGTAGGTTTGCCAAATTTGTATATAAAAATTATTGGTTCTTTGTCTGAAAGTCACATTGAGCTGGACGTGGTGTTTTATCCTGCAATCCCACCGCCCACCCAGCAGGGGCATCGGTGTTGGGGAGGTGTGGGGGGGCTGTCTTCGCTGCGGGGAGAGCCTTCCAGGTCACTGCCACTGCTGGGAAAGGTGGCCCCCAAATCACCAAGACCATTCGCGGTGGCCGGCCTTCTCTTTCTCACTACCCACCTGGCTCGCCGGCTCAGGGACCAAAAATTCCACTGGAAGAGTAAAGGCCTTTGGGGTTGGTGAGGACAGGAAAGAAATCTGCTCCGATTGAAAAAAAGGAAGCACAACGACGCTGGCGGAACCGTGACAAGGTGAACAGGAACCAGACCCCCTCCCCGCTCGAGCAGCAGCTGGTCCAAATCGCTACCACGACCCCCTTTTTGGGGGTGCTTGTTGCCTGCTTACGACGCCCCTTCCCTCTGCTACAACCATCGATCGCCGGGGATACTTCCAGCCGCCCTCTGTCCGGCCATCCCTAATACCCACTTAACCCGCTTCTCTTGAGCGCCAGGGAAACAGCCACCAGCGCAGGGCGCCGCTTCCCTCCGCGTCTCCTCGGATCCTGCAACTCCAGCTCAGTGGCGCTGCCCGGTGCTTACTCTGCAATAAACTGGTCTCGTCAGACTTGCGGTTTGTTCCCGGTGGTCTTCGGCCAGGGTCTCTGACATCACATTCGCTTGCTCTGTGGGTCCTGCTCTCTGGGCACGGACAGACCGGGGGTGAGAACGATTCCTCCTGGCAAAGTCGGAAGGTGGGTGACAGGAACAAGGTGGGTCCTGGGGAGACACGATGTTACCAAGAGGGACATAAACTTGTTGTCAGTCATGTTTCGGAGCAAAGCAAAACAAAACAAAACTAGAGCAGTGATTTCAAACTTGTGTGTAAACCAGGATTACCTGCAGGATGGGTTAAATGGCAGGTCGTTGGACCTCAGTCCTGGGGCTTTATTTCTAACAAGTTGTTTGCAAGAGCCACTGCTTTGAATCCAGTGATCCACTTTCACGTCTCTGATGAAGACACTGATTTAAAGTTTTCATCCTAATGGAGGCATCACACTCCCAGACTTCAAACTATACTACAAAGCCATAATCATCAAAACTGCATGGTATTGGAACAAGAACAGACACAGACCAATGGAACTGAATAGAAAATCCAGAAATAAACCCACAGATTTATGGTCAACTAATCTTTGACAAAGGAGCAAAGACTATGCATTGGAGCAAAGAAAGTTTGTTCAATAAATGGTGCTGGGAAAACTGGGTCTCTACATGCAAAAGAATGAAGCGTGTCCATTACCTCACACCATACACAAAAATCAACTCAAAATGGATTAAAGAACTAGAGATAAGACCTGAAACCATAAAATATATAGAAGGAAATATAGGCGAAACACTACATGATATGCACATCAAAGACATCTTTACAGACACATCACCCAAAGCAATGATAGTGAAGGCAAAGATAAACAGCTGGGACTACATCAAATTAAAGAGCTTCTGCACAGCAAAAGAGACAATAACAAAAACAAAGAGAAACCCCACCAACTGGGAGAATATTTTTGCACACAACACTAATGATAAAGGACTGATCACAAAAATCTGCAAAGAGCTGATGAGACTCAACAACAACAAAGAAAATAATCCTGTCAAAAAATGGGCAGAAGAGTTAAAAAGAAACTTCTCTGAAGAGGAAATGCAAATGGCCAACAGGCATATGAAAAAATGTTCAACATCACTTGTAATCAAGGAAATGCAAATCAAAACTACCATGAGATACCATCTTACACCAGTGAGAATGGCACATATTAAAAAGACTAGCAACAGCAAATGTTGGCGAGGATGTGGAGAAAAAGGAACTCTTCTGCACTGTTGGTGGGAGTGCAAACTGGTCCAACCACTATGGAAAGCTGTGTGGAGATTTCTGGACCTACTAAACATAGAGCTTCCATAGGATCCAGCAACTCCACTCCTAGGTATTTACCCAAAGGACACAGAAACATCAATTCCAAAGAGCACCTGCACCCCTATGTTTATAGCAGCACTGTTTACAATAGCTAAGCTTTGGAAAGAACCCAAATGCCCAAAAATAGATGACTGGATCAAGAAGATGTGGTACATATACACCATGGAATATTACTCAGCATTCAAAAAAGATAAACACATGCAATTTGCAGCAGCATGGATGGCGCTGGAAGGGATCATGCTCAGCAAAATAAGCCAGAAAGAAAAAGAAAAATACCGGATGGTCTCACTCATAGCAGGAATCTAGAAAACTTAAATAACGGACCAGAAAAATGAATAACTATAAGAAAGTGAACATCAAAATCAACAAAAAACTATGAACCAGAGATACTCTATGGAGGGTGGGGGTGGGGTGGGGAGGGGAGGAATTGGGGTCAAAATAAGGGTGTTGCAATTGTATGGGGAATACAAAAATAAAATTTATTTAAAAAAATAAAGTTTTCATCCTAATCAATAATCAAATGAGTTCCAGCCTCAAGCTATACAATGGCTTGACTTCACTAAATCCCCAAATCAAGAAATCTTAAATACGTAATCAATTGGATTTATAAACCTGGAAAATCTGTAACAAACCAAAGCCACTACATGTATGAAAACTCAGGATTCCTCATTGTTTCCTTCCACTTTGGGGCTCCCCTTTCCACTTGAATGGCCCGTGGCAAGGCTAAGTTAAACAATTCCTGTCTTAGGGCTGCAGAAACCCACCAGGTCTGGTCTGGTCTCCAGTCTACTCTGCTGGTAGGGAGTGTAGATCAATTCAACATTTATGGGAGAAATGTGGTGATATCTTACAACAAACACACCCACAACCCAGCACATCTGCTTCTAGACATTTCTGTGACAAAACTAGACATACACAAAATAGAATATCCCAAATAGTGTATATATTCAGATAGAGATATATGTACCCCCTTTTGTAAGTAGCATCTATAGCTATTATTTTGCACTATGCTTTTTTCATTTAACAGCATATTTTGGAAAGCTTAATATTACAAGGTGTACTTTGTTTCTGGAAGGATCTGTGAGGGCCAATAGTGTCCTAATGGTGGGGAGGGTGAGAAAACTCTGCTATGTGGCTTTATATATTTTTTGAATCAGGTGCTTATATTTATCAAAAATGGGACTATTAAGTAAATAAAATGGAGATATATACTTTTCTTTTTTTTCCCTCCAAAGATCTGCCAAGAAGGGAGTCACAGGTGGAAACCACACATTGCAATCATTTTCCTTTGCTTTTCTCAGGAAGAAATACTTATACCTATTCCCTAACAGGGCATGTTCTATGGAGTACTTTTTAGTACTCCCTGGCAAAGACAGGGATACTTACACCATGCCAGATGAAAATTACAGGAGAGATGAAACTGGCCTACAAATGCCTTAAATAACCCATAAGCTTCACTACACATAATTTTGTGTACAGTGCTCTATAGACAAACACATTTGTTACTTTCCATTTGTTAGGCAACGTTTTCCTGTGCTCCTCAAGTAATCCAATTGTTTCCTGACTGGGGGAATTCCTGTTGAGTAAAATCTGCAGGGGAATGAAAATTTGGGGGGAGGGGATGAAACCTGAAACTAAGGTATCAGTTAACAGATTTAGTTCACAGACACCTAAGTGCCACAGAAGAAAAAGACAGATGGGAGGGTTGGAGGAAATGACTCAACTGGATGATGAGTAAGGTATTAGCTTGCCAAGACAAAGTGCTTGCCCAGGCAGCGAAACAAAGAAATAAAACTTGAGCCAGCCGACGAGGGTGGGATTCGAACCCACGCGTGCAGAGCACAATGGATTAGCAGTCCATCGCCTTAACCACTCGGCCACCTCGTCGCGTGGGAGTCAGCTTTCCTCCGTCTCCTCCTCCCTGCCGTATCCCCAAACGCCTGGTAGCCACACTTCCAATTGCCACACCCACAGTTTGAGTTAAAAGTCTTCAGTCCATTTCACAACAATCACAAAGACGCGCGGGCACTCAGAGAGGCCTGAAGTTACCTGGCATATACCTGCGAACAGGTGGAACCCGGCCAGGTCATATCATTGGACCCAGGTCAACCCTGGCCCCCCGTGTCCAGAGCCCCCCACACCCAGGGTCCCCCCAATGCTGCCTTCCGCATTCGGGACACCAAGTGCCCAGCCTCCAGATCAGAACCCCTCCTTGGGATCCTGTTCTGAGTGGCGCCAGCAAACTAACTCAGGGGTCCTTGCGCTCCCGTTGTGGCCTACAGCGAGGAGACGCCTTCATTTCCCTTTTGTTGTCCTCCGCGGCGCTTGGCATTGGTCAGTCTAGGATAAATCCGCGAGCGAGAACGTGTTTGGAGGAAAAGCAAGCGCAAGCGCCTGAATGGGAAGTTGTTTGTACTTTAGCGCAAGGCGGGCTCAGCAAGACTGTTATCAAGCCGGGACTGGCCACCGGGCCAGGAATCCCCGGTGCGGGAGGCGGGTGCTGGTCCAGGTTGTGAGTCCTAAATCGCCTCACTAACTGCAAGCCCCCCCCCCCAAAAACACACACACACACGCCCTCCTCACACCCCCGCCACTTGAGTCACTGACCTGAGTTACGTCCCTTCCAGTTCTGCCAACCTGCCAGATGCCGCTTGCGAGCTTGAAAGCTTTCTGATCTTTACTGCAGGATCTCGGAAGGGGGGATTTTCCTTTGCACCAAAACGCGGATGCCTTTCCCCTCCCTATAAAATCTCTTGCTCTGTTCTCAATTTTGTTGGAAGGGACTCTTTTTCCCACCCGTGTTCACCGAATTTCCAAGTATCTTCCGTCAGCACAAAACGACCATCAGGCCGGGAGGCTGAGGCTGGAGGATCGCTTGAGCCCAGGAGTTCTGGGCTGCAGTGCGCTATGCCGATCGGGTGTCCGCACTAAGTTCGGCATCAATATGGTGACCTCCCGGGAGCGGGGGACCACCAGGTTGCCTAAGGAGGGGTGAACCGGCCCAGGTCGGAAACCGAGCAGGTCAAAACTCCCGTGCTGATCAGTAGTGGGATCGCGCCTGTGAATAGCCACTGCACTCCAGCCTGGGCAACATAGCGAGACCCCGTCTCTAAAAAAAAAAATAAAATAAAATAAATAAAAAATAAATAATAATAATAATAAAAAAAACAAAACGACCATCAGGGGTCGTTCATCAACAACACTCGGTGAAACAATCTCAAGTGTTCCTTTGAAGCAAGGCGAGTATATTTTTTTCTGACGCAGACTCATCCACTCCACCCCACTCTTCAGACACCTTACACCAGGGGGTTAGAATTATTGCTGACTTTAAGGCTGGAATTTCTGCTGTTCGCTCACAGTTTCTTAGACCACTGTCCCTGCAGCTATAGGGCAGGGACTATATTTGTTTTGGTCATTATATTGCACCAGTGGTGAAGAAGCAAGCAATAACGATTGTTAGATGAACAAATGAAATGTTTAGATTTAATGCCAAGTCTAAACAGCAAATCAAGGTACCTAAATAGTTTAGATTAATGAAACTTCTTGGGCTAATAATCCTAGGTTATTTTTAAATCATAAGGTTGTGATGAGTAATAAATTAGTTAATAACAGTAAAATGTTTGGAAACGTGTCTTTAAAATACTAACCACTGTGTAAAACATTGGATGATACTGTAGTTGTTTTATTATGATAAAATAAATAATAAACCAACAGTTACAGGAAATTATACTCAATAGGAAAAAGAAAACCCAGTAGGAAGAAGAGTCAAAAAACAGGCATGCACAAAAGAAATTCAAAATGATTACTAAATGTATTTTTTATTTTTTTTTAATTTATTTATTTGTGCATACAAGAACTGAGGTATAGGCCAGAGGTGTGGGGTGGGGGTGAGAGGATTCACCAGAGACAGAGTTGGGAACAGAACAGGCAGACTGACTGAAATCCACTGCTGAGGGGAGCAGCAGGTGAGTCAGGAGAGGTCTGCTGTGCCATGTGGGTAGCTTCCTGGGGGGGAATCGAACTCCTGCTGCAGAGGCTGCAGACAGCTTCAGAGGTTGTGTCTTACCCCTTGCGCCACCAAGGAGGCCCACTAAATGTATTTGAAGATATTCCTTCATATGTATATGTAAGGATATGACATTTAAAGCAATCTCTCCTTCTCCTACTCCTACTTTAGATTTCTGGAATACAATCCTTGCAAGTGTAAATTGGCCCAACCAGACCAAAGGACAATTGCATAGAGTTATTCAAAAGTACAGAGTTCACATCTTTCTCTCCCTTCCTTAAACCCGGGGGTAAGCATTAGCATCAAAAACATGTATACAGGGCCTCTTTGGTGGTGCAAGAGGTTAAGCACAGCACTGTGAAGCTAGCCGCAGTCACTGTAGCACAAGTTCAATCCCCAGCCAGGGAGCTATCCACATGGCACAGCAGACCTCTCCTGCCTTGCCCACTGCTGATTTAACTAGTGCTGATTTTAGATATTTAATATCAGTGGGGGTCATTGAAGGCCATTTTGCTCTAGCCTCAGTTTCACGAAGGAGCCAACCCTAGGCTTTCTATGTTATTGCCAAAGGAGTATAATGATATGTTCACACATCTCTGTATGCATTATATATACCATCTTCGAATATTTCTTTTTAAAAGATTTATTTATGCACACAAGAGCTGGGGTACAGGCCAGAGATGCGGGAGGTGAGAGGATTCACCAGAGACAGAGTGGGGAACAGAACAGGCAGATTGACCAAATTACACTGCTGAGGGGAGCAGCGGGTGAGACAGGAGAGGTCTGCTGCGCCATGTGGGTAGCCCCCTGGCCAGCTGAGAATCGAACTTGTGCTGCAGAGGCTGCAGATTGCTTCACAGTGTGGTGCTTAACCCCTTGCGCCAACAGGGAGGCCCAAATATTTCTTTTTTAAGAGTTATCTGAAGTGTTTAAAATATCTCCCAATACTTTAAAATCTTATTTGACATTTCTTTATCTTTTAATATACTGGGAATGAATTCATGAACCTTTTGCAGCTGCTGAAAAGATTGATACAAAAAAGAAAAATATCCTGAAGGGTATTTATAGCAATTGTTAGCAGCCGGTACCAGAAAATTTTAAACTTTCTGTATTAAACCTTTTTTCCAGATTTCACTTTTTCTTGCCATGAGCATGGATAAGATTGAATGTAAACTATTTAGCATCAGAAAAGTGAATACAGGGCCTCCCAGGTGGCGCAGCGGTTGAGCGCTGGGTTGCGAAGCTGCCCGCGGCCTCTGCAGCATCGGTTCAATTCCCGCTGCTTCCTGGCCACCGGAGGAGGGTCCCACATGGCGCGCAGACCTCTCCTGCCGCCCGCTGCTCCCCTCTGCAGTGTACTTCGGTCCATCTGCCTGCTCTGCTCCCCGCTCTGGCTCTGGTGAATTCTCTCACCCTCCCCCGCTTCTGACTGTACCCAATGCTTGTATAAATAAATAAATAAATCTTAAAAAAAAAAAAAAAAAGTGAATACAGCCAAAGTCATTCAAAGATAGTAAGTGACCACTAGATTTAGCAACCACTTTTATATAAGGTGGGATAGAATTTCAGGTTAATATCTTACAAATCAAGCTGGCAGACACGGCCATTAAGAGGTCTAATTGCCCACTTCTAGATGGTGGAAAGAATTCTTTGCACTGTGTTCTATGGCAGTGATTTAATCCCTGTTACGTACCTTGGGCTCCTGCCTGCACTTTCTTCTTTCTAAAGCTCCTAATTTCACTTTTACTTCTCACTAAATGGCAGAGGATCAGAGCAATACTCCACCTTCACTTTGAGATACGCTTTGCATTTCCATGGGGGAGAGAATATGAATTCTAGGAAAAGACACGTACTACAAATTCCTCTGAAGCAGTTGGAGGAGAACTCCCGTGAGGGGCCCCGTGTTAGTTTCCAGCCCTTTCCCTGCTTATCTTTCTGATCCATCAGCTCTGAGGCCCTTCAGATGACTTCACTGTCCACTGAGCCTGTTATTCTGGTTTTCTCTTTCCCTAGCTGGAGTTCAACCTGGAGCTGCGACCACAGCCCCCATGGGATGCTCCCCTTGGAGATAGTCACAGCCTGCACAACCCCACAACTGCAGCCAATGGATGCCCACAATCAGCAGTGAGGATGGACTCCAGCAGAGTCCACTCTCTTCGCTTTCACAGCCAATAAAGTTTATTTCCTTTGTTCTCAGACCTCGTTCCTAAAACCTGTTGTATCTAGGCTGCTAGCCCCAGCACCACTGGGAGTCTCTCAGGCCCAGATAGGTCTCCCACAGTGCTCTTTTCTTGCTGTTGGGCTAATCTGCAAACCCAGACTCCTTGCCTGCCCTCACCAGCGTCTGTAGAGATCTGTTTTCAATCTTCACTAGGTCAAGAGTCCATCTCCTGGCCTGGGAGTGGGACCCCGGGGTCCACCCCTCTGACTCCTTGCAGATAGAGCAGAGGGCCGCTGGTGCTGCTAGTTTACTGCCAGGATGTCAGGGGCAGGCTGAGGGGCAGGCAGGGGCACCCCTGTCCAGTGACAATAAGATGCCTGGATTTTCTTCAAAATACTGGAGGAAAAAGGTTGAGATATAGCTAGCTAGCTAGAGATACAGGCTGGGATATATATATTTATAAATACATATCATATAACAGGGTTGGCCAAAATAGTGCTATTTTTTGCAGTTGTGTGATGGATAATATGTTACATCATGTTTACTTTTCTACCTTTAAATTTTTCCATAATAAGTGTAAGATATTTAACTTTGCTTCATTGCATAAGTATGCCAGATGTTATGGTCTCTGCACAAGAGGAATTAATAAAATCGTCAGAGTCTATGACCAAAGACACAGAAAACTATGCCGACAGAAAAGCTGAGGAAGAGTCTGAATAACCGCCGGCCGGGGAGTGCAGGCCGGTTGGAAACAGCTCGACAGCTCCAGCCCCCAGCCTTCTGCATCTGACTACGAAGCCTGCTCCTTAGCCACGTTTCCTGCTCTGAACTTGAGCTCTTGTTTATCCCCCAGAAAGAGCCAACGGTAGCGAAGCACAAGCTGTTAGCGGTGTCATCAAACTGACATGCTCCTCGCTGTCTTGGGGACAGTATGAGGACACTGTAGATTTACGTAATTTCTGCCGTCTAAAACCCTTCCTAGCTGCATAACAACAGCAAACTCCTGCACAGGCCGACTCTGCCCAGCGCTTTACACATTAATTCATGGAACCCCCAAAACACTTACAAAGTGGTGCTCTTCCTCCCTTTTATTTTTATTATTTTATTTTATTTTTAAAGATTTATTTATTTATGCATACAAGAACTGGGGTACAGGCCAGAGGTGTGGGAGTGAGAGGACTCACCAGAGACAGAGTGGGGGGCAGAACAGGCAGAGCAACTGAAATACACTGCTGAGGGGAACAGCAGGCGAGTCAGGAGAGGTCTTCTGCGCCTTGTGGGTCACCTCCCTGGCTGGGGATTGAACTCGTGCTGCAGTGGCTGCGGAGAGCTTCATAGATTGCGTCTTAACTCTTTGTGTCACCAGGGAAGCCCCCACATTTATTAATTTTTAAATTTTCTGGCATTGTTGTTAGTTTTTGTACAGTATTTTATTTCTCCCCTCAGGTATACCCGTACATCTCCCACCACATCACCCGTGAGCCGTCACCGTGGTCCCTTGCGCTCCGCTAAAGTGGGTGCTCTCACCTTCTTGCCCAGAAGGTTGATTCTGCCCTGGATAGCGGGGCCCTGAGAATTAAACGGGGCGATCCGTCTCCCCCGCCCGGACCTTGAAGTCCTCCGCAGTGTCTCAAACGCGAAACTTGCTAAGGACTTTCTCTAAAGCTCCTCGGAGACGTAGGCGAGTTAGGTTGGGCGGTGGGTCTGAGATCTGGGAAGGTGCAGGGAGGGCGAGGGGGAACCTGTGATGTCAAAAGGCTTAAAGAGAAACAGAGCACCGCGGTGACCAGAAAGCTCTCCGAGGACCCGAATTGCCAAGCGCCAAAGAAGAAACCGAGAGGCAAAGGGCTCTCAGCGCCCGGCAAGGCCCCCGACGTTCGGGCGCTTCCGTGGCGCACCGCTGGGCTCGGGGCTCCGGGCGGGGAGAGCCGCGCGGTGAGCAGGTCGCGATCCCGGGGTCCTTGCCAGTCAGCTGCCCAGAGCGGCGCCCTCGCACCGCCGGAGGGTCCGGGCTACAGGCTCTCCCGGGGAGCGCGGCCCGCAGCTGGAGGGGAGGAGTTTCAAGGAGAGGGGTGCAGGGTGGGCAGCCGCGGACGCCGTGATCCCTCGGCGCCTCGTCCCGGCGGAGACGCCCCCTGGAGTTTCTGAAATGAATCCTTGTGTGGTGTGAGACCCCTGGAAGGCTGCCGGTGTTCTCCCTTGAGCCGCACGCCCTCTAATTCTTTCCACAGGGGACCCGCGAGCAGAGGGATTGGTAAATATTCCAAGCTCACGGTGAAGAGCGTCACCGGCCCTCAGCTCATTCTAGACAATATTGGGGCTTCGGCCTTATGGCCAATTTTGTTGTTCGATTAAAAAAAGTTTCCAAGATAGGGGATTCTCTGGTGGCGCAAAGGTTAAGACGCAACCTATGAAGCTCTCCGCAGCCACTGCAGCACGAGTTTGAGCCCCAGCCGGCCAAGGAGCTACCCACATGGCACAGCAGACCTCTCTAGACTCGCCCTCTGCTCCCCTCAGCAGTGCACTTCGGTCATTCTGCCTGTTCTGGTCCTCGCTCTGTCTCTGGTGAATCCTCTCACCACCCCCGCCCCCCACCCCGCGCGCAAGCTTTTGGTCTATACCCCAGCTCTTGTATGCATAAATAGATGAAACTTAAAAGTTTCCAAGATAATCCCAGACACAGATTTGAGCACAAATATACATTGGAAGGCGTTCTTTTCAAAGAAATGGTTCACAGCGCTAATGTTAAAGGCAAAAATCACAATTTTAAGATAATTGTTATGTCTTTTTAAGTTTTTTTCCTCATTATTAGTGGATACTTGGTGTTTCCTTTTGGCGCTTGTAAGTTACACAGCCTCAATAGGCAGGGGTCGGTGAGGCATTCTGTCCGGTTTGGGGAGCCCCTCATAGGAAGGGGCCCATGTCTTCATCTATTTGGAGATGGATGTTATCAACAAGAAAATTCTTTAATGTCTTAAAAAGCAGACTGCAGATAATTTAAGAATTACCTTGTCTGTTACATGCCTGCAAGATGTAAACTAGACTAAAGGTGTTTGTTATGTGATCTTCTGTTACATCTTCAGCTTAATCTTAAGTCACCAGAGTTGAGTGATATGTGGCTGAATTGGGTGGTTACAATTCTACCATCATTGCGTGAACGTCACAGGAACATGAATGCTATTAGAGACAAAGCAGATTTGACATAGTCATCCCATCTATACTGGCAAAAATTTGTTAAGCACAGGTCAAGGGTTGCAGGTTTTCAAGGGCCATGCTAGTTTACCACCACTGAGCTCCACTTTTCTTTTTTTTTTTTTTAGCACTTTTATTTATTTATTTATTTTTTAATAATAGCACTCTTCCCTCATGCTTTTTTATTATTATTTATTTTTAAAGATTTATTTATTTATACAAGCACTGGGTACAGTCAGAAGTGCGGGAGGATGAGAGACTCCACGAGAGCCAGAGCGGGGAACAGAACAGGCAGACTGACGAAATACACTGCTGAGGGGAAGCAGCGGGCGAGGCAGGAGAGGTCTGCTGCACCGTGTGGGACCCTCACCAGCAGCCAGCGCTGCAGAGGCTGCAGGCAGCTTTGCAGCCCAGCGCTCAACAGCTACGCCACTGGGGAGGCCCACTTTTATTTATTTTTTTAAAGATTTAATTTTTTTTAATACAAAAGCTGGGGTACAGGCCAGAGGCATGGGAGGGTGAGAGGATTCACCAGAGACACAGCGGGGAGGAGAACAGGCAGATGACCGAAATACACTGCAGCAGGTGGGACAGGAGAGGTCTGCCATGCCATGTGGGAATCTCCCTGGCTGGCCAGAAATTGAGCCTGAGCTGCAGAGGCTGGGGACAGCTTCACAGTGCTGTGCTCAACCCGCTGTGCAACCGGGGAGGCCCACTTTTCTTATTTTTAATACAGTATCGCCATGGACCACACTAAACTGAATGTCAGATGAGTTGGCAAGACTTCAAGTACATTGTTTTCTAAATTTGTCAAGAAAGCAGCATACCGGGCCTCCCTGGTGGTGTAAGGGGTTAAGATGCAGCCACTGCATCACGAGGTTTGTGTTAGATCCCCAGCCAAGGACCTACCCACACGGCGCAGCAGACTTCTGTCTTGCCCGCTGCTCCCCTCAGCAGTGTATTTCAGTTGATCTGTCTTTAGTGAATGCTCTCACCCATCACACCTGTGGCCTTACCCCCGTTCTTGTATACATAAATAAATAAATTTTTAAAAAGCAGCATACCAAGCAGTTTCAGTTTTGAACACCATTTTCTTCAATTCTGTAACTTCTTTAATCTGCACGTTAGTGGCCTATGTGTCAAGGCAGTGGTTATCAAAGTGTGGTCCACAGACCCACGGCATCAGCACTACTTGGAAACTTGTTAATAGAACACATTCTCACTCCAGCAACCAGTGGTTTAAGTCTTCCAGGTGATTTTGATGCTTAAGTTTGTGAACCTGTTGCCTAAGGCAGAAGCTGTTAAATTTGCCCTATTTTTGAAACTATCATGTCAATCTTGTATGATTTTTCTAAAGCATGGTTAGAATCAGCTGGAGATAAAAGTGTTCTTCAAAATTTACCACGACCAAATGGTTGGGGTCTACCCCAGGGAATTTACATGACTGACTGTCTTGAGTACTTCCCCCACCCCCCAATGCCAGGATACTATCCTAGGATGTTTAGAGAATTTTCTATAATTTGCAGAGCAGGTCATTTTGTCAGCTAGAGATGGAATAATTCTTATTTCTCTTATCTAACTTTCAATTATTATTGTACATATTATATATTATTGCATATTGTTATTGTAATTACTAATAAATTGCTCCCGCCAAGAATTAGAAATTATCATTCTCAGCCTCCCACCCCCATGTCAGAAAGGCAGTTAAAGAGGTGGCTGCTTTGTTAGTTACTTTAGATATTCAATATTATTATTATTTTTTAATTTTTTTAAACAATATTTTCTCCCCCCCACTGCCTCAGGTTGAGTCCCCACAGAATTTCCTTCCCCAAGGCATCCGTGCACCATCACCACAGTCTCCTGTTCTCCTCCCTCCCTCCCTCTGATCCCTCTCCCTCCTCCTCCCCTGCAGTATGTCTCTGATTTGTAATTGTCTGTTTTTGCTTTGCTGTGTTTTGTGCTGTTATTTTTTTTTTTTTTACACTGATGTCTTATTTGGTTTCCCTATATTCCTGTTATAAGTGAAACCATCTGATATTTTTCTTTTTCCTTCTGGCTTATTTCACTGAGCATAATTCCTTCTAGCTCCATCCATGTTGCTGCTAATGGCATGCGTTTATCTTTTTTGATTGCTGAATTAATATTTCATTGTGTATATATACCACATCTTCTTGATCCAGTCATCTATTTTTGGGCATTTCGGTTGTTTCCAGGTTTTACCTATTGTAAATAGTGCTGCAATAAACATAGGGGTACAGGTGTTCTTTTGAATCAATGTTTTTGGGTACTTTGGGTAGATCCCTAGTAGTGGAACTGCTGGGTCGTATGGCAGCTCCATTTTTAGCAGACTGAGGAACTTCCAGACAGCTTTCCATAGTGGTTGGACCAGTTTGCACTCCCATCAGCAATATAGGAGAGTTCCTTTTTTAACCACATCCTCACCAATATTTGTTGTTGCTTGTTTTTTGATATGTGCCATTCTTACTGATGTAAGGTGGTGTCTCAGTGTGGTTTTGATTTGCATTTCCCTGATGATAAGGGATATTGAACATTTTTTCATATACCTGTTGGCCATTTGCATTTCCTCTTTGGAGAAATATCTTTTAAGTTCTTTTGCCCATTTCTTGACTGGATTATTTATTTTGTTTTTGTTGAGCTGGGTGAGTTCTTTGTATATCTTAGTGATCATTCCCTTATCAGTTGGATGGAGTACAAAGATTTTTTCCCAATCAGTGGGGTGTCTCTCTGTTTTGGTGAATGTCTCTTTTGCTGTACAGAAGCTTTTCAGTTTGATGTAATCCCAGGTGTTTATCTTTGCCTTCACTATCACTGCTTTGGGTGATGAGTCTTTAAAGACATTATTGCGATGTATGTCCTGTAATGTTTTCCCTATATTTTTTCTATATATTTTATGGTTTCAGGTCTTATGTCCATTTCTTTTATCCATTTTGAGTTGATTTTTGTGCACAGTGAGAGGTGGTAGTCCAGTTTCATTTTCTTGCATGTGGAGGTCCAATTTTCCCAGCACCATTTATTGAACAAACTGTCTATGTTCCATTGCATATTCTTTGCTCCTTTGTCAAAGATTAGTTGTTCATATAAGGGTGCCTTTATTTCTGCATTCCCTATTCAGTTCCATTGGTCTGTGTGTCTGTTTTTGTTCCAATACCATACTGTTTTAATTATTATGGCTTTGTAGTATAGCTTGAAGTTTGGAAGTATCATACCTCCTTTCTCCTTTGTTTTCATCAGCAGGGCTTTGGCTATTCGTGTTTTTTTGTTATTTAATATTATTATTTTTGAATATATTTTTATTTATATCTTTTACATCATTTATTTAGATATTATTGAAGAGAGAAGAGTTAATTTCTTATGACCTTTGTCTCAGAGAGCATAACACAGATGTTGTAAAATACTGGAATTCTTTAGGCAGAATGATTCTCTATTATGTAGGTTGAGCTCTTTAAGAACTTAGGGGTTTTATTGTGGGTACAGTTTTGGGGTACAGTTTGACATTTGGTTCAATAGGATTGACAAGTATTTGCCTGTAAAGAAAGGACCATGGTCACTTTGGGATTTCCATTCAGTGACATCAAAGTGCTCACATATGCAAAGAGTGGTCCCAAATCAAAGAAATGGGTTAGCCATAGCCAAGTTTGTCTGCATACACTCAGCTAACCAAAGTATGGGTGCCTAACAAGCAGTTAGTAAAGATTCCTCTCAGTAGTCCATGGTTTTAAACTAAAAATAAAAGAAGTAATACTCATCAATGTACAAAAAGAACACTGCAAGTCAACAAGTGAGTGTCCATGCTACACCAGGAGACACATCTCTTGTGTTCCTGGTAGGTGAACCTTGGAGGGAAGTTGTTTAACTCTGAACACCATCTGCTTGCTCTGAGGATCTTGAGACTGGTTTACTTCAGAAAACCACCTGCTTTTAGGGTACTCTGAATACTGCAAATGTGTTAACAATAATGAAATAAAAAATATGAAAGATATTTTTCAGGAAAGCATATTTTTGCTGTGGCAGTATATCCATTTGCATTTGCATTTATAACACATATTTCTTTGTATACTATCTTTTTACTATATAATTATTTTTAATATTCAGAATTATGAGAACCAGTGCATTCTACCACACTCAAGGTATAAACTCTCCATGGGCTTGTGTCACCAGTACGGATACTTCTTGTCTAACTTGGTTTCTGGGAGGACTTCATTCAGGTCTTTAATGGTCATCAGATCAAATGGAATTATGTTCTTTATGTTCTCCAGCTCTTTCTGGTACTCCTCCATCCTGGCCCTGGAGAGGTTCAAAAACTCAGCACAACTTTTACATCTTTTTCTTCAGCATCTGCCTGGGCAGTATATTTACCCTCTGGCACAGGAGCATTAAACTTCTCAAGGTTATCTACCAAGCCAGCCTTTACTATATTGGGCTTGTAGTAAGCCCAGTCGACAGCAGGTGGGCTCTCAGGGAAAATAGTCAATCTGGAGGTGAAAGTCTCATTCCACGACTTGACAGAGTTGGCAATGGCCTTTTGGTTTCAGGGGATGATCTCCCCAAAAGCTACCCAGTCAATTGCTTTTAGAGCAAGTTTTCACCCAGCCATCTTGAGATCCTTATTCAACAGAGTCCAGCCTATCATATTTCTTTAAATGCTTGGCGGGGGTCTCGCTGGTAGCCTGGGGTTAAGTCTCACCTAAGCTAAATTGGCCTGAGTTCTATCCTGGCCAGGGAGGTGACCCACATGGCACAGCAGACCTCTCCTGTCTCGCCTGCTGCTCCCCTCAGCAGCGTATTTCAGTGGGTCTGCCCGTTTTGCTCCCCACTCTGTCTCTGGTGAATCCTCTCACCACCCTCACACACACACCCTCTCTGCACTCCACATCTCTGGCCTACACCCAGTTCTTCTATGCAAAAAAATAAAATAAAAAGATAAATGCTTGGCAGGAAGTTGACACTTAACAGAGGTTTGAGGGAAGGACAAGTGCATTTTTCAAGGACACTCCAGGTTCTAACACTGCAATATTTAATGCTTATGCCTACCAAGGTGAGCTGTAGGTAGTTTTCAGTGTCAGGGATGTAGTTATGAGTTTATATGAAAGGAATCTTGACTTTGGAACGGAGTATGATAATCATCCAATAGAAATTGTAGATGGTAAAAAGAAACACTTCAGGGCAAATAGACCTTTGGAAAGAAGAAATATAACAAAAAATCCCTCCTCAAACTGGAGTAATATTCAGTATCATGGCTTAGCTGTGAATACAACCAGGATATTTAAACAGGACTAGTCCTGGTCTATGTATACTCTGCACACACACACACATACACACCAGTATAGGAAAGGTAATTCTTGTTACCTTTATAGTAACCCACATAGTATCTATGCCTCCATCACAAATCTTCTTTCTCCCACTCTCTACAAATTCTCCAATAAAAACCAATACTTCAAGTATACTCTTTGGGTCTGTGTTGGAGACACTGTCTTTGTTTTCAACCTCTACTCAGAAAAATTTGCAAGAGCTATGTAATGAACAGTAAATACCTTTCACCTAGATTCATCAATTGTTTGCCACATTTGTTTTTACCTCCCTACTATTTGCTAAACCACTAAAATTACTTAAAGTGTACTATAATCCTTCATCCCTAAATAAATAAGTCAGCATTTATCTTCAAAAAACAAAGACATTCTCTTTTGTGATCACATACAATCACTGACTGAGGGGATTGAACACTGATGCAATACTATTATCAAAAGTGTAAGCCATGCTTAAATTTTACCAACTGTTCCCAAAATGTCCTTTATAGAAAGTGTATTTCAGTCTAGGATTTAATCAATTTAGGCTCACATATTGAATTTAGTTCTTATATTTAAAAAATTCCTTTTAATCTAAAACAATTCCTCAGAATATTGGTAAACAGCCCAGTTGTTCTATAGACCCTCCACCCACCCCACCAAATTTGGGTAATGTTTTCTTATGATTAGATCCCAAGATATCCATTTTTCTGGGGAAGACCACAGAAGTGATGTGTCCTTTTCAGTGGAGCAATCACATCAGGAGTGATATGACATCACTGTATCATTTCTAGTAATGGGGTCTGGTTATGGTGTTGTCCACCAGTATCATTTCCCCTAGATTGTTTTCCAATTGAGGTTCAAAACCTCTTTAAGCAGGATAGTCGGGAACTACTTAATCACTAGAATCAGTTCCTTAATGAGTTTTTGGCCTCAGACTCTGATAATTAATTCAGAGCTGTGTGAGGCCCAGGGATCTCTTCTTTACTCCACTCATTCAATATTTATGGCACAATTAATCTGTCTGAAGTGCTTAGATATATTAGTGAATAAAACAAAGATTCCTACCCTTAATCATTCTTAGCGGAAGACCTTATGGAGTGGTTCCCTGTGCTGGGCCTTGTCAGCGGCTCTCCAGAGGCTAAGAAATAATATGTAACAGAGAAAACTAAGAAACAGATAAGAAATAAACTCAGCTTAATCTCCCACACCTTTTTAGAATGTTTATATTACTATCTCGTTCTCAAATCAAGGTTAAAAACTGATGAATTTATTAGAAATGTAGAGTATATGTGGGTTGAAAGTCAATTCAAAATAACAGATTTTATCAGTTAATGATGCAATATAGAGACACACTCAAAAACATTCCATACAAATCAAAGTGGACTTCTAAAATCATATTTGGGGGCCTCTCTGGTGGTACAAGGGGTTAAATGTCAGCACTATGAAGTTATCCATAGCCACTGCAGCATGAGTTCCATCCCCGGCCAGGGAGCTGACCACATGGCGCAGCAGACACAGTGTATTTCAGTAGATCCACTTGTTCTGTTCCCCACTCTGTCTCTGGTGGATCCTGTCACCTTCTGCACCACTGGCCTGTACCCCAGTTCTTGTATTCATAAATAATCTTTAAAAATAAATGACATGACAACATTGAATAATTAAAACAATTATTATTAAAATAATTTAATAATTATTTTATTATTATTAAAATAATTTAATTGTTATTAAAATAATTAAAACAATTAAAATGACTGCATCCAATTGCAGCTCTTTGATGATGTCTGATGTTGAAGATGTCCTCTTCCATGTATTTTACTACTGGGGTTCATTTTTGCTATATTTCTCTGATGTTTGTTAAGAGATGAGCTCAGTGTTTGACAAGATCTGAACTTTGCCTGAAGGTTTTCCCACAGTATTTACATTCAAAGAACTTTCCCCAAAATGGATTTTTTTAAAAAAATAAGTATTCCTGTATTGTAAGATTTTTATTTTATTTTTGCATAGAAGAACTGGGGTGTGGGTCAGAGATGGGGTGGGAGGATTCACCAGAGACAGAGTGGGGAGCAGAGTAGGTGGATCTACTGAAATCCACTGCTGAGGGCAGCAGCGGGGACACAGGAGAGGTCATGGGTCAGCTCCCTGGCCAGGAATAGAACTCATGCTGCAGTGGCTGTGGATAGCTTCATAGTGTTAACACTTAACTTCTTGTGCCACCAGGCAGGCCCCTGTTTTGATTTGGGAAGTTCAGTCAAGTTCAGGGGTTTACTGAATCAGTAAGTCCAAAGGTCTAGCACTTTGTTAACTAAGTAAGAAAAAGCTTAAAGAATTACCTAGTGGGCTTCCAACATAAAAACAGATGTTCTACCTAACCCACCTACTCATTCTTGAGAGGATAGCAGTACATGAAAAACTAAGAAAGGTAGAGGCCAACAAGTTAGTATCTATAGATCCAAGAAGGCTGTAGGGTCCCAGTCATACCAAACATTACTTTTACTTCCAATTTCAAGACTGAATGTTTCACATTTAATACTGGTAGTAACAATGATAATAAAAGGCTGGGACGCATAAAAAATAAAAACAATGTTTGAAATACTGAAATTTGCTCTTACTAAACCAAAACTACATTACAGTAAATGATTTGCAAGTGGCTTTACCTTATGGGTTGTAAAACTGCATTTCCAGAACTAGATGTGGTTTAGACCCTAAGTCATTTTGCTGATGGATTCATTTTTCACTGACTTCTCATGTCTTCAATAGTGCCAGGAACTGCATGTCAATTAAAACACTTTTAACATGGCTTTCTTTTAATGACAAAGTCTGATACCAAAAAGGCCTTTGGTATACCTACACCACATGAATCACTGGTGACACTTTCCTTTTGCATGTACTTTCTGGTGTTTCATAAGATTCGAGCTGCCACGGAAGGCTTTCCCACACTCGTCACACTCATATGGTTTTCCCCGGTATGGACTATCTGGTGATGTATGAGGGTGGAAATCTGGCTGAATTCTCTCCTGCATTCTTCACACTCATAGGGCTTTTCTCCAGAGTGAATCCTCTGGTGATTAATGAGGCTGAGTTCACATAGAAGGCCTTCCCACACTCCTGAAACTCATAAGGCTTTTCTCCTGTATGGATTCTCTGATGTTTGGTGAGGGCTGAGCTCACACTGAAGGCTTTACCATAGTCATTACATTCATAGGGTTTCTCTCCATTGTGGATTCTCTGATGTATTATCAGGTGTGCCCTCACACTAAAGGCCTTCCTGCACTCATTACACGTATAAGGCCTCTCGCCAGTGTGGATTCTCTCATGTACGGTGAGGGTTGACGTACGCTGAAGGCTTTTCCACAGTGATCACACTCATAGGGTTTCTCTCCAGTGTGGATTCTCCGGTGTTGAACAAGGCCTGAGCTCTGAGCAAACTTCTTCCCACATTTGCTGCACTTATAGCGTCTTTCTTCCATGGGTCCGTTCTTAAGCTTTTTTAACTGGTGCACATACTGAGCTACTTTTTTTATACTCAGGAATCTGTAATGCATCTGCATTATATAAGCTAGGGGCCTTTAGGTGAGGGTCCATCCTTACCAAGGTCTTTCCTTCAGAACTGACACCTCATTTGCATCTCTGACCTTGATTCCTGAAAAAATAAACAAACCTTTCAAATGTAATTTATTTCCAGCTGGTAGAGTAACATGATGTGATACAGACTGAATGGGGTTGCTCCAGCATATTGTAACCCCAGGACAACTGGGTGGCAGCCAGATCAAATGGCTTTATTTAGTATGTTCCATCACACAACTACATCACAGAACTATTGACCTATTCAACTGGCAGCTTAATCTCCTTTTACAAAGGTATGTCAAACACAGAATCTCAGACATACACAAATATAAAAATAATACACAGCTCTTACTTAAATAAAAATTGGGGGCCTCCTGGGTGGCGCAGTCGGTTGAGCGCAGTGCTTTGAAGCTGTCCACAGTCTCTGCAGTGCGGGTTGGATCCCAGCCAGCCAGGGAGCTACCCACATGGAGCAGCAGACCTCTCCAGTCTCACCTGCTGCTCCCCTCAGCAGTGCTTTTGGTCCGTCTGCCTGTTCTGCTCCCCACTCTGTCTCTGGTGAATCCCCTCGCCCTCCTGCACCTCTGGCCTATACCCCAGTTCTTTTATAAATAAATAAAAAAATCTTAAAAAAAAATTGGGGTTGGAAAAGAGACATGAGGCTAGAAGTAGCTCTACCTATTCCTACTGCCCCTACTGTGGAGCTGCTGTTGCTATGATGGGCCGTCTCTTAGCAACAGGGACGCTCAGCCTCCTTTAGAACTTCGACAGAATAGAGCCCTCACCTCTCCAAATAAAGGGGCTCCACCAGCCCATTCCACCTTTATCGTTCAGATTAATGCGTGAAGAATTTGGTGGGGAGCTGCCACTCTTGTCCCCTGAGAACAAATTCAATTCTGTCTCCAAACTTGAAACCTTTGCTCCAAATCCAAATTACACATATTGTTCTCTTTCTGCCTTTTTTTCCCCTTCCATTTTACAAGTTGTTTTATGTCTCAGTAGTCATGAGCTGACAGTATGCCACCTTGATATAAGAATGATATTTCACCACCTATGTGGTCTTGAGCCTCAAAAGCCTATAACCTTAGGATAATAATGAGGAAAACATCAGTCAAAAACCAAGGGAATGATAGTCTACAAAACCCTGAGAAGTACTCCTCCAAACCTGTCAAAAACAAGTCTGAGAAACTGTCACCACTGAGAAGAGACTATAGAGACATGACAAATGCTAACATGAGGCCCTGGAATGAAAAATGACATCAGGTAAAAACTAAGGAAATATGAGGGAAGCATGGACGTTAGTAATGATAGTCAACAGTGATTCTACAGTCGTGATAAATGTACTAAACCAATGTAACATATTGATAAGGGAAACAGGGTGTGGGAGTAACCAGGTATTCTAAGACCTCTGCAATGTCTCTAAAAATCTAAAATGCCCAGAGAGCCCAGAAACTATTCTAAAACTTTTATTTGAAAGTTTGTCTATGTTTGTGAATAGGTAATACAATTTAAAAGTCAAAAGGATATAAAAAGATATAGAGAAGTCTAGTTTCCACCTTGATCCCCACTCAGTTTATGGCTATGGGTAATCACCTTTACTAGTTTCTTGCGTCTTTCAGGGCTACTGCAGAACCAGCTAAAACAGAGGCACTTATGCCAGGGATGAAATTGGGCCACCCAGTGTAGACACAAAAAGGAGAATTCCTAATAGGAATTTATAACTCTTCTCAGAGATTAGCAGAAGACAACAGCCAATCCCCAAGCTTGCTCACATCATCTTTGGGCTCCCCTGTTCCCCTAACTGAGCGCCCCCTCATCCAAATAAGAAAGAACACTAGATAACCAGTTAGCTGAAAAAGCCAAATAACTTCTGTATTTATCCCGGAAAATTCCCTTAGTCTGTGAGCAACTTGGAACTCATTCTTCCCATAATCTTGAGTTTCCTGGCATAAAGGTAAAAAACCTAGCAGCAATAAATTCATCTTTCTGCTTTGTTGTCCTTGCAATTTGGTTTTGAACATCACAAACATAAATTTTTTTTTAAGATTTATTTTATTTATTTATACAAGCACTGGGTACAGTCAGAAGCACGGGAGGGTGAGAGAATTCACCAGAGCCAGAGCGGGGAGCAGAGCAGGCAGAAGGACCGAAGTACACTGCTGAGGGGAGCAGCGGGTGGCAAGAGAGGTCTGCGCGCCATGTGGGACCCTGGCCCAGCAGCCCGGGATTGAACCGGCTCTGCAGAGGCTGCAGGCAGCTTCGCAACCCAGCGCTCAACCGCTGCGCCACCGAACATAAATATTTTTTAAGACTTATTTCCTTGCTCCAGTTTGGGGCAGACCATTCCCCACAAATCAGTCACCGGTCTGTTGTCACAGGGATCCTGTACCCTCCCTGGAGCACGTTGTTATGGGATGCTGTTCTGTCACCTGTCTCTGACTCACTCAATGTGCACTAGTCACATGGAGCCAAATTGTCACTCAAAGTCCAGAACTGGGTGTATGGAAGGACGTGGTGTGATCAGCTCTGCCACTGTTAGCAAAACATGGACCTGCCTTAGTCCGTCCCAGTGCCCTCTTGGTCTGCAGTTTGCTCCCAGTGGAAAGATGCCTTCACATTCCTGCCTCAGTGTACCTTCTTTTCCCTAGTCTACCCCACCCCCCCGCCTCCCTGCCACAGCCCCAAATTGCTGACGGTGTCTTCAGACAACTACCAAAGATGCGATTGTTTTCTTTTTTTTTTTAAATAATAAATTTTATTTTTATATTCCCCATACATTTGCAACCCCCCCATTCTGACCCCAATCCCTCCCCTCCCGCCCCGCACTCCCCAAAAACTGTCTCTGGTTCATAGTTTTTTGTTGATTTTGATTTTCACTTTCTTATATTCATTTTCCTGATCCCTTATTTAAGTTTTCTAGATTCCTGCTATGAGTGAGACCATCCGGTATTTTTCTTTTTCTTTCTGGCTTATTTCGCTGAGCATGATCCCTTCCAGCGCCATCCATGTTGCTGCAAATTGCATGTGTTTATCTTTTTTGAATGCTGAGTAATATTCCATGGTATATATGTACCACATCTTCTTGATCCAGTCATCTATTTTTGGGCATTTGGGCTGTTTCCAAAGTTTAGCTATTGTAAATAGAGCTGCTATAAACATAGGTGTGCAGGTGTTCTTTGGAATTGATGTTTCTGTGTCCTTTGGGTAAATACCTAGGAGTAGAATTGCTGGATCCTATGGAAGCTCTATGTTTAGTAGGTCCAGAAATCTCCACACAGCTCTCCATAGTGGTTGGACCAGTTTGCACTCCCACCAACAGTGCAGAAGAGTTCCTTTTTCTCCACACCCTCGCCAACATTCGTTGTTGCTAGTTTTTTTTAATATGTGCCATTCTCACTGGTGTAAGATGGTATCTCATGGTAGTTTTGATTGATGCGTTTGTTTTCTTAATAAGTTATCTGAAGGCTACAGAGACATCAAAAAGTACCTTTCTGCGCTATCAACAGATACCTTTAGGCTGACATTTTTAACTTCAAAACAAAGCTGTATCAAGAAGAGGAGTGTTTGCTCTTCTCTTTCAAACTGAAGAAAAAGGCTGGGAGAGGATGGGCAAAATGCAATATAGACACCAAAATGAGCTTTGGTCAGTAAAGCATTCAGCTGATTGTTTTCTCTGTGGCAAAATGAGATTTCAAGAACATCTCAATAAAATTGCCAGGTGGCCCCCAGCTACGCAACACAAAGGCGAGCTGAGGATGCGGTGTCAGGCGGAAAGGTCTCCTCGCCCGCCACCTGCCCTGTCTGTCCCCCTTCTGTCCGAAGCGCCGGGCAGGGTCACTCCCGTGCAGACGTGTCCTCTGAGTCCGGGACCCCTCAGGGCTTAGGGGGGCCGTCAGAGCCCTACCGCCTAAGACCTGGGGAGTCGGCCGGGGCCTGGAGGGGGGCAGCGGAGGGAAGGGGCCGTGTGGGGGACGACCCGGAGACGGCAAGAGAAGGGCAGGTCGGAGGGCCGGGGCGAGGGGCGTGTGCAGAAAGCGGCGGCTCGCCCCCTCAGCACACTGGAAGTTCCAGAAGTTACGAGCGAGGGGACTCACCCGAAAATCTGCCATTAGGCGAAGAGATCGGCACACGGAGGCCAATCACGGGCCTGGAGGTGGAGCTCCGCGGAGCCCCGCCCCCGCCCCAGGGGTCCGCGCTAGGCTTCCGGAGGCTCCGCACTCGGTGGTCACTGCGCCCCGCCCAGAGGGAGCGGGAAGTGGGGAGGGCTACATTTGCTCCCGAGAAGGCATTTTACGCTTTTTATCTCCTTTAATCCTGCAGGGCCGACGTTACAGTCTTCCGCTCACATATAGGAAAAATGAGAAGCAATTTTCCGAGCCCAGCCAACCAGTGAAACTGTAGAGGTAACCTCTGAACCTAGGTTTGTCCCGGTTCCCGCTCCTTCCGCTTGCTTTCCAGATGAACCGCCCTGCAAGTGTTATGGGGCAGCCCGGATACAAGACGGGTTGCCTGACTGTGGGTCCTCATCCACGCGCTTGAAAGGACTTATCAATGCTCTACTGCAGGCACACACGAAAGGTTAATAAATGGTTTATTTACAAGGGAAGGGGAAATGAGGAAATGTCCAACTCAGGGAGAAAAATGGGAGACAAAGTTTTAAATGCGCCCTACCCGATCCACCGATCTGGAATCCCAAAGGGCACTCTGAGAGCTGGCCAGAGCCAGGAGCCGTGAAGCCAGGAGGCGAGCGACATAGCGAGCCCCCCCAAGGCCCACGTGTTTGGTTTTTTTTTTATACCAACCCTGGCTGATTAACTCCACCCTCAGGTCCCTGCCACCTTCCCTTTGGTGGTGACAGGATTTGTCTTTCCCAATGTCCTGATGGCTTTGGTCTGGAGTGGGGGTGGAGTCCACAAAGCCTGTATGGGATTAGCTCAGGACATCCTTTCCCCCTAACACAAGGATCCTCAGGACATTGTGCTCTTAGTTAAACCCCAGATTATTTTGCATATTGAGCACTGTTCCAACATAAGTGTCAGCTTTTTGATAAGTAGGTCTTAAGTTCACACGGACAGTGAACTTTGAAAATAAGTGAACGAAGGGACACGGGGTAAAGGATTTAAAACATAGTGAATCGTAAAGCCTCAATTCAACAGTGTGGTCTGGTGAGAGAAAAATGGTGCAGAATAGGAAGTCCAGAAATAGAAGCAATTGGAGGCTTCTGTTGCCTCTGATAATTTAGAATATATTGAAGGTAGGAAACCAGTAAGGAAAAATGAGTAGACTCTTTAATAACTGGGGAATAATAAGTAGTCATGTGGGAAAATGTTTAAGCCCTATCTCAGTCTATATACCAGTACATTTACAAATAAATGAAAGTTGTAAATATACATGAAACCAGAGGAAAACGTGAGAGAAGTCTTTCATAATCTCAGAGTAGGAAGCCATTTCTAACCATGAGCCCAAATCCAAGGACCATAATTAAAATGTTGATAAATTTGACCTCTACACAAGTTCCTGAAAGGTAAAACAAAACCACCTTAGTTCCTCTAAAAATGCTGCCATGCGACTTTCCAATATGTGAGTGTGCAGGCAGTGATACCCCTGCCAGGGCGTCTTCTTTCAGAGCACTTTTTTTTCCCTGTAAAATAAACATTAATTTATTTAAAGATTTATTTTTATTTACTTGTGCATACAAGAACTGGGGTGCAGGACAGAGGTGAATGGGGGAGGATTCGCCAGAGACAGAGTGGGGCGCAGAATAGGCAGATCTACCGAGTTACACTGCTGAGGGGAGCAGCGGGTGAGGAGAGGTCTGCTGCGCCACGTGGGTCAACTCCCAGGCCGGGGATAGAACTCATGTTGCAGTGGCTGGCGATAGCTTGAGAAGTCCTGTAAATATTATTTTAAAGAAAAAGCAAAGACTGTCAATAGTTTTCACTCACTGCTGAGAGTTATGGTAGAAAAAAAGCACAGTGTCAAATAACGTAATTTACTAGAGGGGCTGTGATCACGTAGGGTTCCGGGGTTCCACCAGGTGCTGGAGGATCCGTTTCCTGGGCACTTATGGAGGCCGGGAGGTGGCTGCGGCCCGGCCTGGATGGGAACGTGACTGCTGAAGGGGTTGGACGATCATTTATTGTCAAACGGAAAAAGCGGGGTCCCGCCGTCAAAAAGAAATGTCACGAGCACTACAAGCAAAAGCGGAAGAAGCCACTTCTAAATTTAAAAGCTCCTAGTTCCCATTTCCATTCACTCGCAAATCCCCCCCTTTGGAAGCGAGCTATGGGCCCGTTGGGCTGCGAAGCCAAGGACACCGGGGTGCACGTGTTCGCTGTGGCTCGGTAGTTCGCTCAAGGCCGGGAGCATGACACGGGTTATGACTCCGAGGGGCAGCGGCATGTGGAACCAAGCGTAAGTATTCTTAGCCATTGCTTTGTCATTTTGTGTGTAACTGCCATTTTAGAATTTCAGGTCTTGCTGTCTAGGGAAAAGTCAGCATTCCAGAGTTGGATCCCCACCTCACTCTGGTCTTATCTCAGTCGGCTAGCCACAGCCGGAGCCCAGCAATTCAGGCCACTTATAGGGTCAAACTAGCCATAAAATAGAGCTGCATCTTGATGTGACCAGTCAGCTCAAAAACTGAAACTGTGCACCCACTGTTGTTAGGAAATGCACCTGTGTAACCAATGAATGTTTGCCAACATGATTTAATTTTTAGAGATCTGCTTGTAACCCTATATAAGATCCCTGTTCCCTTTGTTCAGGGCTCTCAACCTCTGCCGTTACATCGGTGTGTGTCGGGAGCCCGGACTCGAGCCCATAATAAACTCATTTGTGTTCTTGCAGCGGCTGTGTGTCCTTGGGGGCTGCACTGGTCGCCCTTGGGCACAACACGGCACAGAACCGCGAGGAGAAGCCTCTCGAGCTTCCGGGCGTCACCACTACCCCAAAGCATCCAAGTTCGCCACTCCGGAGACGTCCCGCCCTGTGGAGGGAAGCCCGGCGCTCACTTCCGGGGCGGGCCTAGAAGCCCGGAAGCCGCTGGGCGGGGCCCAGCTCTGCCTGAGGCCGCCAGTCAGGGTCTTGGGGCCGGTCCTGTTTGGGGACGCATCTCCGGCGGTCAGCCGAGACAGCCTCACCCCTTACGAAGGTAACTTTTACTTCCTGATTTTTACGCAGATAGGACACCCTGAAACCTTGTAATTTAAAGATACTGAGTCTATGAAACGGCAGGATCCCCAATGTATGTTGCACAGGACCCCTAAACCTGACTGGGCCGCAAGAGCTCTGGTCTTCATGACCTGAAGGGCAGTGCTGCCAGCCAGTGTGCGTGCTTGGTCTAGAGACCAGGCCCGGGAGAGCAGGGTTCCAAAACATGGCTGCAATACTGCAAAGCCTAACTGCCGTTTATGAGCGTTGAACTCAGGACACCAGTCAGTATGGGCTGGGAGAAACGCGCTGATAAAAGGACTAATTCCAAAAACAGTACAGGTGGAGGCACCGAGTATGACTATTCCATGGCAGAATGTGAATTAACAAAAGACCAAGTGCTAGAGGGGACGCCAGCCAAAAAAGAAAAGCACAGAGCCTTAGGAAACCTGGGTTCTATTCACTTGTACCATTAAGTTAGCCAGTGCCCTTTCTGTACCTCCACTTACAGAATGGGTTGAAAAATCACCACAAAAGTCACTTCCAAATCCAGGATTTTATCGACTCAGTAAACGCAACGGAGCAACGCCATTTCTTCGATATATTACATACCGAAACTGATTTTCTAACTCTGGTGTTGGTCCTTTTTAAACCTGTTGAAGGAAATGTCATTGAATTGCCAAATACTAGTGTTTTTTTTAAGGGTCTCAATTTAGGAAATCACATTTTCTCCTACATGTCTTACTAGGTAGGGTTAACAGGTATGTTAAAAACTTTCTAAGTGGGAATGTGTTTACAAGGCAAACTGACAACATCCCGACTTGTGGTCTCCTTGGTAATTATTGTCTAGTGGCTGTCCACGGGACTGCTGAGGGTCATGTGTTATCCCCAAAGCTAAATCTTTGATGTCATAGGCAGGCTGCTAAAGAGACAGCCCCCAATGTTTTCTCTTTGACTTTATGTAACCAAACAAGAATTGAACAAAAGACAGCACTCGGCTGCGCCTTCTCAGTAATGATTCTAATCGGATGCTGAAAGTAGCTTTAGAAACTCATCAGCCATTTTATTGTTAACCATCAACATGACAGATGTTAATGTGAATCCCAAAGATTGTCTTTTTTAAATTATTATTATACTACAAACTACAAGATATAAACACGTACACATTTAGGATTCTTTTAAGCTTGGCATAGCTATTTCCTCAATGTGGTATTTCATATCCCTTCATGTCCCTATCTACCTTAAGTATCTCTAGACTATGGTTTCTCAAGCACAGCACTATTAAACTGGTAGAGCTGGGTCATTTTGTGGGTCTGTCCTGTCCATGCAGGATGTTTAGCCTCTATCTGCTAGATGCCAGTAGCATCCTAGTCATCCATCGATGGTACAACCAAAAACGTCTCCAGACATTGCCAAATTTTGCCAATTTAAGCACACCAGCTACTCCTTTGGAGTAATGATTTAATCTCAGATACAAAAGTCTGTTATCAAGTACTTTTTGCAGTAACTTTAACACACCAATCTTTAGTTTCCTTTTTTTTTTCTTTCTTAACCAATAAATAAGTCTGGCCAAATAGCTTCGTATCTCAACTTTCCAGACACATGCTCCTAAAAAGTTGTTTTTTTTAGGGTTTTAATCTTAGGTGTGTAGGCAGTTACTGACAAACTATGGAAATCAGTCTGTGCACCAAGTGGTAAAAAGAAGGTTATCCTTGATAACAGCTTAAATTTTTCTGTAACTCTATAAATAATCCACACAATAATGCAACAAGCATTTATTAAACGCCTACTGTGTGCTCAGCACTGAACTAGGCACTAGGGGGGTGCAGAGATACAAATGTAAAAGTTAATATTCCTGCCCTCAAGGAGCTTACAATTTGATTTTGGAAATAAATACAAATGTGAAACTACAATACAGAGCTAGAAAATAATTACAAAACAACATATTACTGACTGTGTGGACAACAGTACAAACTCAAAGGAAGAGTGCTGAGGCCACACACAAAAACGGAGGTCTCAGTATGAGGTGAAGTGAGTCAGGGAGCGCTCACTCAGAAGATACACAGGAAACTAGTCTTTGAACACAAGCTGGGGTCAAAGAGCAATGGGAGCAAAAGGAAAAGCATGAGAAAGGCACAGAGGCAAGGGCTTCTAGGACAACAGTGAAAGACCACCAGAAATTTGAATGTGATAAGTCAAGGTGAATAAGCTAGAGAGTAATGAGGCTGAGGCAGATTCAGCGTGAAGGGCAGGTAATGGAGAACCTGGGAAGCCACTGTTCTGACAGCATTTATCTGCTGGATATTCTTGAGTGAAGGTAAGACACCATGAACATGGAGTTTGAGGAGGACCGTGTAGAAAGCCTACAAGATGAGGATCCTGAGAGCAAGGAAGCTGAAAGAATTACAGTAACAGGAGTCTTAGATGAGCACATCTGCACTGAGGGTAATGAGGAGATGGCAGAAATGTAACAGCTCCAGCTTCAAAGAGAAGACTAAGAAATGAAACAACTTAGCAAGATTTTGGACAGGTAGAGTGGAGGGCAGAAAAGGACTAAAGACAACTCCATGACTGCGATAAGAAATGTGAAGGACAGGAAGTGTGATTAAGGTAAAGAAAGTTAAGCAATGACACCTATTTAAAAGGACAGTGTGGGGTGAGGCAGAAGAGTGATGAGTTCTATTTCTGAATACCAAGTTGTACAGGTACCTGTGAAAAAAGTCCACAAGTTGAGAAATGACTCACAGGACAGGAAACATTAAGTCACTAGTATTAAACACAATACAGAAGGTTCAGAGTAAATCATCAAAAATGGACAAGCAGGAATTAGTACAGAAAAAAATTAGCAAATAAAATAAAGACCTGGAAATTATTCTCAGGGGTGAGGAGAAAAAAGATCAAGAAGGAAAAAGCCAGGAGTTGGAAAAACATGATCAAAAAGGCCTTTTGGCTTCATAAGCTAAGGAGGAAGCAAATTCCTGAGACGTGGGGGAAATTCAACAGTATGATATATAGATCAAAAAGGGCCAGAACTAAGAAAAGGCCTTAATGCTTATCCACTGGTCATTTCACTGCCGGGCCATGTACAAAAGCCAGCATGGAGGAGTCTGAGAGCAGATGAATGAGATGGACGACTTGTATGAACAATGGACGACCCGTTTGAAAAGCCATGAACAACGGAAGAAAGGATAGCTGGAAATGGACAGTAAGGTTGAAGGACTTTCACATTTATGTTAGGAGGACAAGTGAGTCCACAAGTGGACAAGTGGACTCACTTGTCCTCCTAACTGCCCACCTGCTTGACGGGTATATGGCCATTCCATTCCCCTCTACAGTTTTATTCCCCTGGGGCAGTTGAGAGAGAAATGTGCTGAATCCGCAAGTTATACTTCATTCCCCCAGTTACTCTTTTATAAACATGTTTTACTTGCACAATTTACCTTTCTTACTCTACCCAGCATCAAAAGTATTAACATTTAAAGATGATATAACTATAAGCCAAAATGGCACTAGCACCAATTTTCTAGCGCTGCACAGGATTTGCAATCTACTGCACATCCCTGTGCCTACTACCTCTTACAAGCAGCAGTACATAATGTGTGAACATGTCACGTAGCAATGAACACCTGGTGTTCATTAGATGCAGGGCAGGACAGTGGTCAGAAGCGCCAGCTGAAGAATCAGCCTGTGGAGTTAGAATCCCTGCTCTGCCACCAGCTGTGTGCTCTTGGCCAATGGTGTCAAGTCTCTAAATCGAGTTTCCTCATCTAAAAGGCAGGGGGCATGACCTATCTATCTTATGCATGAGAAATGTTTAACACAGGGTGTGGCACACAGTGAGTGCTCAGTAAATGTCAGTTATCATCTGGAACCTCAGAACCGAGAGTAAAGCTAACTGTTTCGTGTGGGAATCAGGCACCATATCCTCCATGGAGAAAACCTTTTGACACCTAAGACACCTCTCCCAAGACTGCTGGATGGCAACAAAGACCCACTTTATCATGCCAGGCCCTAAAACGAGAACGTATTTATGAACAGTTCATTTCAGATTCAGAGCATAAAAATAGAATCTGCAAGAAAAAGGAGCATGTCACGCATAGCAGCTCAATGCAAGGTCATACAGAGGATCAACAACATTCCAGTTCTAAGAGAATGAGAGACCAAGGATGGCCTCTACTTACGCCACCAGAGAAACAGGAGCTGTCTCCTCCTGCCTCACCTTCTGCAGCTACTTGTACAGGTGTGCTGGATCAGGCCTGGCAGCTTTCAGGTCAGTCTTTTTCCTCACCTTCATCCCAGTAGAACACTAATCTTTCTGTTTGTTTTTAAAGCTTATTTTTGTTTTATTCAGTTGATTCTTTTGATTTCTCTACATACCGCATGAATGAACTCATAAGATGTTTGCCTTTCTCCATCTTACTTATTTCCCTAAGCTTAATACTCTCTAGGCCCATGTTGCAAATGGCAAAACTTTTTTTAATAGCTGTGTATATGTATCATCTTTTTTTAGGTCATTTTTTTTTAAATTTCTGCCAGATGCTTAGTAATTCTGAGTAACCTGGCTACACAATATTCTAGGTAATGTTAACTGATACACCTACGGTCATTTCAATACATAGCTCTGCTTAAAGAGCTTTAGTTGGAATAGAAGCGTTCCTCTTAACTATGTGAGAGCAATGTGTGTGCATGTACACACACACACACACTCCCTGACAGTGTACCATCCTATGTAATATCTGTACACATAGTAGCACTGGCCTCAGGCAGAATGAGCATCTTACAGAGGATAAGGCACAACTGAAGCAGAGAGCAAGGATCTAGAACAAGAATCCAGAGACAACCAGATTTACTTGTTTCTGGAAATTTCAAGTACAAGTAATCAGGGAAAGTAATTTTTTGGAAGAGAGGAAAGGACAGAGAAAGGAAGGGAAGGGAGAGAGGAAAAAAAAAGGATAACGAAAAGAACATTTTAAAAAAAAGTTAGCCAAGGTAGCCAGGATAAATGACAGCTGAATACCAATGGCTTGATGAAACATATGTAGATTACCTTGGTGGTATTAATGGTTCAGGTGGGTCAAAGGAAGATAGAGAAGAAATTCATGATCCAAAAGGTGCGCCTATAAGATGTAAGATTTTTTTTTCCCCACTGATTTTCATAAAATCAATCATACAATAATGAGTAAGTGGTATCCCCTCTTAGGAGAGTCAGAGTGTAAAGTTGTGCAGCTTCTCTTGGAATTTTCATTAAAACATCTGTCATATTCTTCTGGATAGAATTAATGGAATGGATCGCAATTTAGAAAGAGACTTTGGAAAGAGTCAACAATGTGGTGAATAAGCCAAAAATGAGATGTGACTCTAGAGTAGGAAGAGTTCTCACGCATGGTTTATTAAATGCAATTCTGGGAGTGACCAGCTCCTTGGAGGAAGGTGGCTACCGGAGTGCTAGCACGACCAGCTAACTAGACAGCTCGACTGAAGGGACAATCCACTGTGGGTACGTCAGATCTGGTGTCACTCTAGACCACACTCATGGCTCCCAACAATACCTCAGTATACTGTAGGCCTCAAAATTGAGGCACAATGCCTGGTGACAGTTAAGTTTTGTACTGTGTCTTTGCTGGATCACTGCAGGGCACCAGAACTCAGGAGAATAAAGACTGTGTGTTGGTCAACAGATTACCACTGTGGATTAAAAGCCACACAAGCTAATTGCAAGAAACAGATGGAGAATGATGAGGTGCTGAGACCATGTAAGGTGGGTTCAGGGTAATAAGACTGACAGGCGCTGTAGGGCAGGGGGTTTGTACAGAATGATAGGAACCTGAGGGAGGGGGAATGGGGTTCTAAAATAGGTCAAAAAGGAAAAGTGTACTTTTTTTTATAAGGATTTTCATGTCTTTTTAAGCACCTCAGTCTCCTCTTTCTCCCATGTGATGCCATAAGTAAGGCAGTGTAAACATCTACTGTGCCACAGTGAACAGCAGGAGGGGGAAAGGAGAGCCAGAAGTCACCAAAGGGTATCACCATCCAAGCTTGACAGCACGGGGCTGGGTCTCCACTCACCTCTTTCTCTGCATCCTTCCCACAACCATCCACTTCCTTTGCTGACACAGGTACTGGGGCTGGGAGTGGAGGACACCTAGGATGCTCCACAACTCAGGGGGGCCAGTGAAGATGACAGATGAAGAAATGCTGTTAAGAATATGGCATTCGGAGTTGCGTGGGAATATGGATTTCCCCTGACTAAACGGAACAGGAGGATAAAATAAAATGGCACACTTAAGCACGAATATGTTAAGTGTCATAAAAATTTCCCTAAAACTAGGATCTTAGAGAGCTAAATACAAATTAAGTCTCACACAGAGGTTGTTTCCAACTCTAAAGCAGCTTCTCTTCTCGGGTCACATGAGGAGCATTAAGTGCGCCTCCAGGAACAGTGGGAGAAGGGATCATGGGAAATGGGGGAGAAGCAGAGGAACTAGAAGTAGCTGCTGTCAGACCTACAGCTACTCACCCAAAAGACAAAGTTAGGTGCCTCGAGCCACAACAAGCAACTTGCGTTAATGCTATCTGAAGTTTCGAAAGGATACAGCAGGCCATGGGGAGCGCCACTCCTTCAGACACCTCCCAAGACTAACTCATCAACCTGCATCAAGGCACTGGGCCCCAACTACTGAAGAGCTACTCTAACTTTGCCACCAGTCAGTTCTCACACTACACGAGGTCACAAACAAAGAACCTTCTGCCTTCCTACTAACTGGAAGAATTCTCACTAGCATGTGATTTCTCTGATGTTAAATAATGCCCAAGTTACAACCAAAGTCTTTCCCTAAACCCCTATGGACTCAGATTTTTCTCCACTGTGGATTCTCTGATGGCGAATGAGACTTGACCTCTGAATAAAGGCTTTCCCACACTCGTTACATTGATAGGGCTTCTCCCCTGTATGAATTCTCAGATGCTGAATGAGGCCAGTGTTTCCATTGAAAGCTTTCCCACATTCTTTACATTTGTAGGGTCTTTCTCCAGTGTGGATTCTCTGATGTTCAATAAGGCCTGACTTCTGACTGAAGGCCCTCCCACACTCATTGCATTTGTAGGGTTTCTCCCCAGTGTGGCTTCTCTGATGACCAATAAGATGTGAACTCCGCCTGAAGGTTTTCCCACACTCATCACACTCATAGGGCTTTTCCCCAGTGTGGATTCTCTGATGTCCAATGAGGTGTGAGCTATGACTGAAAGCTTTCCCACACTCATTACATTCATAGGGTCTCTCCCCACTGTGGATTCTCTGGTGCAGAATCAGGCCTGCACTCTGACTGAAAGCCTTCCCACACTGATTGCACTGATACGGCTTCTCCCCAGTATGGATTCTCTGGTGCAAGATCAGGCCTGTGTTTTGACTGAAGGCTTTCCCACACTCCTTACAGTGATAGCGTTTTACTTTGTTGTGGATATCCTGATGGGAAAGAAGGGCTGACCTGTAACTGAAGGCTTTACCGCACACATTACACTGATAGGGTTTCTCCCCAGTGTGGATTCTCCAGTGGCGAACAAGGCCTGAGCTCTGAGCAAAGCTCTTCCCACATTCATCACATTTATGTCGTCTCTCTTGGGTAGGATTTCCCCGCTGCCTCTCTAATCTGCCCAGAAGGTCTCGGGCTTCTCCGTGCTCAAGACCCCCGATAACATCCCCGTTGCACTTGGTAGCTGTCTCTCCGTGTTGTTGCGTTCCAGCAGATATTACCTGTTTTGAAGCTATTTCCCTGTTCTCATTCCTGGTCTCACCACCTGAAATCAAAATGTGACAAATAAACACCAAGTCACTGTCAATTCCTATTCTTTGTGCTAGGAGGAAGGAACTGAAGACAAGGGAAAAGGGAGCTGAAGACAAAGGGAAACAGGTGTACTGCTACAAGCAAATGCAAAGCTTCCCTTTGGCCTTTATAATACAGGGAGATATGAGCAAGATCAAGTGAAGTACCCCAGGGTAAGTGGGGAAGAAGTGCTATGAAAGCAGAGGGCTACCAGGAGGGAGGCTAAAGTAGGGATGGGATCAACTGAGGAGAAGTGAAAGGTTGGGTATGGGGGAATGTGAACTAGGAAAAGATCTGGGGAATGGGACAGAAATAGGAAATGGCCCCAAATAGTCATTAAAGGGGGTGAAAAATAGGCCAGTGGGGTTGCACAATAGGCCAGTGTGAAGAAATGTAAAGACCTTATAAGAACTCAGAGCAAAAGAAACATATGAACTAGAGCACTAGAAAGATTTCTCTTTGCAAGTGGGAAACAAACTAATACCCTGTTACAAATTGTAAGATACCCAGATTGGAAAACAGGTTTCATGTGGAGACCCCAGGAAATCTCAACACTGTGTCTTTCTGCTGGATCCTGGGTTTAAACTGTCTTTCAGAAAATTCACAACTACTATACACACAGAAAACAAAAATCCTCAACCAGCACTTTCCTTACCCAGGGAGAACATATTTCTGTAATTCTCTGGTCGATTGTCTCTATTCACATCTTTCTGTGATGGATCAAGAAGCCACTCCTCTCGAATTAGGGACACAGCCATGTCTTCTATCTTCTCCAAAGTCTGAAACAAGACAAGATCTTCATCTGGGGACTGGGACTGTTCCACAGCTCAAACCCAGAGTGTCAAGTGAGATCCACCAGAGTTGAAGAGGATCAAGAGGTAGAAACATACAGTGTAAAGGGGTCTGAACAGCTGGGAGGAAGAGGGAATACACCACAAGAACTGGGGGGAAATCAAGGCTCAATCTGTCTCTACACAAGAATCACCGGGAAAGTTCTTAGGGGACTATGACTATAGATAGGTGAGGCCTGGGGCAGATGCCTCCAACACTGCTAAACAAAGCTAGGCAATTTCATGAGAGCACAACTCACCTGGAACCCTGCTGTGAGAAGTGTAGCTGTCATCTCCTGGTCTCCAGAACTTCTTTTCTGGGAAGGGGTAGGACTCTGAGAAGTAGATATGGCTGAGAGAGGAGAAAGGAGCTATGAATGAGACCAGCCCTGCCCTGGATGGAGCCTGCACCAGCCCATTCCAAAACAACGTGTATTTCAGCAGATTTACATGCCAGAGAACTTGCAGATGAAATGCTTTTGGAGCTCCGGATCCACCTACGGTTGCCCCACAAAATAACTGCACTCTGACATCCTACTTGGCCTGAAGTTACATTTCAAATGTATAAAGGGTACTGCTTTCCTACCAGGAATCATTTTCTACTCTACCACCTAAGCTATGCTCTATCCTTGTGCTGGTGTAAGCATGTCATTTGGTCCTGAATTCTTAGCAACAAAACTGCGAACCAGTCTATCTCGGTTAATGCTATTATTACCTTTCTCAAATGTCTACCATGACTTCCAGTATCTCTTTCCTACAGATAGCAGACAGTGCATTGCCAAAATCAACACAGGTTACTGTGTCTTGAGCAAAAGGCTTTAGAACCTTCAAAAAGAACTACATTATTAATTAAAAATACTTTTGTGCTGCTGCTTTAGAAATAATCAAAATCCATTTACATAAACTGCTACAAACCACATAAATGAAAAAAATGCAAAATGCAAGACAAGTATGAGATGAGACTAGAGAATCTTGTTTGGCAAGAAAGTAGGTAAATTCTTAAACAGTGATGAGGAAATGTCAAAAGGACACAGGAGTCACACTGAAGGAGCCTCTTCTGGCTAAATCTGAGACCATGTAAATATCAAAAATAAAGATAGTAATGTTGTTTATGAAAAGAATTCATGAGTCCATGGTGATTTTTTTTTTAATAGGGAAAAGGGAACACACTCCATCACAATAGATAAATACATGTAGGAGGAATGACAGAAAATCATCAACAGGACCTTCCTAGTGGCCTAAGGGTTAAGTTTCAGCATATTACCACTACAGCCTGAGTTTGATCCCTAGCCAGGGAGCTGACCCACATGGTGCAGCAGACCTCTCCTGTCTTGCCTGCTGTTCCCCATGGCAGTATATTTCAGTAAATCTATGTGTTCTGCTCCCCAGTCCGTCTCTGGTGAATCCTCCCACCCCTCCACACTTCTGGCCTACACCCCAGTTCTTCTACACAAACAAACAAAAAACACATCAACATTATCATCTATCTTCCTGATTCAGTCAAGCATCAATAAATACTACAAGTAGTATTTTAGCAACTAATTAGTGTTTTAGCAACAAAAGGTTGATGAGGACCAGTATATTTGCACAGAACTTATTATTTACCAGGGGAAAGATAACAACTTTACAAAAGTAACCTAGCAAGATAATCTTAGCTAAGTCATTGAAAAGTAACACCACCAATAACAGGACAAATTCCTGTTGTATCCCCAAGAAGGCCACCTCATCACTTCTAGGGTGTTCCTGACCAATATACATACCCTGAACCTAAGTATGAGGAGATATCCCATAGACCTAAGTTACAAAATAACTGACATGCACTCTTCAAAAATGTCAAGACCATCTGAAAGACAAAGAAAGGCTGAGAAACTATTCCAAATTAAAGGACATTGAAGAGACATGACTACTAGCTGCAAAGCATGATCCTGGATAGGACTTGGGGGCTAGAAAGAACATTACTGGCAAAATAAGGACATCACAGTGCAGAAGACTGTGACAGAGTGATTGTGGTTAATTAGAAAACGCTCGTGTTTGAGGAAATACAAACTGAAATGTTTACAAATAAAGAAGCACGATGTCACCAGCAAAACTTTAAAAAAAAAAAAAAAAACTATGTTGTAAAATCATTGTGGTAATAGAAAAGAGTGAATACATAAAAATCTCCAAGTGCTTTAATTTGTCCATGAGCTTATCATGGGCCAACAGGCTGTATCTGAAGCTGAGATAAACACTTAAACCCAGATCTTAGGACAGGTCTCTGAACAATGACCCTAGTTCTTGGTTCTCCAGAAGCATACTCTCTTTCTTTCTACTTTCCCCCTCCTCAGTGATGATATCTGACCCTCACCTCTCTCTTGCGGCCCTTGGAGCACTGGTGATTTGTGCTGGGTCGCCACGGGTTGGAGCTGAGTATTTGGGGGTTCGGAGGCAGATTCTGAACGCGCCACCTCCTCCCAGAGTACACTGTGTCCATGCGCACGAGCTGGAACCTGGTAACAAGGGGACAGTGGAGTTACAAGGAAGTCCTTTGAGACATGAACAGCACAAGAGGGCCAAAAGCACGTCCACAGGCATGCAGGTTTGGGGGAGGAAGAAAGCAGAATCTCATTTACTTCTCAGGGGCAATTAAAGGACATTCTGATTAGCACATAAGGGGATCATTTCTGTGCAGAAGATTTCATCTGATGTTCTCCTCACTGCATGAATCACCAATATTATACATTCTAAGGCAGGGGAAGAAAAATGACAAACACTTAAAGCAGTAGTGTTCAGCAGAAGACTTCCAATGAGGAACGAGGAAACATAAATTCTGGTCTCAGTCCTCAGTGACTGGTATATCTCTGAAAAAAGTAATTTAAGCTCCCTACGCATTAATTTCCCATCTGGCAAAATGGTAGACTACTACAGGTATTGAGACATTATGAGAATTAAAGACAACTTTACAGCAGGTCTTGAATAAATATCCTTTTGTTAGAATGCTGGTGAGGGGAAAAAAAACAGTTATCAACCTACGTTAAATGAAATGACTTTGGGGATCTAGTTTCAGTATACACTATTCACTTACGGTCAGTTTCCAAGACTCTATCGGTGACATCAAGTAAGGACGTACTGCTGTATCTCCTTTATAAAAACAAGAACTCTACAATTACAAGTCAGACTAGACTTTAGCCATTTTGAGCCTCACATTACAGATCCTGAGGCTCAGCTCTGATTCCTGCACTGGGGTGCCAAGATCCTTCCACCAACTTCCAGGGCCCCCAGTTTTAGCACAGCTACTTACTGGCCGTCCCAGGATATCAATCTGCCTTTCCAAATCCTCCAACAGGGTCACCACCTCCTCTCCGTTCTCTAGCTGATGTTCCTTAACCAGAGTCTGCAGCTCCTCGGGCAGGATGGTCAGGAACTGCTCCAGCACCAGCAGCTCCAGGATCTGCTCCTTGGTGTTCAGATCTGGCCTGAGCCACTGGTGGCAAAGTGCGCGGAGTTGGATCAGAGCTTCTCGAGGGCCCAGCGTCTCCTGGTAGCATAACTTCCTGAAGCGCAGGCGGAACAGCTCTTGGCCAGGAGGGTTGTTTTCATGCACACTAGATTCCTGCTCCCAGCCATGATCTTCCTCTACCTTGACGATGACAAGGTCCTCTTCGGGAGACTGGTCTGGTGGGGATGGGGCTAAGGACTTGCTTGATTCTGCAGCCATTTAGCGTTAGAAAAGCTCAGGAGGCTTGTTTCTACCACCTTCTTTATCTTCTTAAGTAAAGAACCTTCCAAGGACCTCTTCTCTAAAGGTACTTCTTGGAGAAGAGAAAATGACAATCAGTGCTAAGTCAAAGGTCATAGGCGCTCACTAAGGTATTTAATGAGCTCCCTATCACAACATGAACTTCTCCGTCATTTATGTGATCACTCCAGTATAACTCCTTACACATCCATGACCTTCTGCCATGATTTCTTATTAAGTTTTGAGATTTCTTTATATATTTTGGATACAAATTTTTAAAAAAGATTTATTTATTTACGCATACAAGAACTGGGGTACAGGCCAGAGGTGTGTGTGTGTGGGGGGGGGTGAGAGGATTCACCAGAGACAGAGTGGGGAACAGAACAGGCAGACTGACTGAAATACACTGCTGAGGGGAGCAGCAGGCGAGTCAGGAGAGGTCTGCTGCACCATGTGCGTTGCTCCCTGGCCGGCGGGGTATCAAACTCGTGCTGCAGTGGCTGTGGACAGTTTCATAGGTTGCGTCTTAACCCCTAGTGCCATCAGGGAGGCCCTTGGATACAAATTCCTTATGAGATAAATGATTGTTTTTAACAGCACATTTTGAGAACAGAAATTCATACTTTTTAAAAATTAAATGTTTAGCTGTAGTTTTCTCTTAGGGGTCCCACGTGGGAAATAACCCCTTCTACTTTCTCTGCTTGGGGTTGTGGAACATCATGGCTGATCAAGGTCAAGAAATCATGTAGACTGGTTCTAACTGAAATTCTGTGTTTAAACTCAGCAGGGCTCAGTGCTGCTAATGTAACCCCTTAAGAGTTTGCTCCTCCAGTTGTACTGCTGCTTCTATACACTTCTGGCTCTCATCTTGTCTTTCTCAACACATGAGACTAATTTCCATATAAACTAGCTCAAGGTATTGTCAAGAGTTGTTCTAATACTTTTATACTTAACCCCCTTATCCATTTATTATTATTTGCTCTGTGATTGCCCTCTTCCCTCCTGTCTCAAGCTTCAAGATCTAGAAGCCTCTTTATCCTACGTCTCCAGAGATGGATGCTCTATTAATAACTGCAATCCAAGAGTCTAGTCCTACACATAAACCTACACATTAGTCACCTTCCAGAATGTCTTATAAGTAAAATCATATAGCACGGAGCCTTAGCTTAGCATAATACATCAAGAACATAAATGCTGGGCCTCCCCGGTGGTGCAGCGGTTGAGCACTGGGTTGCGAAGCTGCCCGCAGCCTCTACAGCGCTGGTTCAATCCCCAACGGATCCTCAACTGCCAGGTGAGGGTCCCACATGGTGCACAGACCTCTGCTGCCTGCTGCCTGCTCCCCTCAGCAGTGTATTTCATTGGTCTGCCTGTTCTGCTCTCCCCTCTGGCTCTGGTGAATTCTCTCACCCTCCCGCGCTTCTGACTGTACCCAGTGCTTGTATAAATAAATAAATAAATCTTAAAAAAAAAAAAAAAAAAGAACAAATGCTAGTGGAATCTAGTGGTTAGAGGCCAGAGAAGCCACTAAACATCCCATGACATACACCTAGCTCCCCACAACCAAGAATCGTATGGCCTAAAGTGTTAAATCCTGATCTAGATGAAACCATTCAATTCTCACTTAAGTCTTGGTTTACCTATTACTTTTTTCATGAGATCTTCTCTGTGCAACCTGACCTCCTATACACGACCCTCTCCCCGTCCAGCAAATTAAAATGCACGTTTTGTCAAAGTATTTCTTACATGATCCAAATACAGGACCTATCACATTGTGTAGTCTTCCCAAAGTCATAGCCTTCTTGGACATGTTTCTTTGTGTCAGTGATTTTTTTTCATTGTCTCTCTTTTTAAGCAGGGAAATTACATTACAAGCTGCATGGCAGCATTGTAGACAATGGATTGGAGAAGAACAAAAATGAAGGCAGCACTGTGGAGAGTGGAGAAGGGCAAATTCAAAAGCAGGCAGCAAGAGACACCAACATCAAAATAAAACCACAGACATAGCATCCAGAGATGGAAAAGACAGGAATTCAGAAGGAAATCATATTACATTATTGTTCCTCACACCCAATTCAAGTTTATTGATTTAGAAAGTTAAAATAGTCACATCTTTAAAGCTGCTTCCAACCTCAAATGCAAATCCTGTGAACTAAGAGTAAAACTCAATTTTTAACAGCATTACTTTTCAACAGATGAAGAATGTTTTCTTCCTTTAGACTAAGCCTAATTCAGGATTTTTACTTTTTTTTTAATACATGATTTTTAAACTAAAGATACAGCAAAACGAGATTTCCCAGGCTTTTTAACATTCAGAAAAAGTAGGTAAAGCAAATGCTTTAGTTATCTCGAATTGCTTAAGCTGAATGCTTTCACATCAACCACTTTTACCCTTAATCACAATAGAAATTCAAAGTATGTATGCATTTGCTAGAACAATGATTACTGCAAAAAATATACATAACTAATCAAACAGTATAAATGTGTTTTTAGAGGTGAGGGGGCAATCTGAATGTTGCATGACAAAAATTACTCAAGACTGACCTAAGTTTGGGAAATGGGGCTGCTTTTGAGCAGTCTTGAAGCTTTTACTTCACCGAGCTTTAATAAAAGAAGTAAAGTATACACACTTTGAACAAGGTTGATTCAATAGATTGCCCTGAAGTTGTTAAAAATATTTCTTTTGTACAAAGATGCAGTCAACACACCATCATTTTCTGAATGGGCTACAAAAAGCGGAATAACTTAAGAACAAAAGTAGGTTTTCATGGATAATTGGAGCTTGTAAAAGCTAAATATATCCCTTTTAAAAGTGGGCATTTTATTATGATGGAAATGCAAAATTGCTAAGTAAAAACAACTCAGCGGATACAGTTACAAGTTAACCTGGGGGCTGTTTCCTTTTTTATTTAAAAGACAAATAAGATCACCAGAAGGAGAGGGTGGCGGGGTGGGAATGGCGGAATAAGGGGGCTCAGTGGAGCGAGGATTAGTGCTCGGTGGTGGGCAAGGCGTGAAAACATACAGTTGTAGAGATCTGATCCTATAACCCCTTAAACAGTGTTGTAAACCAACATTATCTCAATAAACTTAACTGGGATAATTAAGAACTCTTTTTTAAACATGGGATAATAAAACAAAAAAGGGAAATAACAAGTTCTGGCAAAATAAGAAAAAAAGACAAACACGATCGACTGCAAACATCACAAAACGATTAGCAAAGAAAGCGAACCCCATGGGAAAAAGTTGGGGCACGCGGACTCGGCCTCACCCGAAACTACACCCGGCCTCGGACGCGCGGATCACGCGGGGCGCCGACCTCGGTCCCTCTCCGGCCCCTCGGGCCCGTCCTCAGCCGCGGCCTGCTCCGGCCACAAAGCGCTCGTCCTCCCGCCGGGAGCCCGCAGCGTACTCACCACGACTTGCGCGGGCGGCACCGGGTGGGGAAGGAGGCTACGAAGCGCGGGCCGAGCGGGAGGTTGGGAGGGGAGAGCAGAGAGCAGAGGCAGCACCGAGAAGGTCCCTCCAGCCCCTAAGTTCCAAAGCCGCGGAGGCGCAGCCCGTCCACCTCGCATCTTGCCCCAAAGGCACTTCCGGAAGCGCTCTAGGAATCCTGGAGGTCTGGGAGCTCTATGGTCGGCCGGCGACTGGGACCCCGGCCGCCACGCCCCCTCCCGCTGTCGCCGCGCCGCGGGTGGCGGGTCGCGGAGCTCGGCTGGCGCCCCGAGACTTCGCGTCACCTCGGCCCCTGAGAGCGCCTCAGCGGAGGGCAGCGGTCCCCCGGGGCAGATCCCCGCGCCCGCGGAGACCCGGGCTGGGAGCAGGAGAAGCTGGGAAAGCGATGGAAGAGGGCGCCTCCGAACTGCAAAGATTCTTAGGATGTGAATATTCTGGATTCGCCTTTGGTCGGTGCCCAGAAGGCCAGGGTTCTCTCGTCTTAACTGTATGCCCAGCCCTCCCACAGACGGCCAAGTGATTGAGGAATTCGTACTAATCAATGTTAACAATTTTTTTTTTTATATCCAAAAGGGCAGGTTTATTATATTGAAAAAGGAGAGAAGATGCTTGCACAGGCACAAGCGGGCAGGAAGAGTTACCCGGGGTCGAAGGGACAGGTCTGTTAAAAGCTACCTCATCATGGTTCATACTTTTTGAAATCCCTTATGCGACCTACTATTAAGTACTCAGGAAAAAAATGTAATTGAATTTAAATTCTCTTCGACTGTACGTATTTTCCACTCTTTCTTAATGAATCACAATCTCTTCCAAAATCTGCTTTGCAGATTAACTTTTTAAATGCTAAATCTATGACATAAGCTTCAGTAGTAGACCCTA
Organism: Talpa europaea; assembly: GCF_964194135.1. Taxonomy (NCBI): domain Eukaryota; kingdom Metazoa; phylum Chordata; class Mammalia; order Eulipotyphla; family Talpidae; genus Talpa; species Talpa europaea. The sequence continues at coordinate 134,236,602 of NC_140068.1, read as the reverse complement.
CTTTTAATACCACAAAGTTCTGGAAACAAAATGATGTCTGTTCTATGTATCGCCAGTCTGTGCTATGTATCGCATTAAAGTTTAAATTTTTCAGACGAAATAGAATTTCAGGTTGGAGATTGTAGAAAATGTCTTTTTTGTTGTTGTTTTGGTCCCACGTTTTGTTGTTGTTTTGGTCCCACGTTTCTTTAGCACCTTCCCTAAATAAGGTTTTGTTCTGAGTTCACAGGTGTGCCTCCAGTTTTCAGCTTACTTGCTCCTCTTCATCTGTACCTGCTGATAGCCACTACTATTATTTCTTTTTAAAAAAAAAAGATTATTTATGCATACGAGAATGGGGGTACAGGCCAGAGGTGCAGGGGGTGAGAGGAGTCACCAGAGACAGAGTGGAGAACAGAACAGGCAGAGATTTCTGAGGGGAGCAGCTGGCGAGACAGGAGAGGTCTGCTGTACCGTGTGGGTTGCTCCCTGTCTGGGGATCAAACTTGTGCTGTGGAGTCTTTGGTCAGCTTCATAGGTTGTGTCTTAACCCCTTGCACCACCAGGGAGGCCCCTACTATTGTTTCTGTCCAGTCCCCACCAGCCCCAAAATATTTTGTCCATCAGGACCAAATTTAGTAGTTTTGACTTGTTTTTAAGAATTCTATCACCTACCACAGCAAAACAGTAACAATAGAGTGAACAAACTTTTGCTCACTATATCATTCATATCTCTTGCCTCCTGGTTGGAATGGTTTCTGGAGGTAACTGGTGACAGGCTAAAACTCTGCTGCTGATATTTTTTTACATTAAAATATAATTTTTTAAAGCCAAAGTTATACACAGAAGTGGTTTAGAAATTAAATAGTGGTGTTACGTAGGTAAAGATTTCTCAGGAAGCACTAACCATAACATAAAATTGATATATTTTGCTTCTTCAAAATTTAAATTTTCTGAACCACGAGAAGCACCATTAGTAAAGTGAAAAGAGAAGCTACAGACTGGAAAATACTTCCCAACATATATTTCTGACAAACTGTATCCAGAATATATAAAGAACACACACAACTCAAATATAAGAAGACAACGTAAGTAGGCAAGAGATTTGAACATACACTTTATAAAAGAAGATATCGGAATGGCCAATAAATACAAGAAAAGGTACTCAACATCATTAGTCACCAGAGACATAGGAAATTAAAACCACAGTGAGTTACCGCTACACATCCATTAGCTTGACAAGTTTGACAAAACCAAGTGCTGATGAGACTATGAAACAACTTGAACTAGTAGCAGTGCAAAATGGTGCTAACTCTATTATGACCCAACAGTCTCATTCCTAGATATTTGAGATGTGAAAACATAGGCATTTTCAACAATTTTATTAATATAGGCAAAATAGGGAAAAACCCAAGTGTTCATCAACAGAATAATGGACCAAAAAATGTTATATTCATACTATGGAATACTCAGAAATAAAAAGTCGCTACAGAGGGGGAAGGGAATGTCTAAGTTTTATGTCACACTAATCGTCACAACTGCCCTTTGGAACAGGAGCTGTTACCATTCTGATTGACAAAATTGAGGAACACAGTCCTCGGTGCAAAACAAAGTACTGGAGCCAGAATTTGAACGCAGCTGCCAGTACCCTTCGCCCATTTCATTCCCGACCCTCTTTCTCCTCAAGGATTAGACAGGTTTGAAGTGAGGCCGCTGGTGCACAGGGTCCTGCCAGGTGAGCCCGGCAGCAGCGGGTACGAGCGGCGACCGGGAGACTAGGGCGGCCGAGCGCTCCGCGGCCCCGCCCCAGCCGCGCCTCCCGGGAGATGATGTCTCGGGTGTCCGCGTTTTCCAGGGGGTTCTCCCGAGACCGCAGCTCCTTCCCACGGCTCCTGCACTCGAAGGCCGGGAAGCTTCGGGTCACCCCGGCCCTGTGCCCGCCGGCCCCGCGCCCGGGGGAGCAGAAGACTGAGGGTGACAACGACGGGACCGGGATGGGAAGCGGCGCGGGGCGGCCAGGCCCGTTCCCAAGGCCACATCCGGGCCTCTCGCGGAGTCCTGGAATTTTCTGCAAGTTGGAGGTTGGTCGGTTTTTCGAGAACGTCCCGGCCGCCAGCCGCCACCTAAGCGGTGGCCGATCAATGCGCTCCCGGATTCCCCTAAGTCTCCTCTTCCTCCAAGTGGGAATCCTGGGCCTACTCCCCAGGGGGAACTCGAGTGCTTTCGGACTCGGGAAAGCCCGGCCCCCTTTCCTAGAGCTCTCGCGACTCCGGGCCACTTCCGGCGCCTAACGGTCCCGGGCGTCCCCGGCAGGTTGCGAGCGAGTCGCCATTGGACTGCGGCGTGAGCTGCGCGGGACTGGCAGTGGCCGGAGAGAAGGGCTGGCGGGTGAGTCGGAGAGAAGGCGAGGGCTTGGCGTCCCCGGTCCGTGGGCGGGGGGGACCGGGCGCCGGGGGAGCCCCTCAGGAGGACGCCGACTGTTAACGTTACCGGAGTTATTTAAAGCGCACACTGGCGTCCCCAGCTAGAGAAGGAATGAAAGTAAAATACCAGTTGACTGATTTATTTATTTATTTATTTATTTATTTATTTATTTATTTATTTATTTTAATAGAGGCATGTTATTTATTTATTTGTTTTGTTTTTTATACATGCACTGGGTACAGTCAGAAGCGCGGGAGGGTGAGAGAATTCACCAGAGCAGGGAGAAGGACCAAAGGTCTGCGCGCCATGCGGGACCCTCCTCCGGTGGCCGGGGAGCAGCCGGGGATCGAACCGGCGCTGCAGAGGCCGCGGGGCAGCTTCGCAACCCAGCGCTCAATCGCTGCGCCACCGGGGAGGGGAGGCCCCCAGTTGACTGATATAAACAGCTCGGAGGGAGAGAAAATGCTGACTGTCTTGCTCGCCAATAGGTCGAAAATGCTAATAATTGTGCTGTATAATGCGCACACAGCAGTTACTGTGTGCCAGACACAGCTCTAAACCCTTTATATTTGGTCACTTATTTAATTCCACTTTGTGAAGTAGATAGTATTAAACCACCGCTTTATAGATGAGGGACCAGATGTACAGAGAGAAAAAGTAAATTGGCCAAGGTCACATAACTGACATTGTGGAGGGAGCACTCAGAAGCAGGCTTTCCGCTCTGAACCTCTAGGCTCCGCTGCCTTTCGAGGATAACCTGATTTTACCTATTAGGAAGCATGCTACCCAGATGGAGGTGAGCGTTTGCAGAGGCAGGCCCTTGTAACTGTGTCCTGAGTTGTATCAAGTTTGTTGGCAGTTTCCCTTTAAGTAAAAGTTTAACAGAGATGCCTTCTACAGAGTTATATATTTTTTTAAGATTTTAAAAATTTATTTATGCATACAAGAACTGGGGTACAGGCCAGAGGTGCGGAGGGGTGAGAGGATTCACCAGAGACAGAGTGGGGAACAGAACAGGCAGATTGACTGAAATACACTGCTGAGGGGAGCAGCCGAAGAGATGGAGGAGGTCTGCTGTGCCATATGGATCAGCTCCCTGGCTGTGGATCGAACTTGTGCTGCAGTGGCTGCAGATAGTTTTATAGTGCTGTGTCCCAACCCCTTGCGCCACCAGGGAGGCACCTCTACAGAGAGTTTAAAGGGCAAAAAAACAAAACAAACAAACCTATTTTCCTTTTAACAAATTAATGAGGCTCGCAAGCCCATGTGCACTTTCTCCTTTTCCATTCCTCTCCAAATTCTTCTGTTTTTGTTTCTGTTAAATCATATGAAATTGCTGATAGTTGACTGGTTTTGACCTACCAACTTGGCTATATGTTTGAGATAGTAAACATCATTTTGTGTGAAAGTTTAGCGGCTTGTTCTGATTTTGTGTCCAAAATATACCTTGAATGTGTTAATTTCTCTTCGTGCCCACTTTAATCTGTGGTCCATTCTACCACCACCTCATGTGGATTACTGACTGTGGTAGCCTCTTGACTAGTTTCCTTACATTTCTTTTTTCACTCTTGCCTCCTAAGGGGCTAGAATGATCTAAAAACAAAAATCAGCCCGGATTCCCTCCCAGTAATGGCCCATCATGTTTAGAACACACTTCTTGGCCTCTGCTCATCTCTCTGCCATATTCCCTTAGTCCATAACATTCAACATCATTTTTCAGTCCTTATAACACATCAGATTCATTCCTACTGTAGAAACTGCATTAGCTATTCTCGCTGCCTGGCACTGATGTCTGTAGCACTTCCCAAGGTTGGACATTTATATTTCAGGTTAGAATGTCAGCTGCCAGAAAAGCCTTAGGGCACGGAAACTCCTTTCCACTTTTTCCTCATACCTTGCCCTAGGCATCTCTTCCACGTGGTTGTTCCTGAATTAATCTTTTTATAATTAACCAGTAACCCAATATTTTTGCGTGGTAGCTGAACTGTCTATGTCAACTAATTCATCCTGAGATCCTGTCCTCTGAGTTCAGGGGAATGCTGCCTCCATGACATGGCAACATGGGCAAGAACAGAGCGACACTACGAAGTGTGAGGATGCCAGTGAGTACAGTATGGACTCTCCAGCTGCCTGTGCAGGAAGTAGAAATGCAGCTCTTCCCCCAAGTTCTTCCAGTCAGTGGTGAGTCCCCAATACTAAAAACACTAATTAAAAATGGGGAGGAAAACATGCAACCTTTGCCCTCTCTGGATAACTTTGCTGTACTCCCCATGGATTGGGGAGTAGAAGGTATTTGTTTTCAGCAACAGGGACAGCACTGTGAAGGAGTTATAATCTAAAAACTTAATTATCATGTTAATGTATCAATATAATAAAAAGGCATCATGCTTTCCCATTGACCTTAATCACTGTCTGGATTTTTTTTTAAAAAGGTCAGTAATTTATTCTATATGTGCCAATTTCTTTGTATACACAATGTAATATTCATATTAAAAAAAAAAGATGGGAGTAGATTCACACACCCAAATTATTCCAAACATACCTAAGGCTTTTCCAATAACTGAACTGTGAGTATTGGGTTTAAATTTAATTAAAATAGAGCCTCCCCGGTGGCGCAGCGGTTGAGTGCTGGGTTGCGAAGCTGCCCGCGTTCTCTGCCGCGCCGGTTCGATCCCCGGCCACCGGAGGAGGCTCCCACATGGCGCGCAGACCTCTCCTGCCGCCCGCTGCTCCCCTCAGCAGTGTACTTCGGTCCTTCTGCCTGCTCTGCTCCCCGCTCTGGCTCTGGTGAATTCTCTTGCCCTCCTGTGCTTCTGACTGTACCCAGTGCATGTATAAACAAAACAAACAAACAAATAAATAAATAAAACATGCCTCTATTAAAAAAAAATAATTAAAATAAAAAATTCAGTTGCTTAGTTTCATAGCCACATTTCAAGTGCTCAGCAGCCACCCATACCTAGGAGCTATTATATTAGACAATGCAGATGTAGATCAAGCAACAAAGGACAGGATAGCACCAGAAGTAAGGCATAAGGGGAAAAGGAAAATCTAAAAAATACCGTGTAAACCCTTATGCAGGTCACATTTGCAGTCAGATTCCATTGGTCCTCAAAAATAAGTGAGGTATGACTTTCTAAATTAGACTGCTATTTTAGCAGGATTGCTGTATAAACTAGGTACCCTGAGATCATTTTGTCAGTTAGGAAAAGGGTCTAACAGTGCTGGTCATATTGTGTATTTCTAAATATAATCATACTGTGTATGTGGAACCCTTGTGGAAATTGGATTATTTTCTTGGAGAGTGGTTCTCAATTGGGGGGTGATTTTTCTCCCTTTAAGAAAACTTTGCTTGGGCCTCCCTGGTGGCCTGGGCTTAAGTCTCAGCGCTATCACCTCTGAGGCCTGAGTTCGATCCCCAGCCAGGGAGCTACCCACATTTGGCCAGCAGACCTTTTCTGTCTCTACGCTGCTTCCCTCAGCCATGTATTTCAGTAAATCTGCCTGTTCTGCTCCCCACTCTGTTTCTGGTGAATCTCTCAGCCCTCGTACCTCTGGCTTACACCCCAGTTCTTCTTTGCAAAAAAAACCTTTAAAAAATAATTTACTTGTCAAAATTAAGGCGTGGTAATGGCATCTAGTGTTAGAGAGATACTGCTAAATATCTCTCAGTGCTGAGAACAGCACCCACAAAAGGAACTCACCCAAAATGTCAATTAAACCAAGATTGAGAAACCTTGCTATAGAAGCAAGACTGCAAAAGCTGTCCTTTCAGAACCTCAGTCTAACACCTTCATGATACTACTAAGGGAGAGCAGGTGGTTTTGACGCATTTCAAACTTTCTAGTGTATTTTCACATTTGGGCTTTTGATTGGATTATAAAGAAATAATTGCATGCTCAGGATGAGGATTCAATAAAAATAACAAATGCTGTATGCTGAACTCATTAGGGACAGAGAGCTGCTGCTGTGTTCACCATTGTATGGCTTGTATCTCAGGACCTACTGTCTCCAGTATGGTGGAAGCCAAATGCTAGAATTACTTGTCATGCTGTTTTCTTTCCGTCACCACCCCTTATATGTGTTCCTTTTCCAATAGCCTGGATCCTTTTTACTACTGTTTTCCTTCATTCGTCTTTCCTCTCTCGTTTTCCTCACCCACCTCTACCCCCCTTCACTAGTACCACAAACCTAAATCCCCTCCTTCACAGCAGTTCGCTTCTCATTCAGTCACCAGTTCACCATCATGCCTAATGTGTCTGAGTGAGCTGCCTGTCATACTCTCTTCAGCTGCCTTTTATAATCACTATCTGTCTCATTTGTGAAAACTACAAACTTCTTGTCTCCCCCGCCTGCCCCGTCCACCCCCCCAAGAATCCTTCCAAGAAGATATTAAGAACAGGCATGTTTCTGACATGATTACTTGAGAAACTTCCAGGTTCTTTGAGAGCAGGTACTGTCATTCCAGGATGGCTCTTTGCTAGAACCCGTGGTTCTGACTAGTGTTTAACCTGTGAATCACTGTGTCTGACCCCTCTGATCACTGTGGCTGTTACTGAACTTGGAGCTTTTCTTAGCTGCTTGTGGTCTCAACTTTTTTGCTATGGAATTCTAGACTTATAAGGATATTGCCCTCTGCTTCAGTGACTACTTACATCTCCTTTAACCTTCTTTTGCCTTATTTCTACCTAAGCTCAGATCCCACTGGAATTTCTTCTCTTGCCTGCATCACTCCAAGCTGCCTCTTTCTGCCCCTCCCTGACTTTATTGCACCCCCTTCACTCCTTCTCTGGTCAGCATTAGAGGGTAGCACTGTGGTGGTAATTCGGAATCAACACCAAACCCAAAAAAGGTAGCACAACACCTGCTCTTAATTTCAGTCTCAGTGCTGCAAACTATGCTTTGAGGGTGACAACTCTAAGACAGCACTTCTTTTTTTTTTTAAAGATTTATTTATTTATTTATACAAGCACTGGGTACAGTCAGAAGTGTGGGAGTGTGAGAGAATTCACCAGAGCCAGAGCGGGGAGCAGCGGGTGCGGCAGGAGAGGTCTGCACGACTCATGGGACCCTTGCCGGTGGCCAGGGATTGAACCGGTGCTGCAAAGGTTGCTGGCAGCTTCCCAGCCCAGCGCTTAACCACTGCGCCACCAGGGGAGGCCCAAGACAGCACTTCTTTACACATCATGGGGACTTGGAACTACTTCCTGAATATGATGTTCTATTATCCAGAGGATGGTAGAGGTAAATCAGTCTGTCATTAGGAATCCTAATCTTGTCATAGCCACGGTCATCTTTCTTATCATTGCAGAAGCTCCTCTAAATTCAGGGAAACATAAGATCAGAAACTTGAGTTTCCCTTTACAGATTGTAAACAGCTGCTTCATGAAACAATGTTTCTTGGGAAGACTAAAGGTAGAGGAGCCCTGGGAGGAGCTATCATTTCTAAGCACCTATTTTTTGTTAGATGTTTCTAGTACCAACATTTAATACTTTTCATATTTCAGATCTTTGAAATATTCCTCAGATAATGTCATAAAACAACTACATGAAACTTGGAATTTTAAGCATTTGGATCAGTGATGTAAAGACTTTAAAAGTAAATTGAACTATCAAAGCTGGAGAGTGTGATCAATTTAGACAGTAGTGGCCTTTAGATTTTCTGCAGTGATAAAAATGGCCTATGTTTGTGCTTTCTAATACATAGCTACTAGCATATATGGCTATTGAGCACTTGAAGTCTTGAAGTGTGGCTAATGTCTTGAAGGAACAGAATTTTTCATTTTATTTGAGTTAGTGTAAGTATAAATTGATACAGCCATGTGTCGGTACTGACAGCCATTCTGGATAGTGCAGTTCTAGACCAATCTACTTTAGTTTACAATGACCAGACTTAGAAGAGATTTATCTTCAGGTACAGATCCTTAACACACTTTATTATCTCCCTTTCCAGCAGTTTCTAATGGTCACTTACGGTTTTCCTTTCCACTTTATTTTTCCTCAGCATCTTTTTTTTTTTTTTTTTTGTGGGACTCTCGCCAGCGGCCGGGAATAAACCAGCGCTGCAGAGGCTGCGGGCAGCCTCGCAGCCCAGCACTCAACCGCTGCACCACCAGGGGAGGCCCTCTTCAGCATGTCTTTTTGGATACTTTACTCTTTTGACATTGGCAAACAAAAACATTCCACACAATGATTATCCTCCTACTTTAAGATAAAATAGAAACAATTAGGCCATTTTATAAGTAATGATGGAAGATAAATAGTACTGTGTTAGCTCTTAATTTCAAAAGCAGTTTCATCTATTTTAACCAACATTCTCTATTATAACATCTGCATTTTATAGAAGGGGAAATGAAGGCAGAGAAAAATTAGAGGATCTTGCCTAAAGTCATAGGCAGAATCGTCGGTCAAGTAAAAATGAGCCAGAACCAGGACGTAGATCACTCCTCCCAGGAAAGTTATCTTGGGCTGTAAGAAAGCAGTTTTGTCAGTGGACTAGGCTTTCTGAAAAAATTCAGTTTCCCAAGAAACTGAACTAGCTTAGAAATAAAAGGAAATTTTACTCAATTCTCTGGTGCCAGAGAAGTTTTTAATAATGATTGAAACTTTGCCCAAATTAGGTCTCTAAGGTAGATTCTCTGATAATTATTAGGCCTGAGTGTCTCAAGAATTCATCCTACTTCCTCTGTATTAGCAGAGCTTATTTGTTATATGAATCCTTTGATGTCTAATCAGGGCCGAACTTACACGGAAGGGCCTCCCACACTCCTCACATTCATAGGGTTTTTCACCTGTGTGGATTCTCTGATGCTGAATAAGACCTGTGCGCCCACTGAAATCCTTCCCACACTCTTTACATTTGTAGGGTTTCACTCCAGTATGTACTCTATGATGGCCAATGAGATGTGACCATTGAATGAAGGCTTTTCCACATTCATTGCATTTATAGGGCTTCTCTCCAGTGTGAGTTCTCCTGTGTTTACTAAGGTCTGAGCTGTGACTGAAACTTTTTCCACAGTCATCACATTTATAGCGTCGTCCCCCTTTCTGTTGCCACTCTAATCCGCCCTCACTTTCAGTAGAATACTTGGATTCAGGATGCTGGGGAATGTCTTTGTTAAGTTGGTCATTCATGGTCCCAAGTAATTCCATGTCTTTGGGTTTATCTGCCTGCTGGGGCAACTCTTCATTCTTAGGCCTGGCTTTATCACCTGCAACAAACAGAACACAAACAGATCCTACTCTGGTTTGAGAAACAAAGAGCCCATGGAAAATAACATGTCAATGTTATAAAAAAATGAAAAGTGATATACAGTGCATAAATTACCTACTTTATAATGTGCCACTATCAAAACACACTGGTGATACAGGGAAGAAAATAAGGAAAGATCAGTAAGGAAGACTGTTACTTGGTAACAGATTTAAGAAGAGGCAGAAATGTGTATGGCAGTTACTTGGCAATCCTGTGTAAAGGTAAAGTGGTAAATTGCAGGTGGAGATTACAGATGAGCCAAGGAAAATTAGGAGGGATAGACTGGGAGACCAGGGAATGGATGTGAGGAGGTAAAAGGTTGGGAAAAACATGAAGGGGCCTAGAAAAACACATGGGAATAAAATCAGGCAGGTAGAAGTGACTGGAGGATGATGGGGTCAGGGATCAGAGAGGAATGTAGTGATGAGCAAGACCCTCAGAGGAGGGAAGCTTATCTTGCTTATCATTTCCTATCTGAAGAGCTTGGTGGGTCTCAAAACATTATTGTGCATTTTACAATCACCTGAATGGCTTATTAAAGATTTCTGGGGTCCCTATCTCCAGGGTTTCTGATTTGGTAAGGCGAAGGGTCCAAGATTTTACAATTTTTCCTTCATTTTTCTTTTTCTGTTAGAATTTGCATGTTTAACAAGTGTGATATATACTGCTGGTGCAGGTACCACACTTTGAGAACTGTTGGCCAAGATGTTATTAAATGCTGTCTCCTCCAGGAAGTCTTACCTAATCTCCCAAACTGGATGTGTCCTCTCCTCGATCCCTACGTCCTCAACCCCAGGCTTTGTTAGCAAAGAACTTGGCACATAGCAAGTATTCAGTAAGTATCTGTGGAGTTGAATTCTATAAGAAAACAAATGTTTTGAGGATTTGGTCATGCTAAAATTATGTCAGCAGACCTAGGAATCTCAATCGTGTACCAATACTTTAATTACAGATAGCTGTCAGCGGTTCACTTGGCATGAGGCAAGCAGCAGTAAAAAGGTATGAGAACATTTGAGTGCCTGGGCTGGGTTTGGAAAACAGTGGCTGTGGCCCAGGTGAGTCTTCCTCATTGTCATCACCACGTCTACTTCCTGCCTCATCTTCCTTAAGCCTTAACTTCCTCCCTACAATCGGCGGTCACAGGCACAGAGAAAAGGCCATGTGAAGACTCAATGGGCCTGCAAGCCAAGGAGAGGGGCTGTGTCAGAAACCAACCCTGCAGACACCTAGATCTTGGACTGTGCAGCCTCCAGAGAAAATAAATTTTTTTATTTAAGCCACTCAGTTTGTGGTTTTCTGTTCTGGCAGCTCTAGAAGACTACTACAGAGAGTCATAAATTCTCCTGTTGAAAATGGAAATTTAAGAGAATTTCTATCTAGAATCATCAGATAATGACTGAGAGAAGTACAAGGTATTATTTAAATTCCTTCTATACCTCTTAGGACCAAGAGCAGCTTTTAAGTCTAATGAGAAACTAAAATATAACTCCATGATGGGGTAAATGTGGGAAGGGGCCCACTTGAGTGAAGTGGTGGACAAGCAGGAAAACTTGAAAAGGAGATGATGACAGAAGCTTCTCCTTCATGCATTCATGATTCCTGCTTCTTACCATGCCTTTGGGGCTTCCCAGATTTCTGCTCCTGCTGGATCTTCTCGGGATGAAGCTGGACTGTCAGTGACTTGTGTGGTCTTCCTAAGGGGGGCGTCTTGTCCAAGAGTGTGTCCTGTCTCTCTGCATTGTCTGGCACCTGGGAACAGTGAGGTATGACTGTGCCTGTAAGGTAGAACTGAAAGAATTTCGGAGAAAAGACCAAAAGAAGCATCTGCCATGGAACAGGGACTCTTTACAGGGAACAAATTCTCATTCAGTTGTAAATGGCAATAGTGACTAAGGAAGAAGAGACAAATTAGTCTCTCTAGTTCAGGACACTAGAGAGTGAAATAGCTCTGCTGAGGTCCTGGATCATAGTCTTGAGAAATACATTAAAAATCATCCATGTTTCTCCTGTAACTATGTTGTCCAATATGACAGCCACTATCCGCATGTGGTTTTTGAGCTCTTGAATGTGACTAGTACAAAATGAGATATGCAAGGTGTAAAATACCAAATTTTGCAAACTGAGTAAGAAAAGTAAAATACCTCATGTTTTATATCACACGATTACATATTTTGAGTTAAAATACGTCACTTTTTACTTTTTAAATGTGGCTGCAAGAAAATTTTAATTACATATATGCCTTATTTCTACTGGATAGTGCTGTTCTGTAATATCCTTGACGTACTTAAAACTCAACTTAAATACTCTTATGGAAAGGGATATGTTATTATAAATTGGCCCTTTTACTTATAGGTAGCCATGAATATTAGAAAATTCTTTTTCACTTATACCTATTTGTCTACCTCTAATTTCTCAACTCATCCTAGCCTTCCAAAATGACATAGCATAGTGTCTCTACTCAGCCACCTTAAGTTATTTGACATTAGCAATGAGGGTCCGCCCTAAGCCTTGGTCTTCTCTAGTTTTGCTTTGATTCTTTGCATATACCCTGATATTTCATAGCCAAATTACCACCCCCTTCCCACCTGCTTTTGGGGTTCATCAAGTTCTCGCTCCAGCTCCTCCAGCACACTCACTGCCTCCTCCCCTGTCTCTGGATGGTGCGCTTGCACCCAAGCTTGCAGGTCCCTAGGAAGAATGCTCACGAACTGTTCCAGCACCAGCAGGTCTAAGATCTGCTCCTTGGTGTGGCATTCTGGCCTCAGCCACTGGCGACAAAGCTCCCAGAGCTGGGTCAGAGCTTCCCGGGGTCCAGGTGCATCACGATAGCAGAGCTTTCTGAAGTGCTGTCTGAAGAGTTCCCTCCTGTGCTTTTGTAACATGGAGTCCTGTCCCAGGTAAAGGGCTTCTGCTTTAACTATCAAAAGTCCTTTTTGTTCCTCAGGTTCCAAGTCTGTGGCCATTCTGGCTGTGTTCTGGCTGTTTTTCAGGCGATTAATGTTTTATCTGGGTTTGATTCAAGAAGAGTCTCTTAGAATCTTGTTTCAGAGAAAAATTTACCATACAGAAATGAAAAAAGTAGCAATGGTGACATGCACTAAGGGAGTAGAAAAAATCTCGTAGGAGACTTAAAAAAGAACTCTGAAGCAGGATCCTGGATTTGAATCTGGGCTCTACGGTAATATAAGACCACGTTACCTGGAGCTATAGTTCCAAATTTGTAAAATTCTCATGTTCCTCATAGGGTTGTGTAGATTAAATGAATGTACGCAAAGCCCCTAGCCTGGCAGTGGTTGTGGGGTACGTGCGCCAACCAGTAATGTTAGATGGGTGCCCTGGCTGACCAACTTGAAACCAGTGTCCCTTTCACCCGGTTGACTCCCGGAAGGTCGGCCCAAGTTCTCTCTCGTAGGTCGGTCGAAGGCTGGGGAAGGCGGCCCGCTCGCGCGGTAAGGTGTGCGGAGGGGCTGCAGATAACCGCGTCGAAGTCCGGCCCCTCCTCTCCTTCACCCTGGGAGCCGGAGGCGCACTCGCGTTCCTGCGGGGCGCTGGCGTCCCCGGAACAAAGGCCGCACTCAGCCGACCAATCGGCGCGCGCGCCAGCCGGGCTCTTCCGGCCACTCTAGGACGCCGCGCCTCGGTGGTGGCGGCGCGCGACCCGCTTCCCCGCCAGCGGGTGCGGGACCCGGCTCGCGCGAGCTTGGTTCATTGCAGCTACGTCGAGCGCGTCTTTGCCGATTTTGAAAGAACTTTTCCTTACGGCTCACGATTTGGTTGTTGTAATTGTTAAATAAGCTATACAAGTAATGGACCTACATGGTTCTATATTTGAAAAGAACAAGTGTCCCCCCAATGTCTGGTTTTGACAGCCAATATAAAATATTCCCTACAAGAATTGTTAAGCCATAAGAGTACCCTCAATCCCCTCGCTCCCCGCCCCACTACACAACTAGTAGCATTTCCACGCCTTGCTTTTTTTTCTTTCTAACAGTTGATTTCCGAGATAGTATATGAACGGCTTCCTCGATTTTGTTCCGTCTAAAAAAACTGCATAGTATTGTATGTGCCATATTTTAATAGGTTGTTTCCAATCGTTTCTTTTTCAAAGGCTGCTGCAATAAATTACTGTGAACATATATCTCTCTTACTATATACTTATAATATATATTCTTGAAACAATTACTAGAGCACAGATAGGGACTTTGTACTATTGTTCATGTCAGATTACCAGTCATAGAACCCACGAGCTGATTTTGCTTATGTTTATCAACACACTATTTATATTTTGATCTTTGCCAATTTGATGGGTGAGAATGCTTAGTTTTCTTTCCACCTCTCTCCCCTTCTCACACAAAATTGATTATTATTATGCCAAGCACAGGAGAAGCTAAAACTATAGTTTAAAGCAAAAACAATTCCCTTGGCTTTGTGGATATTACAAGTATATGTGTTGGAAAGGCAGACAATGAACAAACAAGAAGAGTGGTATATTAGAACGTGGATATTCATACTATGTAGAAAATAGACATACAGAGTTTGGAGCGAGAATGAAGTAAATGCAGTTTTAAATAGAGTGGTGACAAAGGACCTCACTGATAAGTTGACATTTGAGCAAAGATTGAGGGAGATGAGTGAGTGGATTAGGTGGAGGTCCTGAAAGTGAGGAAAAGATATTTCAGGAAGAGTAATAGCAAATGCAAAGACCTGAAGTGGAGCGTGTTTAATATATCCTAGGGCTGGGAAGGCTGTGTGTCTAGAGCTTAAGGGTATTGAGAGTAGAAAGAAGAGAGGTTTGAGCAGAAGAGTAATATGATCAGACTTAGGTACTGCAAACACTCTGACTGCTGTGTTAAAAATAAACTTGTGAGGAGGGTTGGGGAAGGGCAGAAGCAGGGAGACAGACAGGGAAGCCATTGCTATGGCAGAGTAGGGAGGCCTTTCCAAGCGTGGTATTAAACCACAAAGACTAAAAAGCCATAAAGGAAAAGATAAGTGGGACTGGTGGTGTAAAAATTTAGAATTTTTTAATGAAAAAATAAAAATAGAAAGTGTAAAATATGCCACACATCTGCAAGACACAAGGCTGATTTTCTTAATATGATAAAACCTCTTTAGAAATAAGGTAATTGTGACAAAGCCAATGGAAAAATTAACAGCATACTTAAAAATGTCAATAGGCAATAAAGAATATGAAAATGTGCTCAGGTTCATAATTAAAAAATTTAAAATGAGGGCCTCCCCGGTGGCGCAGCGGTTGAGCGCTGGGTTGCGAAGCTGCCCGCAGCGTCTGCGGCGCCAGTTCGATCCCCCGGCTGCTCCCCGGCCACCGGAGGAGGGTCCCACATGGCGCGCAGACCTCTCCTGCCGCCCGCTGCTCCCCTCAGCAGTGTACTTCGGTCCTTCTGCCTGCTCTGCTCCCCGCTCTGGCTCTGGTGAATTCTCTCACCCTCCCGCGCTTCTGACTGTACCCAGTGCATGTATAAACAAAAAAACAAACAAAGAAATAAATAAATAAGTAAAAGCATGCCTCTATTAAAAAAAAAAAAATTTAAAATGAGATTTTTAAAATCTTTCAGATTACCAAAAAGATTTGTAATATTCAGGATTGTAAAGTGTGTAAAAATACAGGCACTGTTGGTTTTTGAAGGCAACATCTATTAAAATTATTATGTCCACACTCTTTGATCCAGCAACTTAAATTCTTTTCTTTTTAAAAAAGATTTATTTTTATTTATTTATACAAGCACTGGATACAGTCAGAAGTGCGGGAGGATGAGAGAATTCACCAGAGCCAGAGCAGGGAGCAGAGCAGGCAGAAGGACCGAAGTACACTGCTGAGGGGAGCAGCGGGCAACAGTAGAGGTCTGCGCACCATGTGGGACCCAACTCCAGTGGCTGGGGAGCAGCTGGGGATCGAACTGGTGCTGCAGAGGCTGCGGGCAGCTTCGCAACCCAGCGCTCAATCGCTGCGCCACCGGGGAGGCCCAGCACCTTAAATTCTTTTTTTTTTTTTTTTAAATAATAAATTTTATTTTTATATTCCCCCACGCAATTGCAAACGCCCCATTCTGACCCCAATCCTTCCCCTCCCGCCCCTTACCCCCCAAAAAGTGTCTCTGGTTCATAGTTTTTTGTTGATTTTGATTTTCACTTTCTTATATTCATTTTCCTGGTCCCTTATTTAAGTTTTCTAGATTCCTGCTATGAGTGAGACCATCCGGTATTTTTCTTTTTCTTTTTGGCTTATTTCGCTGAGCATGATCCCTTCCAGCGCCATCCATGTCCAGCACCTTAAATTCTTAATAGCTATTCATTTAGAAATATTTAAACATATATTTAAAGAAACATAATTTATTTAAATTGGTAAACTCAAATGTTCAACATTTGGGAATTTAAATTTCTATCTGTCCAATCATTTTAAAACTAAAAGCTAATAGATGCCAAAGGCATGCTAAGTAAAACCAAAAAGTTACAAAACAGTATTATATAATTGTTTTTGTAAAATAATTATCTTAAATGTGTTCTTTTTTTTTTTAAGATTTATTTATTTATACAAGCACTGGGTACAGTCAGAAGCGCGGGAGTGTGAGAGAATCCACCAGAGCCAGAAGGGAGAGCAGAGCAGGCAGTCTGACGAAGTACACTGCTGAGGGGAGCAGCAGGCGGCAGGAGAGGTCTGCGCGCCATGTGGGATCCTCGTCCGGCGGCCAGGGATCAAACCTGTGCTGCAGAAACTGCGGGCAGCTTCGCAACCAAGTGCTCAACCGCTGCGCCACTGGGGAGGCCCTTAAATGTGTTCTTAATGATTATCACACGGGATAAAGTTACAGAGAACTTTCATTTTATACATTGTATTTTTTCATAGATTTTAAATTTTGACAAAAAATTGCTATTAGTGTAAATAGGAAAAGATAAATGTCTTAAAATCCCATCTATTTTTCACAATCTACAAGTTTCTTATGTGGGGGGTTTCCATGAAGTCTCTCTGAAATTCTTGCCTGACAGATCATGCTGTGAAAGGGTATAACTGGCTTAGATGAGGATCAGATCCAACTTCACTGTGCTTCTGAAAGGCAACCACAGTGACCAAGCAAACCGGGGTGGAACATCGAGGTGGTGTAAAGATCAATAACTTCCATGTGAGCGTTATAAAACTTCTTTCTGGGGAGAAAACTTTAGAAAGAGGATAACCCCTGACCCCCCCCACCCCGGTAGAGGCACATCATAAAAGTCAAAGCCCCTTCCCTTGACAGTGGCATGTGTTGGTCACAGCCAAAAGAGCAAATTAAAAATTCAGACAATGCTTAACTATTTCCTTCTTCCTTAGTGCACAGTGCACTACCAGCCCGTTTCTTCATATCTAATAACATATCACATTCTCTTACCAGGTTTTCAGACACAAACCTTGCTATACATCCTGAACTTCTGAGTAGCCCTCAGTCCTTTTCAGTTATATCTCCCACTTCAGAAACTCATCAGCTTCAGAGAATGGACTCCCCAGAGCCTTGGAGCACCTGGCTGTGGTAACTTGAGTGGTTGAACACCAGACACAGGAAGTTTCTAACTGCAGTCAAAGGTCCTGTTAGAAACCTGGCTTTGCCCTAGGCCTAGGTATGTGCTTCCTCTACTTGGAAAGTCTATTTGACCTCCTTACTAAACCGTAAGTAGACAGTCCATGTGACAAGCAGGGTCCTCTCCCTCTATATCTTCCCAGACTAGCAAAAACGACATAAACTTCAAGAAACACTAGTGGGCTATGCAAAAAATAACAGTACTGATAGATGTACTTTGCTTTTATTGATGAAACTATTGCTAGCAGAAATCCCCTTATAGAAAATCTCATTTAGGGGCCTCCCCGGTGGTGCAGCAGTTGAGCACTGTGTTGTGAAGCTGCCCGCGGCCTCTGCGGTGCCGGTTCGATCCCCAGCTGCTCCCCGGCCACCGGAGGAGGGTCCCACTTGGTGCGCAGACCTCTCCTGCCGCCCGCTGCTCCCCTCAGCAGTGTACTTTGGTCCGTCTGCCTGCTCTGCTCCCCGCTCTGGCTCTGGTGAATTCTCTCACCCTCCCGCGCTTCTGACTGTACCCAGTGCATGTATAAACAAAACAAACAAACAAACAAATAAATAAATAAAAACATGCCTCTATAAAAAAAAAATTAAAAAGAAAAAAGAAAATCTCATTTAGGAGGGCAACAGATGAAATGGATTAAAGTGAAGATGTTTGGGTCATGAGGGACCCAGAACCCTTAAGTCTCTCTAAGAAACCCCTAGGGTGGGCAGGGATGACACAGTGCAATGAAGTGGGTGGTATAAGCTAATAGGAAGCTGTGTGGCAGTGGGGACATGTCCAGTTAGAGAGAAATGATAGTCAGCTCCAGTCCACTTACCATGTGGAAATGTGGTGGCTCGTGTTGCCACATCATACATTTTTGCAATAATCTGGAAACTCAGGTTTTGTGTGAAACCTTTAGATGCTTAAATAGTTGCAATCATTCTATATTACACACACACAAAAAAAAAACACCCACATCACAACACATGCTGTATGCAGGCCAAATGCAGCCCATGTGATCTGTGTGTCATCTCTGGGGTAAGATGTGAAAGGTGACTGGGAATTTGCATGATAAATCTTGCTCGGCTCCCACTGAACTGTCCTACCCATGCATATCATCACTTATTCCAGTATTACAAAATGTTTTTGCATAGTATCACAATGTTTTTAGTGTAGGGAATTGCTAGGCTAATGTATATTTATCAAGTTAACCAAACATCTAGGTTCTTTTCCATGTATGTCAGATGTGAACTCTAAATTCACGCTCTAGACAAGATTATTACTCCAGCTGCAAAGAAAATAGGGGAGGAAAGGGGATGGAGAATAATAGCAACATCTAAAACCTCCATGTCTACTAGGGTATTTAGATTTCTGGAGCCACTTCTGAGAAGAAAATTTCGAGAATGTGAAATGAGCCCTTCCAAAGTCCCAGTTCATCAGATGAGATGCCTAGTAGCTGGAAATCACGGAGCCATGTTGGCAAGGGGTTAGGTGCTTGTCATTTTCAAGTGCCGGTTGGAACTGCGCTAGTGATTGCGCAGTTTCCTGCCTCTCTGTAATGGCAGCATCCTTTTCTGGTGGTGCTTTCTGCTGTTCTACAAAATGAGCATAGCTGAATGTCCCAATCCACGGGATTCGTAGGCACGAAAAGAGAAGGGATGAGGATGAAATGAGGGGCTTGAGACAACTTGACGCTAGTGCATGCTTCTTTATTTTTCCTTTTCCTTCTCTTACTTTTCCATGTCTTTCTTTTCCCTGTCTTTCTTACTTCCCTGGCCTTCTCTCTGCTCCTCTCGCAGCACTCTCCTCTCTCATGGTTCTCCTCTTAAATCTATTTTCTTCTTCTCTCTCTCCCGCGTTCTCCTCTTATATCCTGGTAGCTCCTCCCCCCATACCCCCCAGTCTCATGTGATTTACGGGAAAAACCTGTGGTTCTCTGAAAGCTAAAAGGTAAAGCAAAACTTAACTCATGGCACGCATATGCAACACGGCGCATGCTCCGGACGGCTCCAGACAGCTGAACAATTCTGCACTATTCTTGACATCACCAGGATTCCTCTGCAATGTGGATTCACTGATGTATAGTGAGGCGTGAGCTCCACTGGAAAGCTTTTCCACACAAATTGCATTCATAGCACTTCTCTCCAGTGTGATTCGTCAGTGCCCAGAAGATGTGAGCTGTAACTTAAAGTTTGCCCACACACATCAAACTCACAGGGCCTCGCCACTGTGGATTTGCTGGTGTCCCATCAAGAGCTGAACTATGACTAAAGGCCTTTCCATGCTTATCACATTCATGTATTTCTCCCCACTATGGATTCTCTGGTGATGGAAGAGACCTGAGCTCTGGCTGAAGCTTTTCCCACACTCACTACATTGATATGGCTTCTCTCCAGGATGGACTCTGATATATCAGATGTGAGCTCAGACAGAACGCTTTCCTGCAGTTTTAACACTGGTGTGGTTTCTCTCCTGTGTGAGTTCTCTGGTGTCAAATAAGGACTGAGCTGTGATGAAAAGCTTTCTTACACTCATTATATCATCAGGGTTTTTCTCCAGTAAGGGTCCTTTGATGCTGAGCAAAGTAGGAACTATATCAGTAGACTTTGCCACACTCATCATACTCATATAGTTTTATTCACCATGTATTCTCTGATGGTCAGTAAGTTGTAGGCTCTGAATGGAAAATTTTGCTACACACATTGATGGATAGGGTCTCTCTTGAGTGTGGATTCTTTTATGTCTAGTGAAGCTTGAGTTTTCAGTGAATCTCTTCCCATATTCATCACGCTTAACATTTTCTCTCCAAGTGTTCCTCTGATATTTTTCTCTCCATCCTACATGTTATTGGGTGTCTCCATGCTCAGGAACCTCACCGTTGATTTGGCCAGATAACTTTTCTTGGGACTCTCTGCCTCTGGTGAGCTCCTGATTTTTTTTTAATAAATTTTATTTTTATATTCCCCATACAAATTGCAACCCCCTTATTTTGACCCCAACCCATCCTTTCCCCACCCTCCATCCCCCATAGAGTGTCTCTGGTTCATAGTTGTTTGTTGATTTTTGATTTCACTTTCTTGTAGTTATTCATTTTCCTGGTCTCTTATTTAAGTTTTCTAGATTCCTGCTATGAGTGAGACCATCTGGTATTTTTCTTTTTCTTTCTGGCTTATTTCACTGAGCATGATCCCTTCCAGCGCCATCCATGTTGCTGCAAATTGCATGTGTTTATCCTTTTTTAATGCTGAGTAATATTCCATGGTGTATATGTACCACATCTTCTTGATCCAGTCATTTATTTTTGGGCATTTGGGTTGTTTGCAAAGCTTAGCTATTGTAAACAGTGCTGCTATAAACATAGGGGTGCAGGTGCTCTTTGGTATTGATGTTTCTGTGTCCTTTGGGTAAATACCTAGGAGTGAAATTGCTGCATCCTATGGAAGCTCTATGTTTAGTAGGTCCAGAAATCTCCACACAGCTCTCCATAGTGGTTGGACCAGTTTGCACTCCCACCAGCCATGCAGGAGAGTTCCTTTTTCTCTACATCCTCACCAACATTTGTTGTCGCTAGTTTTTTTTTAATATGTGCCATTCTCACTGGTGTAAAATGGTATCTCATTGTGGTTTTGATTTGCATTTCCCTGATTACAAGTGATGTTGAACATTTTTTCATATGCCTTTTGGCCATTTGCATTTCCTCTTCAGAGAAGTTTCTTTTTATGAGCTCCTGATTTTGAATCCATTCTCCTTTATCAATTCTGATCACATAACTTGAAATAAAAGCTACAGCATTCAAATGTCACTGACATATACAGGGAATAAACTCAAACACAGCTTAAATATACCAACAAAGTAAAATAGTTTTATAACATTTAAGGAGGAAATTGTGAGAAGGCAATGGAAGAGAGGACGAACAGTGGCTGGACTGAGAAGACCTGATTCAAGAGCAGAGTAGAAAAGCCAGAGATGATGGCCAACATGGTAAACAATGGGAGTCAAGATCCCAGATAAGGACTGACTCTCCAGAGAAAGTCACATGTCAAGTACAGAGGGATGAAAAAGTAGGAACTGTGGGGGGATCAAAATAGAAAGGAAGCTGACAGGGGCAGCAAGCAAGGGAACCATGACACAGCTCTGTGCAGCTGCCACAAAGGCCCCTGGCAATTTTGAAAACTGACGAATCAGAGCACAGAGAAGAATCCTGTTTCCAACTATGCAAAAGAGAGAGAGATCAGAGTCTAGACATGAGGGAGCAAAGGGTGTTATTATGTGGGGACAGAATTTACTTTGGCAAAGGAGACCTCTGGAAATCGGTACTGCCTAGAGCTGCATTCCAGAGGATGCAGCTTTAACAGACCCTAGACTCAGGGAAACCACATTCCCATAATTCCTCTGCCTGTCTTTCCTGCGGAGTTGCCTGAGCAGAGATCTAAAACCCCCCTCCTCTGTGGCAGTAGTCCAGACCCTCAGTGGTTACAAGTTCTCAGAAAACAGAATGAGATTGTCCCACTAATGGGATATTCTCCCTGAAGCATTCCATCTTAGGACCCAGAAAGGGCAGAATTTGTTGTGACCATGTAGGAATAATGAAGGGAAAAGTGTTATGCTTTGTGTGGAAAAGAGACATTAAATGGGGGGGGGGGGAGGGAAAAGGCCACCATGGACCCAACTAGGATGCAGTATTATCACCCCAAACTCTAGATAGAGGCACTGGTTTGATGGCCCTAAGTAGGCTGGGTACAGAGACTGTGGATGAGGGAAGAAAAAGGAGCAACAGTCAAAGGGCGGATGTGAAATCTTAGACTCTGGGGAAGGGACAAAAATCCGTGGCAAATATCTGAGCAAAATGACAACTGCCTCTGGGTCTGGGGGGGGGGTCCCATGTAGTAAAGGGGAGAAACCTAGAAATGGGACTACCAAGAATGAGATGAGTCTTTTCTTGGAGACTCTCTGTATGACAAGGGCCTGCAATAATTTCTTCATCAAACCAGCCTGCCACCCCGACTAAAGACCCCTTCATATTGCTGGTTATACAAGATTGTCTGAAAGTTTTTAGGCACTTTGAAACTTTATGCTATAGCTACCTTAGACATAACTGTGTGCAGAATTTATTTTTTGCGTGTGTAGAATTTAAAGACAAATTATACAAATTATATATCCTTGCGCATTTATGCAAGGATATAGTCTTTTAGAGCCATCAACAGAGGGAAAATAGCTACTGTAGATGGGATCCAAAATAGCATTACACATATAGTAGGAAAAAAATCCCTATCAGCATGAGAAGAATTATTATAAAAAAGAAACAGCATAGAAACTTAATATCTATGAAAGTTTGGGGGCAATGATTGCTTCCAGTGAGCACAGTGAAAATTATTTGCTTCCAGTGAATTTTACATATATAGAATGATAAGCAAAAACTAAAAATCTAAAAACACATCTATGCTAAAAAACAAGCTAAGCATCACCATGGAGCAGAAAGAAGAAAAACACAGAATGGTGGGTATAGTTGAAGCTCTGGGCCTGCTGGGCTCCAATGTGACTACGATCTCAGCCTCAGAGGAAAATGGGGGATAAAAGTGCTAGTTGGGTAAGTGGGTGGCAGTGGGGACTAGCCCAAGGTCCTGCTTGATGCCAGAGGCTGTGGGGTGGGCGGGGGGAGGCATGCAGCAGCTACATGCATGAGCATCCAAACATGTACATGTCACCAAGATCCGTGTCAGGCCTGGGAGTCTGTGACGACAGTGGTGCTATCTGTGCTGTCACATCAAACGGGAGCCCTAAAACCTGATTGCTGGGGTCAGATAAAAGTAACAACAGAGGGCCTTTCTGGTGGCGCAGGCGGTTGAGCACAGTGCTGTGAAGCTGTCTGCAGCCTCTACAGTGCAGGTTCGATCCCGGCTGGCTGGTGAGATACCCACATGGCGCAGCAGACCTCTCCTGTCTCACCCACTGCTCCCCTCAGCAGTGTATTTTAGTCAGTTTGCCTGTTCTGTTCCCTGCTCTGTCTCTGGTGAGTCCTCTCACCCTTCTGCACATTGCCCTGTACCCCGGTTCTTGTATAAATAAATCAATCTCAAAAAAATAACAGAAATGTTAAGCAGGGGGCCTCCCTGGTGGCTCAGGGGTTAAAGCCAGTGCTATCAAGCTATCAGCAGCCACTGCAGCATGGATTGGATACCAACCCCACATGCCAGGGAGCTACCCATATGGCACAGCACATCTCTCCTTTCTTGCCCGCTGCTCCCCTCAGAAGTGTATTTCAGTGGCTCTTCCTGTTCTGTTCTCCACTCTGTCTCTGGTGAATCCTCTCATCCCCAACACCTCTGGCCTACACTCCAGTTCTTGTATGCATAAATAAATCAATCTTTAAAAAAAAAAAGATGGTAAGCAAGGAAGGAAAGAATGTAAAGCAAATCAAAAATAACTCAAAATGGGCCTCCCTGGTGGCGCAGCGGTTGAGCCCTTGGGTTGCGAAGCTGCCCACAGCCACTGCAGTGCCGGTTTGATCCCCGGCTGCTCCCCGGCCACCGGTGGAGGGTCCCACATGGCGCGCAGACCTCTCCTGCCGCCCGCTGCTCCCCTCAGCAGTGTACTTTGGTCCTTCTGCCTGCTCTGCTCCCTGCTTTGGCTCTGGTGAATTCTCTCACCCTCCCGCGCTTCTGACTGTACCTAGTGCTTGTATAAATAAATAAATAAATAAATCTTTAAAAAAAAAAAAAACTCAAAATGAGCTTAGAAATGAAAATTTCAAAATATGAACTAGACACCGAGAAAGATAAACAAAATCATCAGTTGGAACTCAATGAATTCAATCAGAATGAAATTATTTTCATCAAAAAGCCTGAAAAAAGTAGTAGATTAAAGATACCTAAAAGTGGGGGCTCCCTAGTGGCACAAGGAGTCAAGTTGCAGCACTATGAAGCTATCTGCAGTCCCTGCAGCACAAGTTCCATCCCTGGCCAGGGAGCTACCCACATGGCGCAGCAGACATCTCCTGTCTCCCTGCTGCTCCTCTCAGCAGTGTATTTCAGTTGATCTGCCTGTTCTGTTCCCCACTTTGTCTCTGGTGAATCCTCTCACTGCACCTCTGATCTACACCCCAGCTCTTGTAAAAATAAATGTTTTTTTTTTTAAAGTAAAGATACCTAAAAACCCAGTGATACATATGCCATGGCAAGTAAATGTGAATTATGGAATAAAGCAAAAATGAAACAAAGGATAGTGATATACAAACTGAATAGAAATTTTAGAAATGGATAAACTGGAGATGGAGAAAAAGTAAACTGAAAGATAATAGAAGAGGAAGACACTGGGACTACCAGCCACTAGATACAAAATAGATTAAAAAAAAAACTTTAAGTGAAATAAATAGATTGTGAGGTCCTAACCAGTGTCTTCTGAGAGTTCTAAAAGAAAATAGTGTAAGGATTAGAAGAGGAGCACTATTTAAAGAATTAATAGCTGAGGTTTCTCAGAATTGAATTTAAAAAATGGGTTTGTAGAGCAAATGTACATGTATGGGCCAAGCCAGGATGAACAAACTCAAACCCTATCAGAACATACTTTTTTGGGTGAAATTTAAGATCATAAAGGTTAAGAATAAATCTGAAATCTACTAAAGAGAAAAGATGGAATACTTAAGTTTACAAAGGCATTTCGATTGGTAGTTTGCCTTTTAGTAGCAATAATAGAAGCTTGAAAACCTAAAAGGAGTATTGTTAAAATGCTGAGGGGAAAAAACTGCCAATCAGAATTTTATTGCTGGACCTCCCTGGTGGTGCAACTTATGAAGCTGTCCGCAGCCACTACAACACAAGTTCGATCCCTGGCCAGGGAGCAACCCACATGGCGCAGCAGACCTCTCCTGACTTGCCCACTGCTCCCCTCAGCAGTGTACTTTGGTCAATCTGCCTGTTCTGTTCCCCACTCTGCCTCTGGTGAATCCTCTCACCCTCCACACCTCTGGCCTGTACCCAGCTCTTGTATGCATAAATAAATAAATCTTAAAAAAAACAGATTTTATTGCAGCTAACCCATGATTAAAAAAGAGGGCAAAATAAGGAAAAACATGCAAGGAAACATGCAGAGGAAAGGTGTGGGCATATAATGGTGCCTCTGAAATTGATATGTCAGAAAATATAAGTAACCATTTACAATTAAAAATAATCAAGTTCACATTCTAATAAGAATCTTGTTCCTATGAATGATCAATATAATGTAAGGGGACTAGAATTAACAAGGAATCCAGCTCCCTAATCATGGGAAGAAAAAAACATGGAAGTAATGGCAATTAATAGATATAGACCAATATTAGACTGTGCTGATACTGGATCTCTTTCCAGGGACTCAAAAGAGGTGGTTTGTTCTAGAAACCATCAGCTTACAGCAACTTAGATATGAGGTTCTGTAACATTTACTCTTGTAGGAGCTAGGTGAACAGATGGCCCACACTGTAATTTCTACAGTGGCTGCACCAAAGCATGCAGTTTTGTATAGTTTATTTTAAAATAATTATTGACTTTACCTGCCATTTGTAGATGATACCTGTCATAACTCTAGGTATCCTGAGGTGGATAACAGTTAGGTGACAGTTGAGTCTTTTTTTTTTTTAAGATTTATTTATTTATGCATATAAGAACTGGGGTATAGGCCAGAGGTTTGTGTGGTGCGGGAGAGGATTCACCAGAGACAGAGTGGGGAGCAGAACAGGACAGATCTACTGAAATACACTGCTAAGGGGAGCAGCTGGGAGACAGGAGAGATCTGCTGTGCCATGTGGGTAGCACCATGGCCTGCTGGGGATCCAACTCATGCTGCAGAGGCTGTGGACAGCTTCATAGTGCTGTGCTTAACCCTTTGGGCCACCAGGGAGATCCCGACAGTTGAGTCTTAAGGAGAAGGTGTGAGTTGGTTGGGTAGAATAAAGAAGTTGTGGCTACAGGTGGTACCTTGTGAGTTCAATGAGGTGGTGACGTGTTTGCATGTGGAGCAGCAGGGTGGGCTGGCTGGGAGAATGTTGAGCATATTAGAAAAACCCAAGTAGATCATGGGTCTGATATGTTGAACGACTAGAAATCCTAATGTGACTGGAGAAGAGGGGGACAAAACTACAAGAGGGGTGTGGGAAACAGCCTTCCTGATGCTCTCCATCAGTGAATTGTCTCTGTTCTTTACAGCCAGTTCAAATTCCCGGCACTCAGCTACCACCAGGTCCTCCAGAGATAGCTTTCTCAGAACCGTGTTGTCTGATCTGCTACAATCATTCTTGTCTCAAAACAACAGCTATCTCTTTTTATGGTTACTCAACTCCTTTGGAACAGGGATCTTCATAGAACCCAGAGCCAGGCTTTACATGTGGTGATAGTTAAAGATTTACCTCCCTCTTGACAGGACTCACGAAGCCCTCATGTCCTGGCCCTGACCACCTCTCTGTACCCCGCCTGTGTCTCTATGCTAGGGTCACTCGGGCCTTATTTGAAACCTACCAATTTTTTTCTTTTTTTTTTTAAATTAAATTTTATTTTTATATTCTCCATACAATTACAACCTCCTTATTTTGACCCCAATCCCTCCTTTCCCCACCCTCCATCCCCCATAGAGTGTCTCTGGTTCATAGTTGTTTGTTGATTTTGATATTTTCTTTCTTATACTTATTCTTTTACCTGGTCCCTTATTTAAGTTTTCTAGATTCCTGCTATGAGTGAGTATTTTTCTTTTTCTTTCTGGCTTATTTCGCTGAGCATGATCCCTTCCAGCGCCATCCATGTTGCTGCAAATTGCATGTGTTTATCTTTTTTGAATGCTGAGTAATATTCCATGGTGTATATGTACCACATCTTCTTGATCCAGTCATCTATTTTTGGGCATTTGGGTTGTTTGCAAAGCTTAGCTATTGTAAACAGTGCTGCTATAAACATAGGGGTGCAGGTGCTCTTTGGAATTGATGCTTCTGTGTCCTTTGGGTAAATACCTAGGAGTGGAATTGCTGGATCCTATGGAAGCTCTATGTTTAGTAGGTCCAGAAATCTCCACACAGCTCTCCATAGTGGTTGGACCAGTTTGCACTCCCACCAACAGTGCAGAAGAGTTCCTTTTTCTCCACTCCCTCGCCAACATTTGTTGTTGCTAGTTTTTTTTAATATGTGCCATTCTCACTGGTGTAAGATGGTATCTCATTGTGGTTTTAATTTGCATTTCCCTGATTACAAGTGATGTTGAACATTTTTTCATATGCCTGTTGGCCATTTGCATTTTCTCTTCAGAGAAGTTTCTTTTTAGCTCTTATGCCCATTTTTTGACTGGATTATTTTCTTTGTTGTTGTTGAATCTCATCAGCTCTTTGTAGATTTTTGTGATCAGTCCTTTATCATTAGTGTTGTGTGCAAAAATATTCTCCCAGTCGGTGGGGTTTCTCTTTGTTTTTGTTATTGTCTCTTTTGCTGTGCAGAAGCTCTTTAATTTGATGTAGTCCCAGCTGTTTATCTTTGCTTTCACTATCACTGCTTTGGGTGATGTGTCTGTAAAGATGTCTTTGATGTGCATATCCTGTAGTGTTTCGCCTATATTTCCTTCTATGTATTTTATGGTTTCAGGTCTTAGTCTAGTTCTTTAATCCATTTTGAGTTGGAAACCTACCAATTTCTTCCCACTTGTTTTTATTTTTATTTTTTGCATTTTTTTTTTTTTTAAGACTTATTGATGCATACAAGAGCTGGGGTGCAGGCCAGAGGTGTGGAGGTGAAAGGATTCACCAGAGACAGATTGGGGAGTAGAACAGGTGGATCCATCCTCCACTACTGAGGGGAGCAGTGGGGAGACAGGAGAGGTCTGCTGATCCATGTGGGTAACTCCCTGGCCGGCTGGGGGATTGAACTCATTCTGGGGTAGCTGCTGATAGCTTGATAGGGCTGTCTTTAACACCTGCACCACCAGGGAGGCGTCACCACTTGTTTTTACAAGTGCCCTTTGGCCTGCAGCAGTAGGCTTCCCCCTGCTGTTCACTTAGCTGATTCCTACTCCAGTCCATTTCTAGTCATTCAACCTACTTCCTCAGAAGGCCTTCTCTAACTACCCTCTTACCCATGTACAATCTGTCATAGTATATTTGTGCATTTATTTGATTAATGCCTCTGTCACCAGTAACACCTCTGCAAGCTCTTTGAAAGCAAATATCCCGCCTTTGTCCACTGTAGCTAGTGCCTTGCACAATATCCTGCACATAACTTCTCAATACATACTTGTTGAGTGATGAATGACTCTAAAGTCTCCAGGGAAGCCGTGTGACCTGTGTCAATATGAACTACAATTCTGTTGGTGCTGAGGATCCTGAGATTTACCCTTAAGCTGGATCTCCATGGCTGAGGCTTGGAGGTAGGTTGCTTCCTGAGCTGGATCCAGAGGTACTGGTGTCTCAGCACTCTGTGCACAGGCCTGGGATCAAACCTAAGGACAAGCAGGCTCATTTTGGCATCTGAAGGGCCACAGTGTACATGATCCCCAGCGAACACACAAAGGATCAGCCTGGATGCCTACTCCTTGCCTCCATCCCCTTGGACACTGGCCCTTTCCTTCCTGCAGGCCTGGTTCATCCATCTCCCTCTCCAGGTCTTCCACCATAGCCACTGCCCCCACCCCCTGCACCCTGTGGATGGTGCTCCTGCACCCACACCTGGAGCCCCCTGGGCAGGATGGTCAGGAATTGCCCAGCACCATCAGCTCCCCCATCTGCTCTTTGCTGTGCATCTCAGGCCTTAGCCACACACAGCAGAACACCCAGAGCTGGCTCAAGTCATCACGGGACCCTGGAGTCTCCTCGTAGTGGAGCGGCTAGATGTGCTGGTGGAATAACTCTGGTGGTTGGGGCTGCTCCCTGGTAGGCCAGATCCCTGGCCTCCATCAGCACCTTCTTTGTTGTTTACTTCCAAGAACCACTTTGGCTCTTCAGGAGCCCATGCAGGGAACTCAGTGGCCATTTCAGTTCAGTGGGAGAGAGCATAATGAGAGTTATCTTTCAGGGCACACTCCAGGGATACAGATACCACATTTGGAGAGAGGGAGACAGAGACAGATGGAGAAAGAGAAGAGAGAGATAGACAGAGAGCTGATTAAATACTCAGACTCATTCACTAAGTCTAATGCTTCTCTGCTGACTTGATTCAAAGTTAGAATTCAAAATGTCAAAAAAAAATGCAATTCAAACCTTTTCCAAGTAGAAGAACATTTGTCAAGAAACAGTTTTTTTGACAACACTGAGATCCTGTAGGGTGCTTGCTGCCCCTAAACACCAAAACATGCTA
Source organism: Talpa europaea (assembly GCF_964194135.1). NCBI lineage: Eukaryota > Metazoa > Chordata > Mammalia > Eulipotyphla > Talpidae > Talpa > Talpa europaea. The sequence goes on along the minus strand of NC_140068.1, from coordinate 134,207,100 downwards.
TAGATAAGCACGCTCTTGGGGCAATAATGAGCACTGCCTGATAGTCTTAGCAGTATCTCCCAGGGAGAGGGCAACGGCAAGATGTTTTTGAGTTCGTGGGGGTTCTCAGGCGTCTCATTCGCAGCAGGGTAAGGACCAGGCAAGGATCATGATACAACAGTTTAGCATTGATGGACGCAGTGAGGTGAAGTTGACTTGAGGGTTTTGTTTTTTTCTTTTAAAGATTTATTTATTTATACAAGCACTAGGTACAGTCAGAAGCATGGGAGGGTAAGAGAATTTACCAGAGCCAGAGCGGGGAGCGGAACAGGGAGATTGACAAAACACACAGCTGAGGGAAGCAGTGGGTGGCAGGAGAGGTCTGTGCGCCATGTGGGACCCTCACCCAGCGGCCAGGGATCGAACTGGCATTGCAGAGGCTGCGGGCAGCTTCGCAACCCAGTGCTCAACCACTGCACCACTGGGCAGGCCCTGACTTGAGGGTTTGAAAAAGGTCTGGACCCTATCCATTGTGAAGTTGAGCATTCTCATGTTCACTTAACGGATTGAAGGTCAAGTTCTTGAAACATGGGCCTCCCCGGTGGCGCAGCAGTTGAGCGCTGGGTTGCGAAGCTGCCCGCGGCCTCTGTGGCGCCGGTTTGATCCTGGCTGCTCCCCTGCCACCGGAGGAGGGTCCCACATGGCGCGCAGACCTCTCCTGCCGCCCGCTGCTCCCCTCAGCAGTGTACTTCGGTCCTTCTGCCTGCTCTGCTCCCCGCTCTGGCTCTGGTGAATTCTCTCACCCTCCCGCACTTCTGACTGTACCCAGTGCATGTATAAACAAAACAAACAAATAAATAAATAAATAAATAAAACATGCCTCTATTTAAAAAAAAAAAAAGTTCTTGAAACATAATTCTTTGCAAGGGTCACTTTGCTGACAACTGGATAAGGGAATCATGTTGACGGTGGCAACAGGCTGTTGTGGGTAGACAGTTTGTAGACTTTCACAGGGCCTGTTCATTTAAGGAAGTCTGGGCCAGGTGATTGGTGTGGTGGGCAGTGGGGAGTGGTGCAGGCAGTGAATTCCACCCCCCTGGTGGTGCAGGGGTGAAAGCTATCAAAAGACCTGGGCTTGAATCCTATAAAGCTCTTATGTATGGCAGCTTAACTTTTCTAAACTTCTAAATCCCCCTCTGTAAAAATAGTTTTTTAAAATAAAGTTTTGCTTTGAAATAATTTAAAATGGATAGAAAATTTCAAAAATGGTACAGACTCCTTCACCCAGTTTTTAATGTGAACATCTCACGTAACCACTGCATCAAAAACCACTAAACCAGTGTTACAAAGCTTTATACCACAGATCTTACTATGTTGTTTTGCTAATCTCCCTGGAAGCGGGACCCCCAGTGAGGCCTCAGTGACAGGCTGCAGGCCTGCTGTGACCTGGTCACCTTGGTGCGCTTCCTGGATTTCTGGGCACAGAATTTAGGATCATGTTACTTAAACACACTGTCACTTCCCCCGCCCTAATGATTACTTTACCAATCTGATAGTGGGTTTGTTGAGACTATTGAAGGAATCTATTCAAGAGAGAGGCTGTGGGGCCAATTCTCCGCATGGCCTTCGGCTAGTTTAGTTTATCTGTTACAGGGCAGGGAGAGGTGCACCCCAGACCCCCCAAAACCTGCCTGCTCTAAATGGGTTCTACCATCTGCTGCATCAACACAAAACATATGAGACTTTAATGGGAAGGAACTTTAATAAAATTAGGAAACAATACAGAAAAGGCAAAGATTATGGTTTCTAAATCAAGCACCCAATGTTACCCGTCCCCTTGTGGGCACAAGTCCACCCAAGCAGGATTGGTCCAGAGCAAGGCCCCAAAGCCTGCCACAAGTCTAAAGCATCTTCCAGTGGGGACCCACAGAAAAGGATCAGAAACCACCAGACAAGTCTGGAAGGAAAAGAGCAAAATCAAAATCAAGACAAAAACTGCCATGGTCACCTCCCCACGGGTCTCTCACCCACATCTGTGTCACCCAGTCCACGACCAAAAGGCAAATGCAGTTTCTTCACATGTCTCTCCAGTCCATGTACCTTCTCCAGGTATCCTCCTGGCTCTCCATCCTGCTTCCTTCCTTCTTGAGTCTCCTCTGCAGTTTCTTTTTCTTTTTTTTTTTGATTTATTTATTTATTTATACAAGCACTGGGTACAGTCAGAAGGGTGGGAGGGTGAGAGAATTCACCAGAGTCAGAGCGGAAAGCAGAACAGGCAGACTGCTGAGGGGAGCAGCGGGCGGCAGGAGAGGTCCGCAAACCATGTGGGATCCTCACCTGGCGGCCGGGGATCGAACCAGTGCCGCAGAGGCTGTGGGCAGCTTCGCAACCCAGCACTCAGCCGCTGCGCCCCGGGGGAGGCCCTCCTCTGCAGTTTCTTCTCTCTCTGCTCAGCACCACCCTTCTTTTGGGTGGGGCAGGAAACCTGGAACCTCCCCCTTTCCTGGGGACCACCCTGTTACAGTTCCTGAGACCCAGAAAATACACTCACTTCATAATCACTTTCTCACTCACCCCTGGCATGAACCCAGCTGGCTGATGAAGATGCGCCTTCAATGAGCAACCACAAGGAGCCCCAGACTCGGGAAGGCTTGGCTGTCGGGGTACCTTAAGCCGCAAAGACCTGACAGACCACAAAAGGCTTTCGGAGTCGGCAGTCGCCCTGGGGAAACGCGTGGTCAGCAGAGACCCCTGGGTCAGCACCCGAGACGCAGGAGCCCCGCCCTTCGAGAAGGAGCTCGGAGTTCGGAGAGCCAGAAGGGACTTGAGCCGGCGCCTCTTGGGGGGTTCTCCGCAGGCTGAGCCGGGAGGTGACTCCTAAACCAGCTCCGGCTGTCCTGGGGTCCGGCACCGGCAGTACCACCCCGGCCGGGAGGCTAGTGCTGCCCACCTGGCTCCAGCACCCGCCCTACCGCAGCGGGGAGCGAGTTACCGGGTACCAGTCCGCCCCGCCGGTGAGGCGGGTGGTGGTTAAGCAGGTGCGCGCGGGTCACCCTGCTGCGCACGGACCCCGTCGCTAAGTCTTAGAAAGAGGTTCTGGCTCCTCAGCTTGGAGACCCCCGCCCACCCTGTGGGGGGCCTTCCCTGGCCCACTTCGCGAAGAGTGGCTTCCCTCCCACCCCACCCCCGCAGCCTGCCTGCCGTCGGCACCTTCCATCCTCCCCGCTGATCTCGGCCAGCCTGAGCCTGTCCGCTTGGCAGACACATCGCTGCACCCAATGTGCCCTTAGTTTTCTCATCTTTAAGGTCACACAGTCCTGATCATAAATAACCACGGAAGGGGAAGGGATAGTGGAGGGAAAATAATTTCCCCTCTGGCGACTCGATTCTTGTCTCAGATACCCACTACAACAAGGCAGATTGACCCTTTAGCAGAGGAACCCCTCTCACCCCAATTTTAACAACGTATTCCTCTTATATGGGTGGGAGAGACTCGGCAAGACTGAGTCACTCACAGAAATGGTTGAAACCACTCTTGACATCTTGGGCTAAAGACAAGGTGTTGGGGAAAGGAAACCAGTTCTAGGCGCTTAGAGAAGATCTGTAAAGGAGGATGGGGTGTTACACAGGTTAAAGTATTACCTCCCCTTGGAGTTTCTACAGGTGTGGTTATCCTCCACTTCCTGGGGCTAACACAGACACCCTTACAAATGGCGATCACCTCTATAAATGTAAATGCCTTTGACAAATGGATAATTTCTACTTGGTTTCTCAGAGGTTCTCTTTCTTTCTTTCTTTCTTAGAACGGGGTACAGGCCAGATGCGCGGGAGGGTGCGAGGATTCACCAGAGACAGAGCGGGGAACAGAACATGCAGACTGACGAAATACACTGCTGAGGAGAGCAGCGGGCATGACAGGAGATGTCTGCCATGCCATGTGTGTTGCTCTGCAGCCAGCTTCACAGCGCTGCTCTTAACCACTTGCGCCATCAGGGAGGCCCTCCTTTGTCGTTTCTTGAAAATAACCAGCTTGGGGGAAAAAATCAGTGTGCCAAAGAAGCATGTTTTGAAGGTATGATTTGCTCCCCTAGAAGGGAAAGGAGAATTAAGGAACAGGAATATTTGCATGAACTCTGTGCTACATGTTCTATTCACAACCTGGAAAGTGGCAAAAAAGTGAGATCTGCCCAAGTCTGTACAGCCCAGAAACAGAATGCACCCCATGTACGGTTCTGTAACCTGGGAAGCTCTGCAGTGAGGCCACGCTGAGTGCCATGAAGTCAGGTAGCACCAGTGCTCAAGTTAGCATGGCAATTTCCAGGCTTGTAGACACAGCAAGTCCTGGAATAAGGTCATTTTGATGAGGCATAGGGCTCGGTGAGCAGAGTCTTTGGATTACCTCAGAGAAAAGTTTCCCCGGAGTTCCCTTTTCAGTGGCTAGGGCAAGTTTACCCAGGACACAAAGACAGGGGAAGGGTACATTTTACAAGGGCAGGTTTGTCAGGAAAACGAGAAAGAAAAAGAGCCACCTGCATAGTGATGGGCTGGTAGGAGAGCTGTGTCTGGCCTGTGCAGAAATTCTACTCAGAAGTGTTCTTATGTGGAGGGGTTCATTCCTTTGTGGAGTTATCTCCTGTTAATCTATGTGTTATTTCTAGGGTGTGAGGAGGCTGGTTTGTAAGGTCTGGTTGAGTCTCCACAATGACCCTTACTCCTCACAGCTCCTCCTCTGGGCTTTGATACTTCCCATAGCATCTAATGCATGCTATAGCAGTTGGGGCCTAAGGATTGCTCATTTCTGTAGCTGATTTAACAACTATGTTAATCATTTCTACCCCTACCTCCAGTTTCTGGTCTTGTGATACCTTGAACCTAAATTTTCTACTCTTAGCTTCCATCATTTTTCTTATAACTTTGATGAGAAGAAAAAAAAATCCAACCCCCTTGGAACTGCAAGCACATGGTAGTAAATTCCCTGTTAACTCAGGTCACCAGGCAGAGGTCACCTTGTACACCAGCTTCTTGACCATAAATTAAACCTAGATGAGAATCTTTCATGTTTTCTTCAAGGTAAGTTTTTCACAGGCCTCCCTGGCTGAAGGTAAGGACCAGATGCCAGCACCAGTGACGGAGGTAAGATGCTTTCCAAGATGCTTTATTTAGTGGGTTTGATGTAAACTTTTTTTTTTTTAAAAAAAAAACGTTACCTAGATCCTCTCAGGACATTTCTATGTCAAGGTCACTGAAAAATTCTAAGACATTTTTAACAAAGTCTCTTAGTGGAAGATTTTTTACACTTCATAATAGATTATTATAGTATTGAAACTTATAGTATTGAAACCAGGGAAGGTTCTGTTACCCAGCAGGCACCACAGAAGCCCCAAATCTGCCTGCTCTCAATGGGTTCTGCCACCTGTCACATCAAGACATACTCCAGTGTGTAAGACCTTTAATGGAAAGAAACTTTAATACAACTGCATGCAACAAAGAAAAGACAAAGAATATAATTTCCAAATCATGCACCCAAAGTTACCCATCTCCTTGTGGGTAAATGTCCAACCAAACACGGTTGGCCCAAAGCAGGGCCACTGAGGCCCGAAAGCTTGGTACATGTCTAAGGCACCTTCTGGTGGGGACCCATAGGAAAGGGGCAGAAGGGACCAGACAAATCTGGAAGGAAAAGAACAAAATCAAAATCAAGACAAAAGCTGCCATTGTTAACCCCTCACACAGGTCTCTCACCCACATGTTTCACCCAGTCCAGGACCAAGAAGCAAGCACAGCTTCTTCCATGTCTCTCTGCACCATGTGCCTCCTCCAGCATTCCTCATTGCTCTCCTTCTCCACTCTCCTTTCCAACTTCCTCTTCCCCTGCTCAGCGCCACCCTCCCTTGGGTGGGGCAGGGAACCTAGAACCTTCCCTTTTCCTGAGGACCCTCTTACAGTTCTGTCACAAATTTGGCTTCCAAAGAATGGAGCCAGTTGCCACAGGCGTCAGTAAGGAGCCACAGGATTCAGAGTAGTATGAAAGAAGTCAGAGATGTATTAGACAGCAAAGAACAGTTCCCACAGGGGTGGGGTCTTGAGTGAGACGCCCAAGGGGTGCTTCTTCAGGCTGCTTTATACACTGTGTTCTTTATGAGGTTCTGGCTTTTGACTGGGTCAGATCCTGCTGGGGTCCGATATCAGGCATCAGTTGGGGTCACCTGCTGGAAGAATTCTGCTGTCTGCCTCAGTATCTGGGTTGTTTCTAGCTAGATTTTTCACTTAAAACATATACTTTGGAATATTTAAGCTTCATATAGTTTTTATTTCTCACATCTTAGTGAAAATGTACCTCATCAAACAGAACAAGTAGAGTAGGATTTACTTTCAGATCCTGAAATCATGGGTCGAGCTTCACCTTGTTGCACGTTCTCTCCACTGTTCTCTAAGATACCAAATCACTCTGGGCTCAGTCTTTCTGGAAGAGAAGAGCAGCCAGCAGCAATGAAGTAAAGTTTTAGGACCTTTATTTTTAGCACTCATTCTCTCAGCAGCTTCCACAAGGCCAGCGATACCTATTTCTGTCAAAAGAGTGCCTCCAAACTCAGTCCCTATCCACTCACCTCAGGAAGGTGCCCCAAATCCATAGCCTATGTGGCAGTAAAATTCTGGTTCTACTACTGTGTCTGCCTCCTCCAAATTTAAAGTTTTTTTTTTTTTAAGATTTATTTATTTATACATACAAGAACTGGGGTACAAGTCAGAGGTGTGGGGGTGTGAGAGGATTCACCAGAGATAGAGTAGGGAACAGAACGGGCAGATCGACTGAAATATACTGCTGAGGGGAGTAGGAGATAGGAAAGGTCTGCTCTGCCATGTGGGTACCTCCCTGGCCAGGGATTGAACTCTTGCTGCAGTGGCTGTGGTAGCCTCATAGGTTGCGTCTTAACCCCTTGTGCCACCAGGGAGGCCCAGGTTTAAACCCATCTAAATACCTTTCCTCACTGCTGACAGCAACTCTTGCCTAATTAACCTTTACTCCACACTTCATCTCTGGACTCTGACCTTGGATGCTTTTCTGGTTATGCGTTCCTGGGATGACCTCTGGACATAGACTACAATGCCACCAATGCAGAGATGGGAATGCCACCAATGACGTGACTCACTAATGTAGTTGTGATGTATCTCATTTTTAAAGGAACATTATAAAAAGCACTGTTCTGTAGTGTACTGGTCAAGCCATTCCACTCCTGGTCACACATGGACTTTTGTGGAACATCATTAACTAGGGTTAATGATCAGTTTTTTTTTTACTTGAATCATCATCTTCTCATACTGTAATTATGGTTACTTCCCAAGAATCATTTTTCCTATCTCCATTATCATATTTATTAGCCTCCCCAAATTCTGGCTCTGTAAGTTTGTCCTCTGCAGGCAATGGAAGAGGCACATCCTGAGTTTCACAAAAAGCACCCAGACACACAGAGATGAAGACAATACACAAAACAGCAAGCCTGAGAACGAGAGAGAGAGAGAGAGAGAGAGAGAGAGAGAGAGAGAGAGAGAGAGAGAGAGAGAGAGAGAGAGAGAGAGAGAGAGAGAGAGAGAGAGAGAGAAAAGAGACATTGGTCTTTCTGTCATTTATCTCACCTCTACCTTTTATTTAGTGTTTTTCACATTTTGCTATTCCTTTAGTATTTGCATATGAATTTTAGTTCTTTACATTAGTAGATTTTCCCTCTTGTGAATTCGCTGATGTTGACTAAGGTGTGAGCTCTGACTAAAGGCTCTCCCACACTCACCGCATTCATAGGGTTTCTCTCCAGTGTGGATTCTCAGGTGTCGAATAAGGTGTGAGCTCACTCTGAAGGTTTTCCCACACTCTCTACATTCATAGGGTTTCTCTCTGGTGTGAATTCTCTTATGCAGAATAAGATGTGAATTCAAGCTGAATGCTCGCCCACATTCTTTGCATTTAAAGGGTCTTTCCCCAGTGTGAATTCTCTGGTGTCTAACAAGATCTGAGCTTCCCCCAAAGCCTTTCCCACACTCATTACATTCATAGGGTCTCTCTCCAGTATGGATTCTCTGATGCCTAATAAGCTTTGAGCTGTGTCTGAAAGCTTTCCCACATTCATTACATTGATGGGTTTTCTCCCCACTGAAAATTGCTGTATGTTTAATAAGGTTTGGGCTTTTGACATATTGGTGAATTTTTTCTTCAGCACAAATTTTTTGAGGCTTAATAAAATCTGAATTCCATTTGAAACCTTGGTCATAGGCACTGTGTTTATAAGACTTCTGGTGTATGAGTTCATTTGCATTCAGATTTAAGCTTCTTTCACATCCATCATGACTTATTTCATGTGTTAGTGTATTTTTGTGGGTGAGGATTTTACTAAAACCTCCATCCTGAGCAGATGATGGTCTCCGTGACACTCTTGGTCCTTTTTCCCATTGGTTCTTTATTCTGCCTGTAGATTTACAGATATCTTGAGGCTCAGTGGCCCCTTCTGACACGATTCTTCCTGATATAATTCTCTGTGATTCCATCTTTTCATTAATGTCCAGTTTTGATATGGATCCATTGTTTTCACTCTCGTTATCTAAAAGAACAAATGGAATATTAGAAATATTCTAGGTGGGCCTCCCTGGTGGTGCAAGGGGTTAAGCACAGCACTGTGAAGCTATCTGCAGCCTCTGCAGCATGAGTTTGAACCCCAGCCAGCCAGCCAGGGAGCTACCCACATGGCACAGCAGACCTCTTCTGTCTCGTTCGCTGCTCCTCTTAGCAGTGTATTTCAGTAGATATGCCTGTTCTGTTCCCCACTCTGTCTCTGGTGAATCTTCTCAACCCCCATACCTCTGGCCTGTACCCCAGTTCTTGTATGCATAAATAAATAAATCTTTAAAAAAATTATTTAAAAAAAATATTCTAGGTAAGGAGCAAAATTCTCTTTTTTAATTGGGTGATAACACACTGGAAAACGTTCTCCACTTCTTATTGGGTGTGAATGACAGGACCACCTACAGCTATACTAAGACTAGTCTGGGGAGTGAGGTTCACTGTCTCCTTTAGTGATGTCACTCCATAGAATACTGCCCCTTACCACATTCCAGTAAAATCTGGGGTTCTGAAGAAACATGAAGAGCCTTGGTGTCCACTGGCTGCAGCTGGTCACTAAGCACTGGTCCAGGAGGTGCTACCTTTTTCCTATATATTTCTCGTCCCTGTCCATGGACAGAAACCTGAGAAAAACACATTATATTTGGAATTATGAGAGAATCCCTGTTGGAATTAAACATTTTTAAAACCAAGAGAATCTTTTATAGGAATACAAAATGGGGACAGGAAGTTAAGTCCCACTCATCTATAAAAGGCAGCATAGTACCCAGCAGAGAGGAAAGGCAATGAGTGCATACCACCGAATTAAGAGCTCTTGCAAGTCTCACTTCAATCTCAGGCCCTTTTCTGCCATTGGAGTCTTGCACCTCCCATCCCTTGTAATACCTGGTGTGCTGCTTCTTCAGTGCCTCTCTGCAAGTCTTCCAGTATGTTCACTGCCTCCTCTCCACTCTCTGGGTAATGTTCACGCACCCAGGCCTGCAGATTCCCAGGCAGGATGGTCAGGAACTGCTCCAGCACCAGCAGCTCCAGGATCTGCTCTTTGGTGTGGGTCTCAGGCTTCAGCCACTGACAGCACAGCTCCCGGAGCCGGCTCAGTGCGTCATGGGGTCCGGAAGAGTCCTGGTAGCAGAACTGCCTGAAAAGCTGACGGCAAAGCTCCTGCCTAAAAGGATCACTTCTCTGAATGCAAATGTCCTGCCTCCAGACAAAATCTTCCTCTTCTATCTTCACTATCAAAAGTCCTTCATCCTCCTGAAAGTTCTGAACTGCAGCTTTCTTGGATTCTGTCGTCATCTTGGGATAAATATCACAAGTCCCACTTCTTATTTGGTTTTAGGCGTTCCTGTGAGAGATAAAAAAAATTATTATTACTGTCTGGGAAGATAAAAGATCACATAATAGAAACAGTCATTCTCTATTACATACAAAAGTTTACTAGGCATTTACTATATATAAAAGTACTGAATACAGCTTTATGGAATACAATTGTAACATGAGCTCTACCTCAAAGCATCTTAAAATTAAAAAATAAGAATTTAAATTACAATTATTAAATATAAATATAAAGCAAAACAAAAATTTAACTTGCCACAGGCAATTAATTTATATGTATGTCATAAAGAAGATAAGGATCAAAAGTAAAATATGATAGAAGTGCTCCTATAAAGTTGAGATAAAAAAGAGTAAAGTCAGTTGCAATGATCGGGGAAGGTTAATTAAATAACTAACTTCTGAAGGATATCAGACTTCAGTAGTATGTGGGAGAAATAGGAAATTACAAACAAGGAAATAGCTGGATAGCTGGTTAATGGTAAGAACAAAGTAGTGGGAAAGCAAAAAGCCAAGAGGATAATATAAGCTCATTCTAGCAGCGAAGGCCCTACTGCAGCAAGCCTCAAATATCAAACTTGTGAATTCAGTGCTTATCTTTTAGGCACTGGGGAGCCAATCAAAGTTTTGATCAGAAAGACCTGCCTATGGGGGTTTAGTATGTTATTCATCTTAGGGTGGACTGCAATATGAAGAGACAGATGTAAAGAAAAGCCACTGTACTCATACAAGAGTGAGGAAAATACAGGCTTGGAATGTTATACTTATCTATTCAGAATTTAGAAGTAGAAGTACTTCTAAATCTCATAAATAATAAGATAGGGCAACTTTCCTTGAGAGTAATTTCAGTCAGTGTAAAAAACTCCTCCAAAAGTCTCAGATGGGGTTTTCCTTTTGTTCCAACAGTTACTTCTCTGTCTTCCTAGTATCATGGCTTTGTCCATGTCTTGGACCTTCATGACTATCATATCATTATCCCCAATAAAATGAAATTAATAAATCAGCACTATAACTTGCTTATCAGTCTCCTGTGAGTCTTGCTATTAGGTATCAGTTCCTCAAGTCTTATTGCCATATGGGAATGGTCAATTTTGTTTCAGAAGTGAAAAACTTAACAGGAATTTACAGGTGTGCTAGAGTACCACAGCAAAATGCAAATCAGCCTTTCGGTTCCTCCTCCTAAACATTTCACTAGGCTGACTACTGAGTGTTGCACTGACAAGGGCTTTATTAAGTTTTTAAGAAAGATTTATTTATTTATGCATATGAGAACTGGGGTACAAGCCAGAGATGTGGGGGGTGAGAGGATTCACCAGAGACAGAGAGGGGAGCAGAACAGGCAGACTGACTGAAATACACTGCTGAGGGGAGCAGCGGGCAAGACAGGAGAGGTCTGCTGCGCCATGTGGGTCACCTCCCTGGCGGGGGATCGAACTTGTGCTGCAGTGGCTGTGGACAGTTTCACAGTGCTGCGTCTTAACCCCTTGCGCCACTAGGGAGGCCCCTACTTTATTAAGAATTTTAACACAAAGTGCTGGGCTAGATGCTGTGTGGCAGTGGTATCCAGGAAAGTCTGACTTCGGAGCTGAGTTCACTGCCTAATTATGGGGAAACTTCATTAGAGACAGATTTCTGGCCCTGCCCCTGCAGATGGTGTCTTGGTTAGTATAAGGTATGCCTGGAAAATTTGTATTCTTATGTACAGATGTAATATATTAAAAAAAAAAAGTTCAGTTTGCAAGGAGCTTGCAAAATAATGGGGAAGAAATGAGATAAAATACACATGGGTAGAAAACATTTAAATAACAAAACATGTTTCACATGTCAACATACACTGAAAATGCTTGAGAAATGTTGAAAGCTGAGGCCTAAAGATGTTATATGGTAGAGGCACTAACTATCCTAACTCCCTTGAGGTATGGAGGGAATGTGTGCAAATGGTAGCAAATATTTCCTAGAAGATGACAGGGTTTAAGCTGCAATAAAGGATGAGAGAAATTCAGGCAAAAGGGAAGGGGTTGAAGAATTAAGGAAGTGGGAATTAACAGTAGAATGAGTAGAATGACAGTGAGACCAGCCCGCAAGGTGCAGTAATTGGAGTGACTAAGAATTCCACTATCTCTGATGATAAGGAATTCATCAACCTTACTGAGTTCCCACAGTTTCTAACACATCACATCTGTGAAGACAGCACACATCACTGGCATTATTTTCATTGTTTGGCTATTTTTCTTCACTAATAAACTGGTGCTCCATGAGGTTAAGAATCATGCATTATTAATACCTATTCTTAAATTCTCAATTTTGTTTATTGATTAAAAGGAAATTAGGAGAGTTTGAGATGCTTTTTGTTTTGGATTTAAGATGATACTGAGACATTCACTTAGAAAAACATTTCCAACAGATATTAAAATATTTAAATGGAAAAGAGCTAGGTGTGGAAGCACAGATTTAGTCAATATCCATGGAAAAGACAGTTTAAGATAAATATGGGGATGAATTCTTCAAGAGCATGAAATGAAGATCACAGGCTCAGATTGAACCTTATAAAACAGTTTGGGCACAAGTAAGAATAAAATCTAGTAATGATAGAGGAGAAAATTGGGGACTAGAGTGACAGTTTATCAATCATTGAGTATCTTTCAGTTTACTGTGACATTCTATTGCTAAAATGGTCTAATTTTACTTTTTATTATGTTTCCTAGATGTGCTATGTGCTTAGAGGACAGTGTCCAAATACGTTATGGACACTTTCTCACTTAGCATAGGAAGACAGAAAGTAGGCCTACTTAATCAACAATTTGCTTAAACTTTACTGATGTTAAGAAGCAGATTAGGGCCTCCCCGGTGGCGCAGCGGTTGAGCGCTGGGTTGCGAAGCTGCCCGCAGCCTCTGCGACGCCAGTTTGATCCCCGGCTGCTCCCCGGCCACCGGAGGAGGGTCCCACATGGCGCGCAGACCTCTCCTGCCGCCCGCTGCTCCCCTCAGCAGTGTACTTCGGTCCTTCTGCCTGCTCTGCTCCCTGCTCTGGCTCTGGTGAATTTTCTCACCCTCCCGCGCTTCTGACTGTACCCAGTGCTTGTATAAATAAATAAATAAATCTTAAAAAAAAAAAAAAGCAGATTATACAACTGTGTTATCTCTGATAGCTGAAAGTCCTGTCTCCAGGTGTTTCATCCATTTAAAACAACAGTCCACAACTCGAAACAGAATGATTTAGTCCTTAAGGGTTTGATATATCCCAGTAATGCTGGCTTTTAAAAGTTTTACTAACTTCAGGTAAGTAAATATTTATTGAGCATCTTAAAATCGTGTTGGGAGAATTACAAAAAGAGCCAAGTAGACATGTAAACAAATACTATGAGAATAGAGAAAGAAGTGATTGTGTTGGGGAAAGGTGGAGTAGAGGTAGGTTGGGAAAACGGGGTTTTCTTGGCGAAAGGAAAGGGATTAAGGGAAATCCCGCTGAGGCCACAGAACATTTTGGGGGTTCAAAGTACATGTTGAGGAAGACTCCCACAGCAGTTTGTGTTTCTCATATGCAGTCACTTTCCACGGTCTTATAACCACTTGCTTTGCTGTTTCCCGTTCCAGAACGAGGGCAGGGGTTTTACTGCAGTCCTGGTATTCAGGTATTAGGAAATCCTGATTGTGTGCCTAAATCTCATGGAATGGGCAGTTCCCCACCTTTCCTACAAAAAGGCGGTTACTCCTCCCTGGAGAAGCAGGAGTCATGAATGTCTGGACAGTCTCTTTTGACCGAAAGCAGCCAATCGGAGACAGAGTCCACCCTGCCCATCTCGGCCGATCACGTCAGGCCACTCCTCTCACCAGTGACCAGGGAATCTGGCAAAGCCGGACCACGCACTGCCCCGAGCCACGCCCTCTCGGCCCTCAACGATGACGTCACGCGCGGCGGGGGTAACTATGGAAACCCCATCGCCTTGTGAAAAAGCCTGGCGCGAAAGCCCTCCCAAAGACTAACCTAGTTCCGCCTTTCCTCGGGAATCCTCCGAGGCCCCGGCTCCGGGTCGCAACAGGGCTGCTGCAATCCTGAAGAGAACTTGGTCGGAACTAGGCACCTGGAGGGCACTAAAAGCCGGACACCTGGTTCCCCAAACCCGGACTCACCTCTCCCACAGGCTGGTTCCGATCGGACACTTCCGGTGGAAGGACGGCGCGGTACCACGGCTCGACGCTTCCTTCTGTAGAAACTTTTGAGTCTGCGCAAAAGAAGACGGACCGGCTTTGGACTGCAATTCCCAGAAGCCTCCGGGTCTGCTCAGGCGCTTAGACTCCAAATCCCAAGTGTCTACGCCTCGGTCCTGAAGGTCTCAGAGCGCGAAGGAGGCGGCGCTTCTCCTCCCCACTGTGGTGGCAAACTTGTCTCCTGCGCCCTTGCGGCCTTGCCCTTGACTTCTGGCTGAGGCTGTGAAATCGAAAATCACTCAACAGGGACGCAGTTGCAAAGCCTTCATGGATTCCAGTAAGCGTTTTTTTCTGAAACCTTGGTTCTTCACCCAACCCGGGTGAGACGCAGTCACACAAAACGGATTTAATCATCACCCTGGGCTCGAGTTGTCTACACGAGTGACCCTGAGGCGTGAACATTCTTGCCCATTACCCAGTCCATGAGTAATTTACGGTTACTACCACTCTTTCGTTCCCGCTCTGTACCTCCTCATACAACATAACCACGATTACACATTTTTTCAATTGCTCCCCTTAAAAAAAGTTCTGTTCAATACATATGCGTGACCAAAGAGTATTCGATTTAATATTTTTAGTCTAAAAGGCATCATGTCATCATAGGTAATCTGATATTTGCGTCTTTTTCACACAACAGAGTTACTCGGGGTTATCCATAGTGTTGAATTAAAGTTAATTTCCATTACTATGTAATATTCCAGTATAACATTGCACGCATCAATTCTAATGATGGGCTGAGACATTATTATTACTTCTGGGCTCCTACAGTAATCTCTTAAGTGGACCCTTTCCTCCTACCTGCGCCCTCAAGCTCTGCTCTCAGTAGAGCAGCCAGAGTATTACATTTAAAATCCGAACAGCGTTCTTTGTGGATTTACACTGGGAAATACAACTGTTGTATGGGCTGGGTATTACCTGAACATGACTGAAATGGGTGTAGTACAGGTTGGGATGAATTTATTGAATACCTTCTTAACACATGAGGCTGGGTATTTATTTGTAAGTTTTATTTTTTTTTATTTTTTTATTTAAATAATAAATTTTATTTTTATATTCCCCCATACAACTGCACATGCCCCATTCTGACCCCAATCCCTCCCCTCCCAGCCCCCACCCCCCAAAAAGTGTCTCTGGTTCATAGTTTTTTGTTGATTTTGATTTTCACTTTCTTATAGTTATTCATTTTCTTGATCACTTATTTAAGTTTTCTAGATTCCTGCTATGAGTGAGACCATCCGGTATTTTTCTTTTTCTTTTTGGCTTATTTCGCTGAGCATGATGCCTTCCAGCGCCATCCATGTTGCTGCAAATTGCATGTGTTTATCTTTTTTGAATGCTGAGTAATATTCCATGGTATATATGTACCACATCTTCTTGATCCAGTCATCTATTTTTGGGCATTTGGGCTGTTTCCAAAGCTTAGCTATTGTAAATAGTGCTGCTATAAACATAGGGGTGCAGGTGTTCTTTGGAATTGATGTTTCTGTGTCCTTTGGGTAAATACCTAGGAGTGGAATTGCTGGATCCTGTGGAAGCTCTATGTTTAGTAGGTCCAGAAATCTCCACACAGCTCTCCATAGTGGTTGGACCAGTTTGCATTCCCACCAACAGTGCAGGAGAGTTCCTTTTTCTCCACATCCTCGCCAACATTTGTTGTTGCTAGTTTTTTTAATATGTGCCATTCTCACTGGTGTAAGATGGTATCTCATGGTAGTTTTGATTTGCATTTCCCTGATGACAAGTGATGTTGAACATTTTTTCATATGTCTGTTGGCCATTTGCATTTTCTCTTCAGAGAAGTTTCTTTTTAGCTCTTCTGCCCATTTTTTGACTGGGTTATTTTCTTTGTTGTTGTTGAGTCTCATCAGCTCTTTGCAGATTTTTGTGATCAGTCCTTTATCATTAGTGTTGGGTGCAAAAATGTTCTCCCAGTTGGTGGGGTTTCTCTTTGTTTTTGTTATTGTCTCTTTTGCTGTGCAGAAGCTCTTTAATTTGATGTAGTCCCAGCTGTTTATCTTTGCCTTCACTATCACTGCTTTGGGTGATGTGTCTGTAAAGATGTCTTTGATATGCAAATCACGTAGTGTTTCACCTATATTTCCTTCTATGTATTTTATGGTATCAGGTCTTATGTCTAGTTCTTTAATCCATTTTGAGTTGATTTTTGTGTATGGTGTGAGGTAGTGGTCAAGCTTCATTCTTTTGCATGTAGCGACCCAGTTTTCCCAGCACCATTTATTGAACAAACTTTCTTTGCTCAAAAACTCCACAGAAAAACTAATTCAACTTATCAATCAATTCAGTAAAGTGGCAGGATACAAAATCAACACGCAAAAGTCAGTAGCCTTCCTATACACAAACAATAAATCTGAAGAAGAAGAAATAAAAAAAAACCATCCCTTTTATTATCGAAACAAAAAAAAATCAAATATTTGGGAATAAATCTAACAAAAGAGGTAAAGGACCTATACAAAGAAAATTATAAAACACTGTTAAAAGAAATAGAAGAAGACACAAAGAAATGGAAAGACATCCCCTGCTCATGGATTGGAAGAATAAACATTATTAAAATGGCCATCCTACCAAAAGCAATATACCGATTCAATGCTATTCCAATCAAAATTTCAATGTCATTCTTCAAAGAAATAGAACAATTATCGATGAAATTCATATGGAATCACCAAAAACCCCGAATAGCCAAAGCTCTACTGAAAAAAAAAAGAAGGAAATGGAGGCATCACACTCCCAGACTTCAAACTATACTACAAAGCCATAATCATCAAAACTGCATGGTATTGGAACAAGAACAGACATACAGACCAATGGAATCGAATAGAAAATCCAGAAATAAAACCACAGATTTATGGTCAACTAATCTTTGACAAAGGAGCAAAGATTATTTGTAAGTTTTAAATGGCCTTGAGCTGACAAGCCCATCTTTCCAACAAGGATGGATGTACCTTCCATTCCAACCAGATGACATGCCTTTTGGGAAACTAGACCATCAAATTCACCAGTAAGGTTTTTCTCTGGCTTAAACAAGACTTGCGCAATTAAGTCCACTGCTAGTTTTTGGTGTCCAATGTAATGATTCTGTATATAGAGAAATGATCACCATAATAAGCCTAGTTAACATTCATCACCATACATAGTTAGAATTTTTTTTCCCATGTGATGAGAACTTTTAAGATTTACTCTTTACAACTTTCAAATAAGCAATACAGTGTGAAGTATAGTCACCATGCTATACATTACGATTCATGCCTTATTTATTTTATAACTGGAAGTTCGTGTATTTGATCCTCTACCCATTTTGCCACCTGCACTCTTGACCTCTGGCAATCCCTGTTTTCTCTATGTATGAGCTCAGTTTTTATTTTTTGATATCACATATAAATGAGATCACATAGTGTTTGTCTTTCTCTGTCTGATTTATTTCACTTAGCAAAATTTGCTCAGGTTCCAGTCATGTTATTACAAATGGCAAGATTTCATTCTTTTTTTTTTGCAGAGTGGTTGTACATTGTATATGTTTACTGCATTTTACCTGCTCATCCACAGAAGGACACTGAGGTTATATTCCACTGTAAATAGTGCTGCAGGGAACAGGCAGGTTAATGTTTTCATTTCCCTAAGGATAACTTCCCCAAAATGGAATTGTTGGATCTTATGGTAGTTCTGTTTTTAATTTTTTTAAGTTTTATTTATTTATGCATACAAGAACTGGGGTCTAGGCCAGCGATGTGGGGGGAGAGGGGTGAGAGGATTCACCAGAGAAAGAGTGGGGAGCAGAAGAGGTGGATTGACTGAAATACATTGCTGAGGGGAGCAGCGGGCGAGATAGGACAGGTCTGCTGTGCCATGTGGTTCAGTTCCCTGGCTGGGGATCATGCTGCAGTGACTGGTGACAGCTTGATAATGCCGAGACTTTAACCCATGCACCGCCAGGGAGGCCCTCTATTTTTAATGTTTTGAGGAATATCATACTCTTCACAGTAGTTGCACCATTTTTCATTCTCACCAGCAGTGCACAACGGTTCCCTTTCCTCCATGTCCTTGCTAACACTGGTTATTTCTTATCTTTTTCATACCAGCAGCTCTAATAGGTGTGAGGTGACATCTCATTGTGAGATAGTGATGTTCATTAGTGATGTTGAAATCCTTTTCATGTACTTATTGGCCATCTGTATGTCTTCTTTGGGAAAATGTCTCTTCAGATCCTCTGCCCAATTTTTTATCAGCTTTTTTTTTTTAAGCAATTGAGTGGCATGGGTTTTTATTTATTTTATTTTTTAAAAAAGGATTTATTTATTTATTTATATAAGAACTGGGGTACAGGCCAGATGTGTGGGAGGGTGAGAGGAGTCATCAGAGACAGAGCAGGAAACAGAACAGGCAGACTAATGAAATACACTGCTGAGGGGAGCAGCAGGCACAACAGGAGAGGTCTGTGGCGCCATGTGGGACCCTTGCCGGCAGGCTGGAATCAAACTGGCGCTGCAGAGGCTGCAGACAGCTTCACAGCGCAGTGCTCAACTACCTGCACCACCAGGGGAGGCCCTATTTTAATTTTTAAAAAAGATTTATTTATGCATACAAGAGCTGGGCTACAGGCCAGAGATGTGGGGGTGGGTGGGGTGTGAGAGGATTCACCAGAGACAGAGTGGGGAACAGAATAGGCAGACTGACTGAAATACACTGCTGAGAGGAGCAGCGGGTGAGTCAGGAGAGGTCTGCTGCGCCATGTGGGTTGCTCCCTGACTGGCTGGGGATCGCACTCGTGCTGCAGAGGCTGAAATTGCTTCATAATGCGGTGCTTAACCCCTTGTGCCATCAAGGAAGCCCCTTCTTATGTATTTTAGATATTAACACTTTGCAAATATTTTCTCCCACTGCAGATTGCCTTTCTTTGAAGTGCAGAAAAGAGCAACACTGTTGAAGTGATACTGAATGCTGGTCTTGGTTTCCCTTCCCCAATAAAAAGAAACAAGGTTTGAGGAGAAGGAAAGTAATTTGTCAAAAAATTGAGGAGGGCAGGAGACTCCTGTCTGAAAGGCCACCATCCTGCTCTTTGGCAGAGGACGGAGTTAGCAGACTGGGCAAGAGTTAGCATGTCCATCCTTGTGATGCAGGCATTTGGAGGCTTTGGGGAGATTCAGGCTGGCTGCATCTTCCTTTGCTATCGCCTGGTCAGCAATTTCGATGCTATCTTCTTAGCAATGTTCCTTTTTTTCTTGGAATGTAAGAAAACAAGATTGTTTTCTTGTTTATAGAGGGTCTGGTGGAATAGGAAGAGAGGCAAGTCCTTATCTCACTGCATCACTCTTGTTTCAGAAGCATAAGCTCTAGCATGCTATTATGGGTAGCAGAATATGCTTCCCCAAATGGAGTTCTCACTTAGTGTTGTTGACAGTTTCTTCAGAAATGCAATGTTACATGAATTGCTAATCTGTAATGGAAGCAGGTCCTTGAGTAACATTACTTGTTCAACTTGGGCAGGGATTGTTTTTTGTCATCGACATTATAAAGAAATGATGTTGAAGGAACTTGTTATTTGAGGAGCTGCTTATCCCCCTTTCACATACTGATTATCTTGAGCTGTACAAATTTTAAAACAGCAGATATAGATGGAGAGAGGTTTTCTCTGAACCCCCTTATCTGTAAAAAGCCAGATACGCCAAAGGAATTCAGCTGCTTCAAATGACCCCCAGAATATTGCTTTTATCACTGGAAAGGAGACTAGAAGTTGACACAATACCCAGAAAAATTTTATCACAAACTATCCTATGTCCCATTTATTCAAAGGACCCATTCATCTTTCCTAAAAATTATTTACTCTTTCCTAAGGAACTGACATTCCTTCTCCCCTTTTCCTAAGATGGTATTTAATTCTGAGTTCTAAAGTCACCTCTTTATTAATTTTTTTCAGGGTATCTCCTATGTCTACATGAAGTATATGTGTTAATAAACTTACATTTGTTTTTCTGTTATTAATCTGTTTAGCTAAGAGCTCAGAAGGAGAGAGGAAAAATTTTTTTCAGCTCCTACATAACCCCTCAGTTTAGTAGCTACTCAGTTGCTAAACCTTTTAGTAGCTCTAAACCTTTTAGTAGCTCTCCATTTCATTCAGGATAAAACCCAAAGTCCTTAAATTGGGCTTTAAGATCCTATATGACCTGTACCCTGTATAGTTATGTAATTTATTCCTGGCCCTTTGCTCATTCTGCTTCCTCTCACCTGGCCTCCTTGTTTTCATAGAATACGTAAGGCATGTTCTCTCTCTTATTCTAGCTGTTTTTTTCCTGCCCCAAATATAGGCTTAGCTGAATTTCTTGCCTTCTTCAAATCTCTGATCAAGTCATATCTCATTTTTAAAGAAGATTTAAATCTTCTTTAAAGATACAAGAACTGGGGTACAGGCCATAGGTGTGGGGAGGGGTGGTGGTGAGAGGATTCACCAGAGACAGAGTGGGGAGCAGAACAGGAAGATCTACTGAAATACACTGCTGAGGGGAGCAGTGGGCAGACAGGAGAGGTCTGTGCCATGTGGATAGCTCCCTGGCTGGCCGTGGATCACACTTGTGATGCAGAGGCTGCTGATACCTTCATAGTGCTTAACCCCTTTCACCACCAGGGAGGCCCCTCAAGTCATATCTTCTCAGTGAGGTCTGTCTTGCCCCATCCTGGCCATCTTCCCTGTTCTGCTTTTTTCTGCAGCATCTTCTAACATGCTTTGTATTTTATTTATTGTGTTGATTGTCTCCTATGTTAGAATGGAAGATCTTTAAAGTGATAATTCTTCTCTGCTTTGTTCATTATGTTATTCAGACACCTAAAATAGGACCTATTTTGAAATATCTCTTCAATAAGTATTTGTCAAATGAATGGGTATTTAGATTATTCTTTTTTTTAAAGATTTATTTATTTTTATACAAGAGCTGGGGTACAGGCCAAAGGTGCAGGAGGGTGAGAGGATTCACCAGAGATAGTGGGGAGCAGAACAGGCAGATGACAGAAATACACTGCTGAGAGGAGCAGCGGGCAAGACAGGAGAGGTCTGCCGCACCATGTGGGATTCTTCCCATCCGGCGGGGATTGAACCCGCACTGCCGAGGCTGCAGACAGCTTCACAGCGTGGTGCTCAACCCGCTGTGCCACCAGAGAGGCCCTATTTAGATCATTTTCACTAAAAAAAAAAATGACAAGTAATGTTTCTATGAATCTTGTATTTGGGCAAGAGTTTCTTTCAACAGAACTGCTGGGTCTAGGCTATGACAGTCAAACTCCACACTGGTTGTCTAATTTATAATCCCACCATCTACTTTTAAGCAGACCTACTTCTGCATATTCTTTCCAATAATGGGTTTTACAGACTTCTAAATTTTGGCCAATTCAGTGGATATAAAATATGGTCTATATTTATCTTTCTTTAATTACTAGTGAGAGTGGACATCTCAGTATTTTTATGGCATTGTTTTCCTCTCACATGATGTACCTGTTCATATTTTTTGCTCATTTTTCTATTGAGTTATTTAAACTTTTCTCAATGATTTATATGAGTATATATTCTAGATATTGGTGTTTTTGGGGTTGATTCTGTGTTGCAAACAATTTCTGCCAATTTTATAGTACACTCATTTTAATTTCTTTATGATATTTTTTGAATAGAATTTCTTCATTTGAATTGGACAAGTTATTAATATTTTCTTTTACAATTAGCATTTGCTCTGTTCTTTTAAAAGTTCTTCCCTATCCCCCAATTTTACAGTTTTGCATTGACATAAGTTCTGAGCCCATACTATGCTATGTATGCTATGCTATGCTATGCTATGCTATTCTGTACTAAACAATAATCTCTCAAGTTGGCTATTTCCTCCACTCAACTCAGTTCTTCCAGAATGTGGCTACTTTATATTCATTTTTGTATCTCTGTTGTGACTGTGAGGCAAAATTTAGTGTACATGTGTCCCTGGAAAAGGCAGGTTCGTGTGCTTGGCATGTGGCAGAAAATCAAATACTGAATTGGAAGCAGAGAAATAATTTAATATCTGGAAGGCATCAATAAGTATACTGGGAGGCAAGTCTCAAATACACCACCCCGATGGAGAGTGGCTGTGGATTGTTTATAGGGAGGTTTTATTAGCACATGGCCAGGGGGTACCCAGGGACCCCCAAACTTGCATGCTCTAAAGGGATCTAGCTGTCTGTGCACACAAAGGCAAAGGAGACTCTTAGGAGAGGACTAACAGCGAGGTCCGTCAGGCTGTCTGACAGCACTTCCAGCAACAGGGGGCTAAGTCCATCAGTCCTCAAAGGTGCTTGGTACAAGGCAAACTTGGAGATATTATCTTTGTTTATACTTAGGGAAAAGGTACATAGTCTCTGTTACCCCAATCACATACAGCCTCCCTGCAGTTTGAATCAAGGATAGGTGCTAAAAGCATTTAGAGGCTGGTAGTGGCAGTGGCAGAAATGTCCAGTTTTTGGTTCAGCAGTGGCAGCGGCTGGCATAGTCAGCCAGTGTCCGTGGCACCCAGAATGTGTGGCTCATTAAACTGAGTGTTTAATGACAGTGAGTTTAGTCAGCTCATAGGATGGTCATGCATGTTATTTTGACTGTAGTGTGATTGTGAGCCTGAGTCTGCTCTAACCCTCCATGCAGTTTTGTGAACTACTCAATATTCTTTGATTAAATTCTGGTTTTGCTTAATTAAGAAGAATTGATTTATGATTCTTTGCAACTAGCACATTTGGTGTGTACAAAGATCTTTCAAGAGAGAGAGTTGGGATATGATTGCTTCATTTTCACTGTGGCTTCTGTCTTCTGTCCAATGTTATTGATATTTATTTTCATTGACTAGTCTTACATGCTCCAACATATTTTCCTGGTCTCTGTTTCATCAGAGAAGAGTATAAACCACAAGAGTAATTTGTAGACTTTTTTTCATTGTAAATATATAAGTACGTATTTGTAGCAGGATGTCTCTTAAAAATAACTATCATGTTGTCTTGACTTCTACCTGTTTATTATCAAATCACATGGAAATGGTTGAAACCTGCTTTTTTTTTTTTTAACCAGTTTTGCATGGATTGACTTAAAATATGGGACATATGGCTTTTGGAAAAATGTACTTTTCAGGAACCTGGGGACACTATGGCCACAGGAAGCAACCTGTAGAATCAGATATAAGTTCCAAGTGACAGGTAACAAGGGTATACACTTTCCCTTGCCAGTGTGGTCTCTTCTCACATAGGGAACTCTCTGCATCTTCCAGATGTAAATAGCAACTCAGACTAATAGCTTCCTAGGCAATTTTTTATAGTCCACCATGAAGATTTATACAGATATATACATTGATATAGATACAAATCCTGCTTTTGATGCAAGGAAATAAGGACAGGTTATAAGAAATATATACAATATAACCATAAAACATGAATTAATATAGTAGGGTAAGAAATAATCAATTCTTTCTTCTCACCAATCTCTGATATGAATGCTTTGCTGCATCCAGACTAATTTATTCAGTCCATTTACTCTTGTGTATCCTGTTCCTTCTTACCTATATGTCTTCCTCCCATATTTTGACAGTCTCATCATTCCTATCTTGCTTGTATTGAACAACAGATTAAGTGCTGTCTTTCCCCTGACCTATTACTTGACCTCTTAAGCCATTAAGAATATTTTCTTGGGCCTCCCTGGTGGCGCAGCAGTTGAGTGCTGGGTTGCGAGGCTGCCCGCAGCCTCTGCAGCACTGGTTCGATTCACGGCTGCTCCCCGGCCACCGGAGGAGGGTCCCACATGGCGCGCAGACCTCTCCTGCCACCCGCTGCTCCCCTCAGCAGTGTGCTTTGGTCCTTCTGCCTGCTCTGCTCCTCACTCTGGCTCTGGTGAATTCTCTCACCCTCCCGCACTACTGACTGTACCCAGTGCTTGTGTAAATAAATGGATAAATCTTTAAAAAAAAAAAAGAATATTTTCTTTCGGTCCTCCCTGGTGGCTCAGGGGTTAAGTGTCACCATGATCAACTGTCACCGCTATCAAACTGTCGGCAGCCACTGTGGCATGAGTTCCATCCCTGGCCAGGGAGGAGACCCACAGAGCACAGCAGACTTCTCCTGTCTTGTCTGCTGTTCCCCTCAGCAGTGTATTTCAGTCAGTCTGCCTGTTCTGCTTGCCATTCTGTCTCTGGTGAATCCTCTCACCCCTGCACTTCTGGCCTGCACCCCAGTTCTTGTATGCATAAAAAATAAATCTTAAAAGAATATTTTCTTTCTTTGACCTCACATGGTAGTTATGGTTTAAATCTTTAATTACATAGTAATTTTGTTCTCTACTGTATTTCATGAATGACAATGACCCACGCTAGGAGGACAGTCCTGGGAAATGCTTTTTTTTTTTTGGCTCTTCCAATGGCATATTCCTATTATTCTGAGGCACATGTTGACTTCATATTTATATTGTGATTTTTCAGGGACTTTATAAATATTTGCCTACGTCATTAATATCCTAGGGAACTCAACTGCATAAGAACTATGATTATACGACTCTTAGAATTTACAGAAAACTTAGGTATCAAATTTCATTAGGCATTTAATACAGCTTTGTGATTATTATAATGAGAATGAAAATGTTCTCCTTTGGATTTCTTTAGGATTTGCCTCTTGTTGAGCTTTCAGACAGTGCAGATCACTGGGATAAGATTTTACTCTGGCATAGAACCTTCTTTAAAGCCCCCTTCAGCTCATTGTTCCTTAGACTGTAAATGAAGGGATTCAATGCAGGGGCGACAATCATGAAAATCACAGATGCAGCCATGTCTTTGTCAGTGGAATGGTTAGATGTGGGGCTCATGTAGATTCCTATGATTGCTCCGTAGAAGAGAATGACCAAGGCAAGGTGAGATCCACAGGTGGAGAAAGCCTTGAGTTTTCCTTGGTTAGAAGGGATTTTCATCACGGCAGAGATGATGAGGCTATACGATGCCAGAATACACCCTGAAGGGACCACAAATATCAGCCCGACCACAACCAGAACCATGAGCTGATTAAGACTGGTATCAGAACAGGATAAAGGGAGGAGAGAGTTGATATCGCAGAAGAAATGGTGGATGACGTTGTCAGAGCAGAAATGCAGACGGGCCATCAAAAGGGTATGCAAGAGAGGGTTCAAAATGGCGGTGACCCATGGTACAGCCACCAGAGAGGCGCAGCGACATGGGGTCATAATGGTGGAGTAGTGCAAAGGGTGACAGATGGCTACGTAACGGTCATATGCCATGACCGTGAGAAGGAAATTGTCCATGTTGGCAAACATCACACAGAAATACACTTGAACCAGGCAGCCAGAATAGGAGATGGACCAAGTCTGTGTTTGGATGTTGCATAGCATCTTGGGAACTGTTGCTGAAGGCAGGCAGATGTCTACCAAGGACAGATTGGCAAGGAAGAAATACATGGGTATGTGAAGGTGATGGTCTGAGCCAATGGCCAGCAAGATGAGTAAGTTTCCAAACAGCCCTGCTACGTACAGGCACAGGAAAAGTGCAAAAAGCAGCGTCTGCTGTTCTGGCCAAGCTGAGAAGCCCAGGAGGAGAAATGCAGAGATACTGGTTTGGTTTTCCTTTCCCATTGCTTAGATGTATCTCTGTGAAGACATAGAGGATAAAATAATTTTGGCAGAAAAAATTTTCCTTGGTATTTTTTCTGTATTCACCTAATCTAGTCCTGTTTACTAAGTAGTTGTCTTTTCTTTTATTTGCCTGTATTTCTATGACCTCTGTCTCCCTTCAGGAGGTGGAGATTTTTCCTTGCTTCTGATGTTGATACCAACTCTTGCCCGTTCTGTATTGTGTGTGGCTGTTTGACTGCACTGTGTGTAGGAACACATCTGTGAGTCTGACACACTAATTTACTCCATGTCAAACACTGAAATTTAAGTGAATAAGTTTTCCCAAATGTTTTGTCCATTGCCATATGAACCATCCTGCTTGGAAACTGGCCAGACATCTATCGTTTAGGATTTGTAAGAAGAGATAAACGATCTTATCCTTTTATTTATTAATTCATTTTATCTTATCTTTTTAGTACTCAAAAGAAAAATACATTGGCATACTTAACAAATGCAGACAATTAAACCTCCAAAACATAGTTACATGAAGAGCAACACAGGAAAATATTTACAAATATTTTAAAAAGTTCTGTAAAGCATGTAGTTATATAATATACATAGATAACTAAAAGGGAGAAAAAAGAAAATGTGTGTCCAAATAAGAGGGCATATTTAAAAGGTTCCCATTTAAATGATTTTGTAATATTTTAAGCATCACTACAAAAAAGGTTTCATGTTTATAAGGTATCATAATTACTTTGGGTCCTGCATTTCTTGGAGTTGTAGAAAACACAAGGTATTAGAAGACAGAATTCCTGAACCAAGAAACTTGAAATCAGGTTGTGGAGGAAAAATACTAGCATGGAAAAGAATTAAGAAGACAAATACATACACAGCTGAGATAGTTTCAGAAGAATGGAGAATTCTCTGAGATAGAAAGCACCCTGGAGTGTGGGCTGTGGAATTAGCTAACATTGAAATCAGAACCCACCACTTATGGACTGGGTGACAGTGACTTTAATTTCTCTAAATCTTAGTTTTCTCATGCATAATAATAGTTAAAAGTTGTTGTGAAACTTAAATGAGTTGATATATGCCAAACTCTTGGCAAATAATGATGACTCAATAAATGCAAACTATTGTTAACAAAATCGTAAAGGGTTAAGTCAGATTTCTTTCCTAGTCTCAACAGTGACTGTTTTAAATCTTTTCAAACCTCTCAATCCAGTATGTCCCTTCATGGTACTTTTGATATTTTCACTGAGAAAACAGAAGCTACTATCAGATGAATGTGTCCAACTTCCTGCTACCTGTGCAGAAAACCTCTGTATTTCCATCCTTCCTTACTCCTTTCCCTCTCATTACTACAGAAGCGATAATCCTTTTCCAAAAAGGTTAACACTTCCACATATGATCCCAACCCTTCCATGTCTCTGGAACCTCACTTACTCTTCTGTAATTCGAATGTTCTGGCTCTCTTGGACCCTTACTTTCAGTTTAAGTTTCTTCCATCTTTGTTATCTCTTCCAGATTCACATCTACCTCTGGCTACTTCCCAGATTCCTCCCCTGCACAGTCTTTCATGGAATTGACTTCCTCACATACCACTTCCTGCTCATCTCATGCCAGTATGTCTAGTGCTCCAACCACCCCAATGAATTGCTCTTTCAAGTCTTCTTGAAAAATTCAGTGTACGATTTTTAGTATGTCTGTCTTTAGGCCTCCTAGAATTCTTCTTGAAAGAGTCTTTTCCTCCATGGATTTATTTTTATATTTCCTCAAGTCTGTCTGACCAGTCCTTTTCAGCTGTCTTTGCAGAGTTTACATCTTCTTTTTTTTAACTGTCAGCTAAAGTGGAACTCTTTATTTTTTAAAATTTATATATATTTTACATCATTGTTCATTTTAAAACAATGTTTGCTTCCCCACCCCCCCTCAGGTATAGTCCTCATAGAATTTCCTTCACCAATGCACCCGTGCACCATCACCACTGTCTCTGGTATGCTTTCCCCACTCCCTCCAGAATTTACTTCTTTGGCTGCCCCTTGAACAATGGCATCTCTCTGGTTTTTGTCTAATGCTTTCTTTTCTTTTCATTCTACACATTCTCCTGTATGATGACTCTGCTCACTCTCATGTCTTTAATTCCCTCTCTGTCTGTCCATCATCTGTCCATCCATCCACCCAGCCACTTACCTACTACCTACCTAGATTTATTTCTACCTAGAGATTTATTTCTCTAGTGTAATTCTCTCTCATCTCATATTTATATTCCCAATGCTCTCTATTGGATGTCATAGACACCTTATATTAAATACTTCCTAAACAGAATTCATTGTATTCACCTCCTTGCTCCAAGACTGTTCCTCTCTCCACATAACCTTAATCAAGGTACAATACCACAATCTATCCAGCTGTCCAAGAAAGAAAACTTGGGTGTGGGTTTCCCGGTAGTTTTCTTCTTCCTTTCTTTTACATATGCATCTATTCAGTCACTAAGCATTGCCAATATTACTTTTTGGGAGTGAGAATACTATTTTTAAACAGATAGATTTTTGGGCCTTCCTGGTGGTGCAGGGGTTAAAGACACAATACTGTCAAGCATCACCAGCCACTGCAGCACGAGTTCCATCCCCAGCCAGGGAGCTGGTCCACATGGTGCAGCAGACCCCTTCTGTCTCTCTTTCCTGCTGCTCCCCTCAGCAGTGTATTTCAGCAGATCTGCCTGTTCTGTTCCTCACGCTGTCTCTGGTGAATCCTCTCACCCCCCCACATCCTGGCCTATCCCCCAGTTGTTGTATGCATAAATAAATAAATCTTTAAAAGGGGACCTCCCTGGTGGTTCAAGGGTTAAGATGCAACCTATGAAGCTATCCGCAGCCACTGCAGCACAAGTTTGATTTCTGGCCAACCAGGGAGCAGTCCACATGGTGCAGCAGACCTCTCCTGGCTCGCCACGCTCCTCCCCTCAGCAGTGTACTTCAGTTAGTCTGCCTGTTCTGTTTCCCACTCTGTCTCTGGTGAATCCTCTCACCCCCGCATCTCTGGCCTGTACCCCAGCTCTTGTATGCATAAATAAATAAATAAATAAAAAACCAGATTTTTAACATCTACCACAGCAGGGGCACTGTTTAGGCCCTGGGAAATAGCAGTAATTAAGAAAGCCATGGTGTCTACTCTTAAGGAGCTTTAAACCAAAGCTGGAAACTCAGAATTATCCTTAACTCATCCTGGAAATTTCCAAAATAATTAAAGTAACTTTCCAGAGGTGTAGTAGCAGATAAAATTATAGACTGCTGTGTGTTCTTGCTCTTGGTCTACAGTGCATGTGGCTCTTGGAAACACAGGCTAGAGCTGTCTCGTCACCTGGCACAGCTCCTGCCATGCCGTGAGCACTCAAAAAATGTTTGTTGAAGAAGTCTTCTTTAGGGCCTCCCAGTGGCACAGCAGGTTGAGCGCAGCTCTATGAAGCTGTCCGCAGCCTCTGCAGCACGGGTTCAATTCCTGGCCAGCCGGGGATATACCGTATGGTGTGGCAGACCTCTCTGTCTCACTCGCTGCTCCCCTGAGCAGTGTTTTCGGTCCGTCTGCCTTTCTGTTCCCCACTCTGTCTCTGGTGAATCCTCTCTCCCTCCTGCACCTCTAACCTATGCACCAGCTCTTGTATAAATAAATAAATCTTAAAAAAAAAGAAAGTCTTTTCTAACAGCTCTGGAGGCCGCAGGTGGCAGGATTTTTACTGGAATATCAAGTGGACACAGATGAAGAAAAGGCTGGTTTAAGAGCTTACTGGAAGCAGAAGAATTAAACATGTTAAAAGTTTCTTCTTGCTGAACTTCCCCCCACCTCCCTGTCTCATATTGGCCCAACAGAAATCTGTTTTCACCACTTGCCATTATTTCTATTTTGAGTCCACAGGCAGTTTTCAGTGTTCTCTGCCTTCTCTCTGCTGCATGGAACTCTTCATTTCCTTCTCCCTCTCATTTAGGGTGTTCTTTTTTATTATTTATATTTTTTTACATCATTGTTCATTTTTAAACAATGTTTGCTTCCCAACCCCTCTCAGGTGTAGTCCCCATAGAATTTCCTTCACCAGTTCACCTGTGCACCATCATCACAGTCCTCTGTGTTCCTCCTTCCCTTCCTCTGATCCCTCCCTCCTCCTCTGAAATACTATTCAGCAATCAAAAGAGATAAACTCATGCCATTCGCAGCAACATGGATGGAGCTAAAAGGAATTATGCTCGGTGAAATAAGTCAGAAGGAAAAAGAAAAATATCTAGATTGTTCTTTACCACTGTTCTGCTAGGGCCTACTTTGACAAAAGTGACGTAATATCAGGACACTATGCTCTCAGCTGCTAATGAGGTCGATGCTAACGCTCCCCTGGGGTCTCTGGAGCCCAAGATGCCAAGCCTTTCCTCACTTTACACACAGCTGTAGAAATCTCACTACCTTGACAGTAACTACTTCTAGTGTTTAGAGCTTTCTGCTCAAGGAGGAAGTCTCTGAGAAATGGCCCTAGTAGCCTCTCCATCGAAGTCTTTGCTCTTTCACTCAGGGATCTTTGGAGAATGACTGGGTGAAGTGGGGTCAGTTCTTGGACAGAGAATGTATGAAAATTTGGAATTTGGGCCATTGCCACTTTATGCTATGCAGACTGAATAGTGGAGAAAACCTGTCTGCAGGGAATGATAAAGTAGATTTCCAGGAAAATTAGATTCACGTAGCGCCCTCCTTTCAGCCCTATCTCATGTCTCGCTCCGTTTAAAGGTATTACCTCTTATCTATTTCCTTTTACACCTTTGTTTCCTTTTACACCTTTGACCTTCTTGTCCTACCACACTGGATTCCTCTGAAACTCAGTTCCGAAGATACAGCATCTGCTTTTTTTGTTTAAACCTTGGGTCAAGTTCATACCCATTGGCCAACTTTGTGCTCATTGACACTTCAAGTCTCATTTAACCAAGTCTTTCAACTGTAGATCTATTTTCCCCTCTAGTTTTCTTTCACTTTCACCCAAGCCTATTAACTGTTCTCTTAAGCTGTTTGTATAATTCTGTCAAAAGAGCTGATCTGAATATTGCTCCATTTACAAAGAATGTAGAAAGGAAATATTCTAGGAAATAAATATCCTGGAGGGAGCAGATAGAGCTTTCAGTGATCTGTAGGAGACATATAGGAGGTGCAGGTGTGTGGAAGGACTTCGGATGCACAATCACAGATAATGATTGATTTCATCAGTATGTGATGCTGGTGACAGTGGTGACAACAGTAAAGACATTACCCTTCCCCCTTAATTTTCCATACTTCAAAATGTTTTCACTCTTGGAAATATGATAGTACAGTGAAAAGCATATGAAATCAGCTGAGTAAATTTTATAACTGTAAAAACTGCAAATTTTACTCCAAAGTAGAAGAAAAATCAAGTGCTCAGTACCACACAAAATGTTCTCATAGTTTGTTAATCCTCATCATAACTATAAGTCACTTGTCCTCATTGTATAGACACTGAATTTAGCAGAGCTAGGATATGAATTAAGATTTTTTTATTTGAGCCCATTTTTCACACCTTCATAAGGTGGACTTATTAATTAATCAATGCATTCCACAAATAGCTACTAGGTATGTCCTATGTGAGACAATGCCTGGTGACCTTGAGTAGGACTTGAATTTGTTTATATAAATGAAAACTTATTCTCTCCTTTTTCCTCAAACCTGCTCACTTCCCAGTGTACTTACCAGATGCTCATATTGGAAACCTTCTGGGAAGAGACTTGGGCTTCCAAATCTCACTCAAGGGTAATGGGGAAAAATAAAATAGGGAGGATGTTGCTCTTTATCTCAGGATGTGCAAGGATGAGGCGTGGATGATTCTTGGGGAAAGTATATCTGGTGTAGTTAAGAACTGGAGTGACCACAGGACTCCCCCACTTTGAAATTTACAGCTTCTTTGCAGCCCCTGGGAACCCATCTTGGCAAGCTCCCTCAACTCCAGTAATAATTGCTTCATCCCCTTGTGGGTTTCCCAATTGCAGCCCTTGGGATAATGTATGCGACAGATCATTCTCCAGGGAGATTTAAGGAATTAAAAGATCTGGAAGTTATTCATAGTCTTCCAGAAAGGGTTGTAGAGTATTTCTCTCCTTCCCCCTTCCAAGAGGTCCTGAACACCAATATCAAATTCTCATTCCACTTATCAAATACTAATTATGTACTTGCTTTTCTTTCTTTCTTTTTTTAAAAATGCTCTTGTTGGTCTTTATGCTAGCATATTTATTCCAGTCCATTCTGTCAGTCTGTTATTTATTTTTTTAAATTGTAATTGGGTCATAGGTACCTTCTTCAGGGCAAGTTGATTATTTTTTCCCTACTTTTATGTTCTCCCTCACCCTGTCCCCCTTGTTATAGACACATTCTATTTATCATAAATAACTTTAGGTGGCTTTTGAATTCTGTGGCAGTTTTTTGATTTTTTTTTAGTGTTAACAATGATACTGAATGGCAACTATAGTGCATGAAAGAATCTCCCAGAAATCTAGATTCTGTTTTCCATAAGCCCATTTGTAACCGTTGTAGAATAAAGGAATGGCAACACCAGATCTCTTAATTTCCTTCCCAACAAGAGAACTTGTGATAATAATGATCAAGGGACAGAATACTTAGAAACAGGAATGTAATTTGAAGTGGAGCTTTTCTGGCCATGAGACCTTGTGACAACACTGTAGGCAGCCTCGAGGCGCCATCTTCTCATTCCTCTGTTTGCTTTGCCATCGTGGCTGTGGACTGACATGAACACCAAGGATCACTCCTTGGAGTTTCCAGTGCTAGAGTGTTTGCTGATCTTTCTGCCAGGAAGCTGTCAGACTGGGTTCAAGAGCAGCATCTGGGGGCCTCCCCGGTGGCGCAGAGGTTGAGCGCTGGGTTGCGAAGCTGCCCGCCGCCTCTGCAGCGCCGGGGTTCAATCCCCGGCTGCTCCCGCGGACCTCTCCTGCCGCCCACTGCTCCCCTCAGCAGTGTACTTTGGTCCTTCTGCCTGCTCTGCTCTCCCCTCTGGCTCTGGTGAATTCTCTCACCCTCCCATGCTTCTGACTGTACCCAGTGCTTGTATAAACAAAAACAAAAAACAAACAAACAAATAAATAAATGCCTCTTTAAAAAAAAAAAGAGCAGCATCTGGAAAGTAGGCAGAAGATGGTGGTTCTGTTGGGTGGTTTAGAGAGACAGTTTGATTAACTGAGACAGTAAGTGGGAAGAAGAGCTTGGGATCTGTTATGGGAGGTCAGAGTTTTGAATTTTCAGGGCCAGTAAGCACAGGTATGGAAGGAGAAGATGCTTAATTTACCGAAATGCAAAGTTACTATTTGATAGGTATTTGATTTGCTTCCAAGTTTTGTTTGACATAAGCAATGCTGCTATGAGCATTTTTATACATGTTTCTTGGGTCGCAGGACCAATATTACTATAGAGAGTATTATACCCAGGAATGCAATTTCTGGTAAGATTAGTAACTAATGCCAAAATAATACCCTTAGTGATTTTACCAAATAATAATGGCAGCAGCAAGAGTGAGCTGGGAAGAAGAGTTAATAGCAAGTCCTTCCCTTTTCTGGAAAGCCTAGGAAATAGACCATCTTAATAAATATGATATGATTTAACTAGTAGAGAGAGAAAATGGAAAACTTAATAATTTTTTTATTTTAAAGATTTATTTACTTATGTATACAAGAACTGGGGTACAGACCAGAGGTGTGGAGGGTGAGAGGATTCACCAGAGACAGAGTGGGGAACGGAACAGGTGGATTGACTAAAATACACTGCTGAGGGGAGCAGTGGGTGAGTCAGGAGAGGTCTGCTGCTCCATGTGCATAGCTCCCTGGCGGGGGGTCGAACTAGTGCTGCAGTGGCTGTAGATAGCTTCATAATGCTGTGTGTTAACCCCTTGTGCCACCAGGGAGGCCCCTATTAAGATTTTTTTCTAAGAATGTTTTTGCAGGAGATAAAAATTATAAATAAAACTGGGATTTATGGATATATAGGAAAGAGCTTGCTACAGGATGGAATTTAGTTTTATGATTTCTTATAAGTTGGATATGAATTAAATTAAGTGAAACATTTATTTACATATTCACTTCTAAATTTAAGTAATTTAGAAGTGAATTTAAGTAATTGACTCCATTATTAATATGTAAATAACTTTTTTGCAATAGTGAGAAAAAATTCTTAAGTTGTTTTGTGAAGCATCTAAATCATTCAAAGATGGGAACTAAGGTAAGCAGGAAGTATAACTGTTCTCTCTCAAATGCATAAAGCTATAGAAGAGACAGGTTGGTAAGCTTCAGGCATTCTCCTTGATACTCACTTTCCCCAAGGATAGTTATTGTGGACAAGTCACTCGGTGACACCAGCTAATTAATAGTGTAGGAGACACATCCCCAGAGTCTTTTGCCAGGCAAGCAGATTTGGGTCTCTGTGCGGCCCAGTCAGCGCTTCTGTTTCCCAGAAGAATCATTTTGTCACTTCACCAGGTCTTTGTATGCAGGAAATTAGACTTTCCTGAAACTACCTTCCTGCACCTCCCTAGCACTGAGAGGCAGCTGGCGGGTCTCTAGTCCCATGCGAAGGCATCCTCCAGCTTGAGAAATAGTTCTGCATAAGTGGTGCTGGTGTAATCAGCCTTTCCAGTCACTCCATACAACAGCTTGCTTCCTGATGCTGCATATTAAGTGTGCAAACCCCAGTACTTTATTAAAGACTGTAAGTTGGAAACAAGGTAGGAAAAGAGCTTCTGACCCATTTAAGGCACATAAAGGTGAGTGAAATGGCCTTGGCAAGTTAGTTTATTTTCAGTAGAAATTATTCTAAAACAAAACCCCAAATTGTTTACATATATGTCAGTTGCTAAAAGAAACAGACTATAGAAATTCTCCAAATATTATGAGTTTGGATAGTATAGATTATTTTAGACCAACAATTATTCTTAGACTGTCATTCAATTTTAGTACATTCATTATATTTCAGTATGTACACTTGGAAGATAATTTAAAGGTAGCATATTATTTAGGTATAATAAAATATGTCTTTGAGGTAATAGAATACAAGTGTACGCATTAATGTTAAAAATCAAAGTATTAGATTAAATATGATCTATAATTAGTGAATTAGGCAAATGATGATGTGTTTATGGGATCACATGGATGTGATGTGGAGTGTACCTTACACACATCCTCCCATTCCTGCCCAGGCTTGGGTGCTCTTGGCTCCCCACTCAGATCTTTGCTCCCCGGTTTACCCACCCAACCCTGCTGTTCTGAGTATTGGGTGCGAGGTGCAAAACCACGTCCTTCTTTGGAGATTTTCCCTCGGTTGAGAGGGAACCTCAGTGACAGATATCTGGAAGCTGTTGGGGCAGCCATAGCCAGTGAAGAAGCCTCCTGGGATACACAGAAGGCCGCCTCTGCCTCACCTGGGTCTCAGTCTGCTGCCATCCTTGCTCCACCGAAGTGCTACCTGGTACAGTGGGGACTGGCCTCATGTAGCTCCTTAAGTTTATGTGAATTAAAATTGGAATTTAAAATTCAGCTGCGTGATGGCCACACTGTAAATGCTCAGGGAGCAGCGTGTGATTTGTGGCTATTGGATTGTAGTGAAGTAGTGAAGTAGTGAAGACAGGCTCTACCCTCACTCGTAGCTCTGTTGGACAGTTCTGCGCCAGGTTCTCATGGGGTCAGGTCATGCTTATTCCAGTGGAGATCACACCCTGGTTTAGTAACTGCTTCCTTTGCTTCTATAACTGCCTTTATTCCTAGAACATTCCCTCAGTAAACATCATGCATTGAAATTCCTTCTGCATTCTCTTCTTCCATAGTACTTGACCTAAACACTCTCCTTGTTCATGAGACCTGTCATTTCCATTACAGTGATAGATTTGTTTGCCCCTCATTTATATAAGCTCCATTGTCATCGGGGGCAGCCTAAAATAATTGAATTCAGTTCAAATCTATGAGAGAGAAGCAGTATTAAATCAATAGCAATTCAGTTATAGCACTGAGGCTTCAGTAGTTTTTCCAGCATTTTTTCCAATTCATTCAGGAACTGGACAGGGCAGTTTATAAGTTAAATGTACCAGAAAATTTTGTATATTTTGTAATACCTTAGATTCATATATTCTATTAAATCATTTTTAAAATGTTTATTTTGCGTGCTAAATTCTATCTCATTCATGTATTTATTCTTCCTGTAAAATTTAGTATTATTTGTCAGTATAATACAATCAATGTAAATTGTAAATTATTATCTGCCATCTGATGTGTGAGTACTAGGCATTTTCCTTTGATTAAAATTCTTAGTGCAAAATTATATACCTGTGAGGTGTCATTTTCCCTTTTATTCTTTTTTGATAAGTGTAACAAGATTGCCCTCTTATTTTTTGGGGTATATTTTCTTTATTTTGTCTGTAATTATATTTTTTATTTGCTTTTTTCAAGTATTTATTTTCTATATCCAAAGTAATAATTTATGTTTAATTTTTATAACATAGTTTTTCAATATGTCATATCCTGGTGGTAACTAAGAACACCATTCTTTGATCCTGTACTGAGGATAAATATTCAAATATTTCAGGTAATTTTATATAATATGAATCAGTCTTTCTGACTGTACTCAGTCAGTTGATGCTATTTTTTTTTTTATTTTTCAGAACTGGGGTATAGGCCAGTGGTGCAGAGAGTGAGAGAGTTCACCCGAGACAGACTGAGGAGCACAACAGGTGAATTTACTGAAATACACTGCTGATGGGAGCAGTGGGGAGACAGGAGAGATCTGCTGTGCCATATGTGGGTCAGCTCCCTGGCCAGGAGTCGAACTCAGGCAGTGGAGGTGATAGTGGTGAGACTTAACCCTTAGGCCACCAGGGAGGCCCCTGATGCTTATATAAACATAGATGATATTCAAATCAAATTATACAATATTTCAAATGTGGTAAGAACAAAATTTATTTATTTATTTATACAAGCACTGGGTATAGTCAGAAGCGCGGAAGGGTGAGAGAATTCACCAGATCCAGAGTGGGGAGCAGAGCAGGCAGAAGGACCGAAGTACACTGCTGAGGGGAGCAGCGGGCGGCAGGAGAGGTCTGCACACCATGTGGGACCCTTGCTGGTGGCCAGGGATGGAACCGGTGCTGCAGAGGCTGCGGGCAGCTTCGCAGCCCAGTGCTCAACCGCTGTGCCACCAGGGAGGCCCAGAACAAAATGAAATTTTTCATGTAACTTTAGCTAAACCAATGTTCTTTGAAGATTTGCTCTCTGTGGTGATGCTAATAGCCTCAGGAGCAATGATTAGGAAAGAAGGAAAGGAACAAATGACCCAGTCCTGATTCAGATTTAAAAATTACTGAATTCATAACCATTTGAATATGATCAAACCAAATTATTCATTTTCTGATGCTACTTAGCTTGGTGTATGTGCAATAATAAATATGCATAAACTGAATGAAATTGATAATCATCTAACTTCAGAGCTAGTAATGGCCTAATGTAATTGATTCTTCAAAATAGTTCCCAGAGGGCCTCCCCTGGTGGTGCAGGAGGTTGAGTGCCGCTCTGTGAAGCTGTCCCCAGCCCCTGCAGCGCTGGTTCGATCCCAGCCGCTGGCGAGGGTGCCACATGGCATGGCAGACCTCTCCTGTCGCTCCCGCTGCTCCCCTCAGCAGTGTATTTCGTCAGTCTGCCTGTTCTGCTCCCCGCTTTGTCTCTGGTAAACCCTCTCACCCTCCCACGCATCTGGCCTGTACCCCGGTTCTTGTATAAATAAATAAATAAATCTTTAAAAAAAGAGAGACAAAATAGTTCCCAGAATGGTGCATATGAAAGTAACTAATATAGATGGAAATCTTTTGATTTTATAATAATAAAATATGCACTTCTTTATGCATTTCCCTGTATTACTTTTATTTTTCATTATATCTCTAATCTCTGTTGTTTGACATATATCTGTGGGAGTAGAGCACAAAACTGCCAAAACTGTGCATAGACAGTCCTGTTAGTGGTACTTTGAGTGTAATTTAGTTTTTTGTGGAAGTGTATGCTAGGTCATACATTTTTAATTTTGACTGAGTATAGAGATTGTCTTGTATTATTTTTATGGCATGTGATGTGCAAATCCAATTGTGTAGAATTATGAGATACATATTTAAAATTACCTCTCCCTCTGCAGCTCTCTTATTTTTTCTGACACTATTCTATACTTCCCCCCTCATTTCCATTATGCTAAAGCAGATAAATTCATGTAGAAATTTATATTCTAAACAAAATCTGAAACAGATCTTTCATGCCTGTGGCTGGTGTGAACACATTGTCCATTATTTAATTTTTGTTTTATTAAATACCAAAGATAATACTTTTTGTGATATTATAGATCTAGATGAGTTAAGTCATTAATTCAAAAAGTTGCATATAAAACCTTGGCACTATAATGTTGACCATGATAGATTAGTCACCTGTTATTTTTTTTTGAAATCATCTTAAAAATGGTAAAATGCTTTATCTTAGTAGGAAATGTGCTGCCAAAGGATAGAAGAGAAAAATGGAAGTTCTTTCACTGGGTTCATCCTACTGGGTTTCTCTGACAGGCCGCAACTGGAGTTAGTCCTCTTTGTGATTCTTTTAATCTTCTATAGCTTCACTTTGCTGGGAAACACAACCATCATTGCATTATCTCACCTGGACCCCAATCTTCACACCCCCATGTACTTTTTCCTCTCCAACCTGAGCTTTCTGGACCTGTGCTACACTACCAGTGTCGTCCCACAGTTCCTGGTGAACCTCAGCGGAGCAGACAAATCTATCTCCTATGGTGGGTGTGTAGCTCAGCTCTACATTTCTCTGGGCCTGGGGTGCACAGAATGCATCCTCTTGGGCGTCATGGCATTTGACCGCTACGCAGCTGTTTGCAGGCCCCTCCACTACACTGTGATCATGCACCCCCGTCTCTGTTTCCTGATGTCTTCTGCTTCATGGACCTTTGGTTTTTCCAACTCGTTATTGCAGACAGTGCTCACCTTCCTCCTACCACTTTGTGGGAGAAATAAATTAGACCACTTCCTTTGTGAGATCCCTGCTTTGCTCAAGCTTGCCTGTGTTGACATCACTAAGACCCAGTCTGAGATGTTCTTTGTCAGTGTCGTCATTCTTCTCATTCCTGTTTCGTTAATCATGTTCTCTTATGGTCGGATAGTCAGGGCTATCTTGCGGATAAAGTCAGTGTCTGGGCAGAGAAAAGCATTTGGGACATGTGGATCCCACTTCCTGGTGGTCTCCCTGTTCTACGGCACAGCCATGTATGCTTATCTGCAGCCCACCAATAACTACTCTCAGGATCAGGGCAAGTTCACAACTCTCTTTTATGGCGTTATAACCCCCATGATGAACCCACTCATATATACTCTGCGGAACAAGGATGTGAAGGGAGCAGTGAAGAGGGTGCTTTCGAAGGACTATGGCTCCAGATGACTGTGTAAGGAAGACTTGAATGGAGGGACTGTGATTGTCAGTGCCTGTAGGATCTGTGTGTCCCTCATATATCAGAGTTTCCCCTGACAGTTCTCAAGGCAATTTCTTTACCCTGTCTTCTTAGCAAAGTGAGAATTCAAACTCTAAGGTCATGAAGTCATTCCAGCCTCCTGGTATACTGATACCCTGTTCCTAGGGCATCTACATTATACTCATATTTCAGTGCGCCACAAGTTTTTCTTATTTATACTTCTATTTGGTATCATTTCATATGTCCTTGCAAGAAGATATTTATGTATATACCTCAAAAATATAGCTAATATGTGAAAGTGAACCACAGAAACACTGTAAGTAGTAACATTTTAGCATTTTCTATCAATTGCTAGAGGTATATCTTGCTTTTTAATCATGATCCATGGGTTGAACTGTATCAGAGATTTTTCACAGAATTAGGTGATGATTCTGTTGTAAACAAAACAAAACAAAACAAAACAAAACAAAACAAAACAAAAAAACAGCTGAAATCTCTGATAAGACCTTGCTAAAAACCAATCCTGATAAAACCAGTCATAGATTAATCCAACTCTGATCTCACCATTGTGGCAGCCATATAATGTGACACTTGTTTCAGGACTGTGCCCAGCAGTTACTGGGGTGGTAACTGCTGATAAAACCAGTCATAGATTAATCCAACTCTGATCTCACCATTGTGGCAGCCATATAATGTGACACTTGTTTCAGGACTGTGCCCAGCAGTTACTGGGGTGGGGTGGGCTGTGTTCACAGGGGATGGCAGCCCTTAGCTGCAGTTACATGGGTTGAGCTTACATATAATTTTGCATGTAGCCAGGGAGACACCATGTCAGGTTTATGAATTATTTACGTTTAGGAGAAATTGTTAGCCTTTTTCAAATCGTTATCATGTCTGAAAATACATGATTGAAGTCCTAAATTATATTCTGCACATTTCATCAACAGTAATACAGCCAAAGTTTCAAAAGGTAAAATACGTTTAGACTGCTTTCTTCATACTATTTTTTAAATTCTTTGACTTAGGCATCAATTGGTCAGGGCCTTTGTATCTCACATCTGGCCCTATACAATTTGAATTCAGTGATATTTTGAAATATATGGACCCTTAAATCCAGGAAGCCCTTTTTTGAATGGAAGCTTACTCAGATTCTCCACAAGGAAATTTCATTTATTTATTTAACCTAACTAAGGAAGTAAAGGACTTTCAGAGTGAGAACTATAAAACATTATTAAAGAACTTAGTGACATAAGGAGTCACTGTCACTGTCACACTGTCACATAAGAAGTTACCATGGATGGAGAGAATATAGTCAAAATGGCTATTCTACCTACAATGATATATAATTTATTGCAACCCGCATCAAAATACCAACAATATAATTCAAAATTAAAAGTTATACAAAACTTTGAGATATTTCTTTGGATGACATTTCTCCCCACCAGGCCACGAGACCTTTGATATTTATTATCATGAGAATTGCCACGGATCCAAGACCAGCCAACTCCATGTTCCGGGCATTTGATATACATCGTTTACAGTTCTATGACAATAGTGCAAGTCAGTATTATTTTCCTTTCCTTCCAGGAAGAAATTTAAAGAATAAATGAAGTACAGATTATATTTTAAAAATCTCTGTAATTTTGAATTTTACAAATATCTGTCTCATAAAATAACTGTGACACAGTTCTGAATTATGAGCAATAAACATAAACATCCCAAAAAAGTTGAATCTGAAACTCTAGCTCTTAGATTCAAGCTCGGTTTCCAGCATACGTTTATTTTGTGGTGTGGATCCTGGATTTCATAGATGTTTATTGTCATGAAAAGTGTATTTCCATGGACATTAAAGCTTGAAATTAATAACTCAATCACAGAAATGTTTATATAAACGTAGATTTCCCCAGCATGGACCACAGGTAGGTAAATATCTTGTGTGTTTGAGTAAAGACATAAGCATAACAATTGGTAATCTATATCCTCTTGGGTATTGAACTTACTCAGCTGATCATGTCAAGTGTTCTTGTCACAGGAGCAGTGTTTGGCAAGGTGGAGGTGACACTAAAACCACTTATACACGTGGTCCAGTTTCTACCTATACCCCTCACAGAATCACGGTGTTCACACTTAACATCGGCACTAGGGATAACATATTTTGACATTATAGTGATGTTTAATGCATACCAGTATAAAAGGTTTTGGAATACTGTTACTCCCAAAGGAGACAAATTTCCCACTCTATTTTAATCCAGTAACACCATGGATTGTCATTAAAAACACCCATAAAATGAACTTTTTTGTTGCCGAAAAGCTCAAGTTCTCATGAAGTCACTGAGCCTCATGTGGCTGAGCAAAGACAGCTCTACTCTGCTCTTCAGAGCCAAAAAAATACTGCCACTAAAAAGATAGAAGCAATTTATTGGAAATGGAATGTTTATATTATTTGGGTATAAGTGCTTGGAAATAAATTACAGAAAATAAAGGGCTCTGAGCCCCATTAAAATAAAACCTCTTTAGAAACCACACCCTGGACCTCCCTGGTGGCACAAGGGGTTAAATTCTCAGCACTATCAAGCTATCCTCAGCCACTGCAGCACGAGTTCGATCCCTGGCCAGGGAGCTAACCCACAAGGTGCAGCAGACCTCTCCTGTCTCCCCACTGTTCCCCTCAGCAGTGTATCTCAGTAGATCTGCCTGTTCTGTTCACCACTCTGTCTCTGGTGAATCCTCTCACCCCCCTACATCTCTGGCCTGTACCCCAGTTCTTGTATGCATGAATCTTTTTTTTTTTTTAAAGAAACCATATCCTGGGTCTCCCCTGGTGGCGCAGTGGTTGAGCGCTGAGCTGTGAAGCAACCCGCAGCCTCTGCAGTGCCTGTTCGATCCCTGGCTGCCAGTGAGGGTCCCACATGGTGCGACAGACCTATCCTGCCACGCCCGCTGCTCCCCTCAGCAGTATATTTCGTCAGTCTGCCTGTTCTGTTCCCCTCTCTGGCTCTGGTGAATTCTCTCACCCTCCTGTGCTTCTGACTGTACCCAGTGCTTGTATAAATAAATCAAATCTTTAAAAAAAAAAAACAAACCAAATCCAGTAAGTTCAGTATTATCCTATAACATGTTTTATTTATTTTTTAAAGATTTATTTATTTATGCGTACAAGAGCTGGGGTACAGGCCAGAGATGTGGGGGTGGGGAGGTGAGAGGACTCACTACAGACAGAGTGGGGAACAGAACAGGCAGACTGACTGAAATACACTGCTGAGGGGAGCAGCAGGAAAAGTCTGCTGCGCCATGTGGGTTGCTCCCTGGCTGGCTGGGAATTGAACTCGTGCTGCAGTGGCTGCGGACAGCTTCATAGGTTGCTTCTTAACCCTTGAGCCACCAGGGAGGCCCCTGTAACATGTTTTAAACAGGGTCCAGAAATTCTCCCCCCTCTCTTTGTTTAAAAGATTGAGTGCTGTGTAAAATCTACCAAAAATATTTGACCTGTTTCCTTTTGATTTTTCACCCACAACTGTGGACTGGCTTGGCTAAATTTTTCAATATCTAGATTTCTGTGCTATCCTTAGGCCCTCAACAATTCATGGGTCCTTCCATCCCTTTGCCCTCTGAGGACCCATGGGCATACACCATTGACTCAGCTTTTGAGTGAACAGACTCAAAATGTGGTAGACTGATATGAGACAGAATTTTTTTTTATTTAAATATTTTATTTTATATAATTCTTACATCTTTTTTCATCTTTGCACAATGTATGCATTTTCATTTTGGTTATATTCCCCATACAATTGCACCCCCCCCCCTTATTTTGACTGTAGTCCTTCCTTTCTCTGCCCCTCCCACTCCCCCCCCCCCCCGCCCCGTAGTGTGTCTCTGGTTTATAGTTGCTTGTTGATTTTGATTTTTACTTTGTATTGATTAGTCCTTTTCCTGGTCTCTCATTTACGTTTTCTAAATTCCTGCTATGAGTGAGACCATCCTGTATTTTCTTTTTCTTTCTGACTTGTTTCGCTGAGCATGATCCCTTCTAGCTCCGTCCATGTTGCTGCAAACTGCATGTGTTTATCTTTTTTGATTGCTGAGTAATATTCCATTGTGTATATGTACCACATCTTCTTGATCCAGTCATCTATTTTTGGGCATTTGGGTTGCTTCCATAGCTTAGCTATTGTAAATAGTGCTGCTATAAAACTGGGAGTAAGTCATGTGCTGGTTAAGATTCTGTCTCAGTGATGTTGAATACAAGTAATTTGAGGCAGAATCTTAACCAGAACATGATTTACTCCCAGTTAGCAAAGGATAATAAGCACACATATGCAATATCTTTGACCCCAAACTGGTCAGACACGGTTCCTCTCTCCCTCTCAGCACTGGAATGATTTCTTATCTTTTAAAAAATGGGGCAAAGACTTATGTGGAACCAGTCAGTACTTAGATGCTTGGGATTTTTCAGTTTATATGTGGTCACTATCTTTTTAACTTACCTTTTTTATTCTTTAGCAGTATTGCCTGTATCCTGTAGTCTATATATTATACTTCAGATTTGCTATGCCTAAACAGATCCTGCTCAAAACACTGCTCGATCAGTAATCAGTATGTAGCAGCCCTTGTAAGGTTCTCTGGCCTAGTTCACATATTTCAGCAGTTACGCTTGCCAAGTTCTGTTCTGACCAAGCTCACGGGGGAGGAGGAATAGGTTACTCATCCTTGTCAACTCTCTCCTGTGCAGGTGACTTTTTTTTAATTTTAAAATTTTTATTATC
The DNA here is from genome assembly GCF_964194135.1 of Talpa europaea. Lineage (NCBI taxonomy): Eukaryota > Metazoa > Chordata > Mammalia > Eulipotyphla > Talpidae > Talpa > Talpa europaea. The sequence goes on along the minus strand of NC_140068.1, from coordinate 134,163,053 downwards.
ATTGATATATACAACTATATAAATTTCAGGGATGCATCTTCATGGTTATGTATGTTTAAGCCTCACGTGGTGACTTGTGATGTGACTATTGCTTGTAATGTAACTGGAAGCTTCCTTCCATCTTTTTCGTATTGTGACAGCTTCAAACCTGACCTGCTTTTTTGGGTCCTGCTTCGTCCAGAAATGTCTTGGAAATGTGGTTCGCTGGAAGGTAGACTCATTACATGCAAAAATGCAGAAGTAGAGGAAAAGATCAGGGATGGTGTCTCTGAGATAAACTGAGGATCTGGACACATTTGCTCCTTTAAAAAATCAATTCTATTGACTTATATCAATTCTATTGATTTATATTTCCCTATTCTGAGTATTTCCCCATTCAGAATGAAATATTTATATTTATATTTGTATGCATATTTATATTTCCCCATTCTGAATGGAATGAAAATTATGAGGTCTTTCAAAACTGCAAGTTCTTCTGATTAGTGAACTATTTCTGGAGCAGTTTTAACCTCTTTTGAGAGTGAAACTGCTCAGTTGTGCCTGTGGCTTTGTCTCTATCATGCATCCTGGACACACATAATGATCCTCATGGTCAGTGGCAGGTACCGTCCCTTGTCAAAGCTTTTCTCAGGAGCCCGCCCTGATTCTTGGTTAGCAGGTCAAAAAAGTACTTACCAAGTACTTTAAAATTTCCCCTTCAAGCATTTAGAAACTGTTAAACAGTCTTGCAAGAATCCCTTGAAAACTTTGTTAGTTTATCTGTGGGAATGGGAGTTCTTTTTTAATGAATTTAAAGGGTGTGTGTTGACCAATATTGTATCATCTTTAGCATGCCCTCAAGGTCTATCCATGTTTTTGCAAATGGCAGTTTCCTTCTTTTATATCATCTATGTTTTTCCAATGATAGATATAATTGTTTCCATATCTTGGCTATTGTGAATAATGTTGCAGTGAATGTGGAAATGAATATATCTTTGATATTTTGATTTATTTCCTTTTGATATTTGCCCAGAAATGGGATTGCTGCATAATGTAGAGGTTCTCTTTTTAATATATTTGAGGAAGTTCCATAGTGTTTTCCAATTTATATTTCCACCTACAACATAAGAGTTCCCTTTACTCCATATCTCCAACAATTCTTTTTTTTATAGAAGAGTAGATTTAATTTTATTCTATTTATTTCAAAACCCAATTTTTATTTATTTATTTTTTTTTTATTATTTTTTTTTTACCTTTTTTTAATGACTTGGCTGACATATCACCTCTTTAGTGACTACCTCCCTGACACTCTACATTGTCTTATTCTGTGTTAGGATAGCTCTTTCTCTTTATTATGTTTCTTTTTTTTTTTTAAATTTTATTGTTATATTCCCCATACAATTACAGCCCCCCCATTCTGACCCCAATCCCTCCCCTCCCGCCCCCGCCCCCCTAAAAGTGTCTCTGGTTCATAGTTTTTTGTTGATTTTGATTTTCACTTTCTTATATTCATTTTCCTGGTCCCTTATTTAAGTTTTCTAGATTCCTGCTATGAGTGAGACCATCCGGTATTTTTCTTTTTCTTTTTGGCTTATTTCGCTGAGCATGATCCCTTCCAGCGCCATCCATGTTGCTGCAAATTGCATGTGTTTATCTTTTTTGAATGCTGAGTAATATTCCATGGTATATATGTACCACATCTTCTTGATCCAGTCATCTATTTTTGGGCATTTGGGTTGTTTCCAAAGCTTAGCTATTGTAAACAGTGCTGCTATAAACATAGGGGTGCAGGTGTTCTTTGGAATTGATGTTTCTGTGTCCTTTGGGTAAATACCTAGGAGTGGAATTGCTGGATCATATGGGAGCTCTATGTTTAGTAGGTCCAGAAATCTCCACACAGCTCTCCATAGTGGTTGGACCAGTTTGCACTCCCACCAACAGTGCAGAAGAGTTCCTTTTTCTCCACACCCTCGCCAACATTTGTTGTTGCTAGTTTTTTTAATATGTGCCATTCTCACTGGTGTAAGATGGTATCTCATGGTAGTTTTGACTTGCATTTCCCTGATGACAAGTGATGTTGAACATTTTTTCATATGCCTGTTGGCCATTTGCATTTCCTCTTCAGAGAAGTTTCTTTTTAGCTCTTCTGCCCATTTTTTGACTGGATTATTTTCTTTGTTGTTGTTGAGTCTCATCAGCTCTTTGCAGATTTTTGTGATCAGTCCTTTATCATTAGTGTTGGGTGCAAAAATGTTCTCCCAGTTGGTGGGGTTTCTCTTTGTTTTTGTTATTGTCTCTTTTGCTGTGCAAAAGCTCTTTAATTTGATGTAGTCCCAGCTGTTTATCTTTGCCTTCACTATCACTGCTTTGGGTGATGTGTCTGTAAAGATGTCTTTGATGTGCAAATCACGTAGTGCAAAACCCAATTTTTAATTGAGATAATATTTGAATACTCCTATTGGGTAATACTACCATAATGCACCCACAACCAAATCACCCATAGTCCACCACTGTAGTCCATTCTGCTTCCTTCCCTCTATATTCTTGTCTCTTCTCACCTCTTCCCACTCTGGTTACTTCAGTTCTGTAATCAGCTTCCAGTGTTTCATTTTTAAGCTTGTCTTTATCTCACCCTTAGTTTAGTTACTCTGTATTCCACATATTGGTAACACCATCCATTATTTATCCTTCTCCTCTGACTTATATCACTTAGCATTATCCCTTCCAGCTCAATGTATGTTGCCACAAATGGCATGAGTTTATCGTTTATTGAGTGGTGAGTAATATTCCATTGTGTATATATACCGTACCTTCTTGATCCAGTCATCTCTCCTGGGATACTTAAATGATTTCTATAATTTGGCTATAGTAAATAGCACTGCAATAAACCTGTGTTACAAGTTTCCTTTCAAATTAATGTTTTTGAATTTTTTGGGTAGATGTCCAGGAGTGGAGTTATTGGCTTGAATGATGGATCGATTTTAATTGTTCTGAAACACCTAATACTGCTTTCCATAAAGGCTGGACCAGTCTGCATTCCCACCAGCAGTATAGGAGGGGTCCCTTTTCTTCACATGCTTGTCAACACTTACTGTCTGGTCTTCACAATATGGGCCATTCTCACAACTCTTGCTATCTTTTGTCTTTTTTTTTTTTAAAGATTTATTTATTTGTTTATACAAGCACTGGGTACAGTCATAAGTGTGGGAGGGTGAGAGAATTCACCAGAGCCAGAGCAGGGAACAGAACAGGCAGATGGACTGAAATACACTGCTGAGGGGAGCGGCGGGCGCGGAGGTGAGGTCTGCGCACTATTTGGGACCCTCTCCCGTGTCGGCCGGGGATTGAACCAGTGCTGCAGAGGCTACAGGCAGCTTCGCAGCCCAGCCCTCAACTGCTGGGTCACCAGGGGAGGCCCTCTTTTGTCTTTTTGATGACAGCATTATAGCAGGTGTTCATGAGGCCCAACTGTGGTTATGATTTACATTTCCCCTGTGATTGTGATGTAGAGAACCTTTTCAAGTATCTCTTGGCCATTTGTTTGTCTTCTTTGGAAAATGTCAGTTCCCTCGCCTTTTAAAAAATGGGGTCGTTAACTTAATAAGCATAATTTGGAAAAAAAGTAAAGATGGGATTGTTTGTTACTATGTTATTGAGTTGTATGAATTCCTTATGTATTTTGGATATAGCACTTTTTTAGATAGATAGTTTGTGAATATTTTTTCCCAATTTATTGGTTGACTTTTCATTTTGTTGTTTGTTTCTTTAGCTCTGTAGAAGCTTTATAATCATGTAGTCCCAGTTATTAATTTTTGCTTTTGTTGCTGTGTCTTTGCCATCATATCCGTGTATCATTACCAAGATTAATAACAGGAAGTTTTCCCCTATGTTGTTGTCTAGGAGTTTTACAGTTTCAGGTCTTGTGTTCAAGTCACATGTTAATAGTTAAAGTAATGAATATTTGTTTATGTCATTAAATGTAAAGATGATTTTGAAAGTGTGAGAAAAATTCATAAATTTCTTCTAACATCTAAATTATTCTAGAAGAGAGAGTAATTGGGAGTTCTAGGGAGTTAACTGTTCTCTGTCCAATGTGTGAAATTACAGAAGAGACAGATTGGCAATTGTCTGGCATTCTACTCCATATTCATTTTCCCTGAGGATTGTTACTCTGGACAGCTCGGTGATATCAGCTAATTAACAGTATAGAAGATGCAGCCCCAGAGACTTCCGCCAGGTAAGCAGGTCTGGTCTCCACGCAGCTCAGTCATAGGGAGTTTCACAGTACTTCTTCCTGTTTTCCAGGAGGAACTCTGTCAATTAGCCAGTTCATTGGGTTCAGGAAATTGTAGTAGCCCTGGAAACTGCCTGCCTTTACCTCTCACACCAGAGGTGGGAGGCAGATCCTACTGCCACTTGAAGATATGTGAGGTCATCATGAGAAAGCATCTTCTTGCTAAAAGAAATGTTTCTGCGTAATCCAAAGCTGGTCGTCAGCCTCTCACTCACTGCACTGAACCTGCTTCTGATTTGCTAGCCAAGCAGCAAAACCCCACACTCATTAAAAGGTGTAACTTGGAAATGAGGTAGGGGGATGAGCTTAGGCACACAGAGCAGGTGAGTAAAGGTGAATGGAATGGAACTTGGTCTCAGTTGCTTTAGGAATAGGCAAATTTATGTTCAGTAGAAATTGTTCTTGAAACAAAACCCCAGATTGTTTTCATATATGTCAGGTGGCAAAAGGAAGAATGTACAGAAATTCACCAAATAGCACAGCTAAATTTATTTGTTCATTTTAGGAACCAACAATTTTATCTGGACATTTCATTCTATTCTAGTTCATTTCTTACACCTCAGTATGCACATTTGATAATTAATTACAGCATATTTAGGTATAATAGAAGAGAGGGTAATTGGGAGTTCTAGGGAGTTAACTACCAGTATATGTCTTTTTTTTTTTTTAAGGATTTATTTTTATTTATTTATGGATATAAGAACTGAGTGGAGTGTATGCATACAAGAGCTGGGGTACAGACCAGAGGTGTGGGGGGTGAGAGGATTCACCAGAGACAGAGTGGGGAACAGAACAGGCAGATTGACTAAATACACTGCTGAGGGGAGCAGCGGGTGAGATAGGAGAGGTCTGCTGCACCATGTGGGTTAGTTCTCTGGCTGCAGATAGCTTCAGAATGCTGATATTTTAACCCCTGCACCACCAGAGAGGCCCCAATATATGTCTTAATGTAAAAAGTCTAAGTACTAGATGATAGATGAATACTTCTGTTCTTTCCCTTTGTCTCCTTACTTTCTGTGGTTTTGTCAATATTTGTTCTTGTCTTGGAATTGTCATTCTCTCTGGTTTTTAAATGTTCATTTTTCCCTTAAGGAGGCACAAAAAAACTTGAAATATTAATAAACTCTTCATAATACTAGGTTTGATGCTACAACAAGGAAGCTCCTTTTTGTGAATAGTGTGCCAGTGCATCTTTGTTTTTAATTTATTCCTAATGAGATGTGATGCAGCTTCCACTGAGTAAAAGTACTAATTTGATGAGGAATAAAGTAGGAAGATTAAATATGATGTAAGTTATAATTGATTGGTGAATTAAGCAAATGATAACATTTTTATGGGATTGCATGGATGTGATGTGGAGTGTACATTACACACATCCTCCCATTCTTGCCCAGGTTTGTGATCAGACTGTTTAGTGTGGGTGCTCTTGGCTCCCCTCTCAGATCTTTGCTCCCCGTTTCACCCATCCAACCCTACTGTTCTGAGTATTGGTGCTGGGTGCAAAGTCTCAGTGATAGATGTCTGGAAGCTGCTGGGAAGCCACAGCCAATGAGGCCTCCTGGGATACACAGAAGGCCGCCTCTGCCTCAGCTGGGTCTGAATCTGCTGCCATCCTCTCTCCACCGCCATGCTGCCCAGTACAGTGTGGACGGCCTCATGCAGCTCCTTAAGTTTATGTGAATTAAAATCGGAATATAAAATTCAGCTGCTTGATGGCCACACTGTAAATGTTCAGAGAGCAATGTGTGAATACTTACTGCTTTAGTGGTGAAGATTGTTTCTACTCTCGCTGACAGCTCTGTTGAACAGTCTGCTCCTGGCCATGCTGTGTTCTGGTTCTGGTAGAGAGCACATAACTGTCTGCTTACTTTTCTTCTCTAATGGCCTTGCCTGTGAGGATCTCCTCAGTAACAACATGCATTGAAATTCCTTTTTCATTCTCTTCTTGCAAATAACTTGTTGAAAATCACTGTCCTTGTTCTCAGGGATGGCCTAACATAGATCTGTAAGATAAGCATTATTAAAGTAATGACAATTCTGTTACACCGTTGAGGCTTTAGATATTTCTCCATTTTTTCTGGATTCATTCAGGAACCCGACAGAGCTATCTGTATATTAAATATATCAGAAAATTAAGTATATTTTGTAATATCTTAAATATAGACATTATTTTAAGAAGTCTTGTCTGAAAAATCTTGTTTATATTGAAATATTTGTTCTTCTAGTCAAATGTTAGAGGTATATTATGGGTCATTATTGTACAATTAGTTTCAAATTACTGCCTCTGACGTGTGAGTAGTAAGCATTTTCTTTTATGAAAGTTCTTTTATTTGATGTCAGTTCTCTTTATTAGTGTAGAAATTTATTCTTTTAGATGTCATTTCCCAAATATTCTTCTTTGAGGATGAATGTTACAAGAATGTCATGTTTAGTTTTAGGTACAGTTTTTAACATTTTAACTATTCAATTACTTTTTTTTAAAAAAAGATTTATTTATACAAGAACCGGGGTACAGGACTACATGTTTTTTTTGCTTGTTTGCAAGGAATTCCTTTGGTTTTTAATTTTTTAATCTTTTTTTTAAAAATTGAGGTAACATCTTACATTGTTGTCACAATCACATTCTTATTCTGACAAGCTGGTGTCTTATTGCCTGATATTTTGTTTTTCAACCTAAAATCATATATATTTCATACTTCTCAGATAGACATTCAGCATTATTTTTAATGTCCATCTCCTGTAAGTCAGCAAATATTTATACAACTTCACCTCCTAAGTGTTTTATATTTTATCACCTGCCTCCTTGGTCCTTGTTGATATGATGATGTTAAAATATAACATTCTTTTGTTGTAGCAGTGTGTTATTAACTTGGTGTTTTCCTTGGATGAGTAAGCATGTAATTTTTTCCCCTCCTTCACTTTTGTGAATGATTTTGTTTGTTAGGTACATCAAAGTATTTGGTGATTTCAGAAGAGTGTATCAATATTTGTGTGTGTATGAGCTGAACTACTTTGTTTTTATTTGGTTCTGAGTAGGTGTTACTCAAGGGATATATCCTATTGTTACAAATCTATTTTTAATTTTTTAAAAAGATTTATTTATTTATATAAGAGCTGGGTTACAGGCGAGAGGCACAGGAGGGTGAGAGGATTCACCAGAGACAGAGCGGGGAACAGAACAGGCAGACAGACCAAAAGCACTGCTGAGGGGAGCAGTGGGCGAGACAGGAGGGGTCTGCCATGCCATGTGGGTATCTCCCTGGCCAGCTGGGAATTGAACCCGCACTGCAGAGGCTATAGACAGCCTCACAGCGCTGCGCTCAACCTGCTGCGCCACCGGGGAGGCCCTATTGTTACAAATTTATAGACTGTCTTTTGTACATTTATAATTCTGTTATGAAGTTTTTGCACATAATTTTTGGTGGATACCACAGTTCACATCATTAAAAGAAAAGAAAGAAGTGCTTTTTTTTTTTCCATTTGTGATGATTAATTTTAAATATTCCTGTACTGACAATAAAACAATATGTTGGTTAAAAGCATGTACTTTGACATTAACGTGTCCTGAGTTTGTGTTATGTCCTCAGGAGTATAATGATATGGGCTAGCTGTATAATCACTTTAATCGGTTTCTTCATCTTTGAAAAGGAGTAGGTAATACATTTCAAAATTCTTTTTTGTGATGTTAGTTCAGATAATGCATGTAAATTTTAGAACATTGTTGGGAGAGTCCCCACGCAATGAGCAGAAGGGCCTTGATCTGAGTGCCTAAGGCATGTGAAAACACATGCGCCTTAGAGGAAAACCTCTGACTGACAGGACCTGGTGTTGAGTGCCCGGAATGTGACCTGTGTGGAGTCAGGCCTCTACATCTCCACAGTCTTAGAGTAACAAAAATAATGAGCAAACTTCCCAAGTTCTAGCTAGGGGGTGCTAAGATTATGTGCGTGAGAACTAACCACCTGGTACCTTACTGTCTGAAGTAGATAGATAATAGTAAGAAAGTAGACTAATCATTCATATGTATTGTCATTGTATGGTATGCCTTGATGTTACACCTGCTGTACTTAAAGTAGTATTTAATGAGCACTAAGACAATAAAGATTTACTGCATGCTGGACATGACAGTCCCCCATGTCTGATTTCCCTCACCATCATGTCCCAGGTCCAGGACTTACTAGAAGTCCACAGAACTTATCATCCAAAAAAGCAAAGTCAGTATTAATATTTTAACTGTAATAGCATATCAAGTTTTGGACACTTAAACATAAATGCGAAAAAAGTTTTAAATTAAATAAATAGTAGAGCCCAGGTATGTGGGCTCTACTACTCTTCCATACTATTGTTTTGAGATTAAGTATAAAGTTAGATTAGTTTAGCAATCCTTTTCCTATGTAAAATATTATATTTTTATTATATATGCTTTTATATTTCCAAAGACTTCAGTTTTTGTTATTTTTCTTACAATTAACCTCTGTGAGAAGGAAGACAATTACATAGTGATAAAGAAATACTTCCCAGCATCTTTATCACAACTTCTTTGTTCATTTCACCTTCATTTTCTCTCATTCAAGTTTTATTAACATTTACTTTGGCCAATATTGTGTCACTTTGTTTTATACATGAATGGATTGATACCCAGATCTGATTCAGATTTATAAATTCTTAGAAGAATTACAATATTACTGAAATCCTAACCATCTGAATATGGTAGAACTAAATTATTCATTTGCTGATGTCACTCTGTGGGTGTGTGGAGCACATATACAATAGTAAATAGCTGGATAAAAAGAGTCATCTACTACCTCTAGAGCTAGCAACACTATATAACTAACACCTCAAGTTGGTCTCCAGAATTGTGTGTGTGTATGTGTGTGTTTTAAAGATTTATTTATTTTTGCATGCAAGAACTGGGGTGCATGCCAGAGGTGTGGGGAGTGAGAGGATTCACCAGAGACAGAGTGGGGAGCAGAACAGGCAGACTGACTGAAATACACTGCTGAGGGGAGCAGTGGGGAAACAGGAGAGGTCTGCTGCGCCATGTGGGTCAGCTCCCTGGCAGCCTAGAATTGAACTCATGCTACAGTGGCTGGTGATAGCTTGACAGCACTGTGTCTTTAACCCCTGTGCCACCAGGGAGGCCCCCAGAATGGTGTGTTTATGAAATTGAATAATGTGGATGAATTTCTTAAATATTTATAATAATGAAATATCCTTTCCTTGTATTTCTTTCAGTGTTACATGACATCTCTTTGGCCTATTCTTACTTTGACCTGTGTCTCTTTCTATGTCTGTGCAGTAATCTAATTATTTATTGCAGGGGCTTGGCGCTGATATAGGGACACGTAGTGATTTAAAATGTTACACTTAAGGGGACTCCCTGGTGGCGCAAGTGTTTAAGATGCAGCACTATGAAGCAATCCACAGCCACTGTAGCATGAGTTCCATCCCTGGCCAGGGAGGTGACCCACAGGGCACAGTAAACCTCTCCTGTCTCGTCCACTGCTCCCCTCAGTAGTGTATTTCAGTGGATCTGCCTGTTCTGCTCCCCACGCTGTCTCTGGTGAATCCTCTCAACCCCCCACTCTGGCCTGTACCCCAGTTCTTGTATACATAAATAAATAAATCTTAGGAAGGGCCTCCCCGGTGGTGCAGCGGGTTGAGTGCTGCACTGTGAAGTTGTCCACAGCCTTTGCAGCGTGCGTTTGATTCCCGGCTGGCCAGGGAGAAACCTACATGGCATGGCAGACCTCTCCTGTCTCCCCTGCTACTCCCCTCAGCAGTGTCTTGGGTCAGTCTGCCTGTTCTGCTCCCCGCTCTCTCTGGTAAATTCTCTCACCCTCCTGTGCCTCTGACCTGTGCCCCAGTTCTTGTATAACTAAATAAATCTTTAAAAAAAAATATTAAGAAAAAAAATTAAAATGTTACACTTAATACCTAGGTTACACAATTGGATGACTTTAAAAAAAAAGTTTATCCTGATTAAAATGTTGGCAGGGTATAAGCACATCTCTTCAGGAGTTTCCTGCACCCTATTGAAATCAAGAGAACAGAAAGGGAAGGAGTTGGCCACTGGCTTTTAGAGTTCTGATTCCAAATGACTGTGCACGCCAAATGAATTTGTGGTGTTCTTCTTAACGTGGTATGTTAATTTTGGACATCTCTGGGGCAAGAGTTAAATAATGGAAAGGATGTTGGCATTTTTAGGCTCTTTCATTCTTATTTTTTTTTTAAGATTTATTTATTTATGCAAGCACCGGGTACAGTCAGAAGCATGGGAGGGTGAGAGAATTCACCAGAGCCAGAGCAGGGAACAGAATAGGCAGACTAACGAAATACACTGTTGAGGGGAGCAGCAGGCGGCAGGAGAGGTCTGCACGCCACGTGGGACCCTCGCCCAGCAGCTGGGGATCTAACTGGTGCTGCAGAGGCTGCGGGCAGCTTTGCAGCCGAACACTCAACTGCTGCGCCACCGGGGAGGCCCATTTTTAGGTTCTTTCTGATTGAGCATTCATTTACTTAGTACCATTCAAAAGAACCATGACAGTGTTCACACATTAAGACTGTAGGTGGAGTGGAGAGTAAACCGCCTCCTTGTGCACAGGCAGCACTGTTAGTGGAGTTTGAGTGTAGTTTAGTCCTTTGAGTAAGTATAGTCTGGGTCACACAGTCCTCATTTTGACTGAATTTCAAGATTATTATGCATTATTTTATATCATGTGTGATATGTGTGAATATAGTTGTATAGAGTTGTGGATACATATTTAAAAGTACCTCTGCCTCTGTCAGCATCTTTCTTATTTTTTCTAATCCTATCCTTTGCTTTACCATCATTTCCATTTTCTATCATATGTGTCTCACTCTGAAACAGTTTTCATATCCATGATTGATGGAAACGCATTGTCTATTATTAATTTTTTATCATTAAATGTCATACTTTTTTTGATTTTATGAAACAAAACTGATGTAAAATATCTCAAATATAATGAATTTCATGTATTCAAATAGTTGCATACGAAACCCCAGTTGCATCTTTTTAGATAGCTTTTAAAATTTGCTGAATGCTTTGTCTTCACAGGAAACTTGTACTAACACAGCATGGAAGAGAAAAATGGAAGTTCTTTCACTGGGTTCATCTTACTGGGTTTCTCTGACAGGCCGCAACTGGAGTTAGTCCTCTTTGTGGTTCTTTTGATCTTCTATTGCTTCACTTTGCTGGGAAACACAACCATCATTGCATTATCTCACGTGGACCCCAATCTTCACACCCCCATGTACTTTTTCCTTTCCAACCTGAGCTTTCTGGACCTGTGCTACACTACCAGTGTCATCCCACAGTTCCTGGTGAACCTCAGTGGAGCAGACAAATCTATCTCCTATGGTGGGTGTGTAGCTCAGCTCTACATCTTTCTGGGCCTGGGGTGCACAGAATGCATCCTCTTGGGCGTCATGGCATTTGACCGCTACGCAGCTGTTTGCAGGCCCCTCCACTACACTGTGATCATGCACCCCCGTCTCTGTTTCCTGATGTCTTCTGCTTCATGGACCTTTGGTTTTTCCAACTCGTTATTGCAGACAGTGCTCACCTTCCTCCTACCACTTTGTGGGAGAAATAAATTAGACCACTTCCTTTGTGAGATCCCTGCTTTGCTCAAGCTTGCCTGTGTTGACATCACTAAGACTCAGTCTGAGATGTTCTTTGTCAGTGTCGTCATTCTTCTCATTCCTGTTTCGTTAATCATGTTCTCTTATGGTCGGATAGTCAGGGCTATCTTGCGAATAAAGTCAGTGTCTGGGCAGAGAAAAGCATTTGGGACATGTGGATCCCACTTCCTGGTGGTCTCCCTGTTCTATGGCACAGCCATCTATGCTTATCTGCAGCCCAGCAACAACTACTCTCGTGATCAGGGCAAGTTCACGACTCTCTTTTATGGCATCATTACCCCCATGATGAACCCCCTCATATACACTCTGAGGAATAAGGATATGAAGGAAGCAATGAAGAAAGTGCTTTGGAAGGACTATGGCTCCAGATGACTGTGTGAGGAAGGCACTTGGAAGGGCTTTGATTGTCAGTGCCTGTAGGATCTGTGTGTCCTTCATGTCTCATCAGTTTCCCCTGACAGTTCTATAGGAAATTTCCTTACCCTGTCCTCTTAGGAAACAAAGAGTTCAAACTCTAAGGTCATGAATTCATGCCAACCTCTGGAGATTCTGAAACCCTGTTCCTAGAACATTAACACTGTTTCATTATTTTAAAATGCTTCATAAATTTTATTTATAACCTATTTTGGAACATTACTCCATTCTACTTGCAAATAGACTTTTAAGTATCTGTCATGATGGTATAGCCAGAATAAGAAAATGAACAACTCAAATACTGTAAGGAATTTTAATATGTTAGCCTGTTCTAGCTATTGCTATGTCCTTGACCATGGCTCTTTATAAAGTCAGTGAACTGACTGCATCTAAACTTTTTCACAGAAGTAGATGGGAAACTTTAAACTCCAAGAAATTTTGCCAGTATCCGTATTATTGATGCCATTAGTCCAAATGTGTCCTCACCATGGTGGTGGCCGTGATATGTAGTGTTCCTTTTCCAGAAGGCTGGGTGTGGGGATCCATGGGGAAGGATGTGACACACTGCCAGTGACCTTAGTAGCTCTTGAGTTGCATCACTGCAGGCAATGCTTCTGCACGTTGCCAGAGAAACACTGATGTGAGGTGGGGAGTTGGTTAAGTTTGTTATCACCCACTTATTTTTCCAAAAGGACATTATCATTCTGAATAATACATGATCCAAGTTCCGAATTATATTCTGCACATTTCACTGGCAGTAATACAGCCAAAGTTTCAAGGGGGTGAAATGTGCTGTATTTCTTTATACTATTTTTGAACTTAATTGTTTCAGGCATCGATGGCCAGTGGTTTGATTTTACATTTGGAAAATGCCACATATAATTTATGTGAGTGACATAGTAAAATATATGAGTAATGGATCCTTCTATCAGGAAACCTCACATTTTATGGAAGCTTACTCAGATTTACCAGGAGGAAATTTAGAGAGTAAATAAAGTACATATTATTTCAAAACTCCATAAGCTTGAATTTTACAAATATCTGTCTCATTATAAAATAACTGTCACACAATTCTGAGTTATGAACAATAAATAGACATCCCAGAGTAGCTGAATCTGTCACTCTAGCCTTTAGCGCCCCACTGAAGTTCAGTTTTCAGTATCAATTTGTTTTGGGGTATGGGTCCTAGTTTTCAGAGATGCTTAATGGGCTGAACAGTGTATATTTCCATGGAGAGAGCTTTGTCAGTACCTGATCATAGAAATATTCATATAAATGTAGGTTTTCCCGTCATGGACCATGGAGCTAGTAAATATCTTCTGTGTCTGCGTAGAGACATAAGCATAACAATTATACAGTTCCCTGTCTCCACAAGTAACCTACCTCCTCCAAGACCTTGAACTCATTCAGCTGGTCATGCTCACGACTAGTGTTCTTGTTACAGGGACAGCATTGGGCAAGGTATAGGTGACACTCAAGCCAGTTAGCCACATGGCCCAGTTTCTGTCTATATCCATTACAGGATCATATATTCACACTTGAACTCAGCATTTGGGAAACATGTTGACAGCATTGTGTGTTGTGATGATTAATGTATACTAGCATAGAGAGTTTTGGAATACTCATTACTCCCAAAAGTGACAAATTCCACACTCTGTTACTACTAACACCCTGAGTATTATACCTTAAAGTCATAAAGGACTCCTAAAGATCTCATGAAGTCACAAAGCCTTTGTTGTGGCTGAGCAACTAGGTGCTTCTCTGCTCTTGGGAGCCACAGAATGCTGCCACTAAAAAGGTATCCTTTTTTTAAATTTTTTTTATTTTTTATTTTTTAATTTTTTTATAATAAATTTTTATTTTTATATTCCCCATACAATTACAACCCCCTTATTTTGACCCCAATCCCTCCCCTCCCGCCCCCTATCCCCCATTGAGTGTCTCTGGTTCATAGTTTTTTGTTGATTTTGATTTTCACTTTCTTATAGTTATTCATTTTCCTGGTCCCTTATTTAAGTTTTCTAGATTCCTGCTATGAGTGAGACCATCCGGTATTTTTCTTTTTCTTTCTGGCTTATTTTGCTGAGCATGATCCCTTCCAGCGCCATCCATGTTGCTGCAAATTGCATGTGTTTATCTTAAAAAGGTATCCTTCTTAAAGGAAACTTTTCAATGCAATAGGATGGTTATATTTCTTGGGAAGAAATACCTGGCGATAAATTTCAAAAAAAAAAAAAAAGTCTCTGAGCAACATGCTAAAATGAAAGAAAAAAAAATCACTTTAGAAACCAAACTCAACAAGTTCAGTATGGTTCTGTAGCATTTTTCAAATGTGATCTTGTTACCGGAGCCCAGTAACTGCCTTTTTATTGTCAGTTGTGGCAGTGGCTCCTCAAAGCTCAGTAACTGCCATTTTGTAATGGACCAGTTAGGTGCGGGCCATGAGCTGATTGGTGCTGAATGGTCCAGTCAGACTTGTGGGTGAAAGAGGATATTAGTCCTGGTCAGAGGGAGCTGAGAAGGGCCCCTGAAGAAGAAGAGATGAGGTGAGCCGATGCCAGCCCCTGAAAGGAAGAAGAAAGAAGGGGAAGACTCCATTCCTGGCCTTCCAAGAAAGAGAAAAAGAGGCATCTGCAGCGGCCCTCCAAGGAGGGAAGAGCAGCCAAAGGACTGTCATGGGCTGGGCCTCGGCCCTGTCTCTGACATCTTCTGAGAGGAGCCCCAGAGCCCCTGGGCCTGGCGTCTCAAAGAGTTGTTTGTTGTTGGTATAACCCAACCACTCACAAAGAGCTGTGAACACTGGGGGTCTCTGATACCTAACCTCTGAGGGACTAGGAGTGACCATCACTACTGGCCAGTGCTGTACAGCCCTCCTGGTGACCGGTGGTGATCTGCTTGAAAAGCCGCCACTTGTGGATACAGTGAGTTCTTTGTTTCCCTTGTTTGTAAAATAACCCCATGGTTGTTGGTCTGGAGCCTGAGGTCTCTTGCAATTGTGTATGTGGGTGAGACACACAGAGACCCATCCTCTTACTGGGCACTGCCCTTTGTTAGGCTGTAGCTCTTGGTTTTGATTTTTGGCCTTTTGGGGCTTTTTGGCAGCTCTCTGGTCTCAGAGCCTGGGCAGGTGGTGGCCGTTCCCTCCTTCCATTCTGCCTCCTGCCTTGCTACCCTTTTGTGGCCCTCTCCGCCCTGTTTCAATCTCAGAGTTCTATCACCCTAAAGTTTTTATCTTTGTTTATAAAACTGAATGGTTGTGTAAAAGTCTATCAAAAGTATTTGGCTGGTTTCTCACTAGCAACTGTGAAATGGCTGCAGTGGTCCTGACCCTAACCCTAGGCTTGGCTGAATTGTTTTAACCCTAGTATATGTGCTATTTTCAGTTTGGTTTTTTTTTTTTAGGCTATTGTCTTAATCCAAAAATCTAACTTTAATCAGAATTTGTGAGTTTAAGAATAGGAGATTGTGAATTAAAAAAAAGTATTTATTACATCATCCTTCCTTTTTTGTACAATGTACGATTTCCTGTGAAATTTCCACCACCAGTTCACCAGTACACCATCACCATAGTCCTTTGTGCTCTTCCCACCCCTGTCCTGATCCTTCTCCCTTCTCCTCCCCTGCAGAATGTCTCTGGTCTATGGTTGCTTGTTGATTTTGATTTTCACTTTATTATAGTTATTTCTTTTTCCTGATCCCTAATTTGGTTCCTCTACATTCCTCCTATAAGTGAAACCATCCAATATTTTTCTTTTTCTTTCTGACTTATTTTGCTGAGCATATTTTCAGTTTTCTGTCTGGTTTGCCATCTGGAGGTCAGGTCTATCATCATGAGCTCAAATGTTCCTTGCTGCCCTTTTGCCTTCTGAAAGTCATCCATTCTGGATTTGAGTGAACGAAATGTCAGATTCACATGAAACAGGCATAACTAGTCCAGGATTTACTAACAATTAGCAAAGGATACGACACAGTAGCAACAGCACATGAAATATCTACAAGGTTCGGGATGAGTCAGGCACGGTCCTGACAACCCTTTTTCATTAGAGTGTTTTGTTTACTTTTGAAATGTGATGTGCTAAGTTGTGTGGTACCAGTCAGCACTGAGGGTTTGGGATTTTCTCAGTATATTGTGTGCCTGTCTTTTTAACCCTATCTGGTTTTTATGACTAAGTTTTATTCATCAGCACAGTTGCAGTCTGATCCTATAGGTTCCCACATTCTAAGCAGAACCTTTGCATCCTGCTAAAAGTATTAGCGGATCAGTAATCATTATAAGGCCATCCTGTACGTTTCTCATTTATCTTAAGGAGGAAGGAACTCTCCTTTGCAAGTGATTTCGGATGTGACACTTGTTTATGATATAGTGGAAACTTTCTTCCAGCTTTTTAGCATTCGAACCTGACCTGTTACCCTGGGTACTATTGTGTTCGGAAATGTCTTGGGACTGTGATTTAGTGGGGGAGGTGGACTCTGTGTACTTGCAAAATCGAGAAGATGAATGCATGTGTTTATCTTTTTTGAATGCTGAGTAATATTCCATGGTGTATATGTACCACATCTTCTTGATCCAGTCATCTATTTTTGGGCATTTGGGTTGTTTGCAAAGCTTAGCTATTGTAAATAGTGCTGCTATAAACGTAGGGGTGCAGGTGCTCTTTGGAATTGATGTTTCTGTGTCCTTTGAGTAAATACCTAGGAGTAGAATTGCTGGATCCTGTGGAAGCTCTCTATGTTTAGTAGGTCCAGAAATCTCCACACAGCTCTCCATAGTGGTTGGACTAGTTTGCACTCCCACCAACAGTGCAGGAGAGTTCCTTTTTCTCCACACCCTCGCCAACATTTGTTGTTGCTAGTTTTTTTAATATGTGCCATTCTCACTGGTGTAAGATGAAAATCCATAATTCTTATATTGGCTTTCTAGTGGTGTCAGATAGTTCTCAAACTGCCTCTTCATTTAAAAAAAAATCTCATTTTTCTCTCTTCTTCCACCTGGATCCTTGAAACATCACTGTCTTCAAAGTCATTAATTTGATCGTCTATTTGATCTATTCTATTTCCATACCTTTCTCTAGAGTTCTTGATCTCATTTATTGCACTCTTTAATTCCTGAATATCTGTTATTTTCTTATTTAATAGCATATCACTTTATTGAATCAATCTTCTATTCATTTATTTTATTTCTGAGATCATTAGGTTTCCTGAATTGTGTTGTATCTCTTGAGTACCTTTTCTGAATTCTCTTGTATTTCTTTGAATTACCTTTCTGAGTTTTGGTCTAAGTTTTTGAGTTTATTTTAGCACTTTTGAACTCTGATAGAGAGATACTGTCTTCCATCTTTTTCTGTTTGGATTTTGGAGAGTTATCCTCACCTTGCAATGCTGTGTTCTCTTGAAATTTTGTGTTTCCATGTGCGTTTTTTTTTTTTTTTTTTTGGTCTGCCCACTTTGTTATTTGATATCTCCCTATTTTATTATAATTCTTAGTGTCTTTAATAATTGCTTAAGGGGTTAAATTATTTTACTTTTACTGAAAGTGGAGCCGTGGACTTGTTTCATTTTATTTTGGCCTTTGCTGGCTTCTGTATATATTGGGATCTATTTGTAGTAACTGAGTCAGCAGTGTAGAGGAGGGGCTTGAAAGAGCTCATATTTAGTATAGATGATTTGGGATGAAACTTACTCCTGTTTGAGGCATCCCTGATATCCTTCCTCTCTGGAGTTTGGGATAAGAGACTCAGCAGTCCCTGTGCTCTCAGTATGCCCAGCAAGGGAAGCACCTCTCCCCGGAAGTGGGAAGGGGGTGTGCAGATCAGAATGCCTGCTCTGCCATTATCTCTAATGGTAACCCAACCTGTCTGGAGTACCTCAGCTCCTCCGTAACTCAGCTCCTCCATAAGACTTCCCCCTCCTTCAAGGGCATATACCTTGACACAACCTTTGCCCCAACTCCCAGGTTCTCTAGCTGAGCCAAGTTGCTACCAGTGACCTCTATTCCAGACCACAACCTCCAGCTTCCTCTCTCCACCCACCTCTGTTCAATGTAGCATGGAACTCCTCAGTGTTGAACCTGTTGAAGTCTGCACTGGTCTCTTCTGTCCAAAGAATAATCAATTGCACTCCCACCCATAGGACTGTCTCTTGGACCTGTGTCCCTCAGCTTCACTGCTCCAGGAGCTACAGCCGGTGTGGCCCAGGCCCCACTGTGTCTGTGTTCACTGTGGCTGATTACTGGAGTTAGAAGTGGCTGGTTCCTCACCCTGAGGCCCTGAGCAGTCTGGCTGTCCCAGCTGGTGGCTGTAGGCCTGGAGTTTCTCGTCTTGGAATTACTTGACTTGGAGCAACCTGGGAGGGGCCTGGCTCTTGTTATAGCTAGAGCTAGCTTGAGTCTGAGCTTATGTGGATGGTGGGAGAGGCTGAGAGCAGTCCAGCTCTCACAGATTGGGTCAGGGCTTCCAAAGCTGGTAGGTAGATGCTGAAAGTGATCTGGGTCTTCTGGCTGGTAGCTGGAGGTTGAGCTCCCACGCCTGGTGGCTGGAGGCAAGGAGGGACCTTGCTCTTGTGACTTGCAGGTAGAGGCTGGGATCAAGAGACTGATAACTGGATGCTGGGAGCTCCCTGCCCTTGTTCTCACAGCTGTGGCTGGTGCCTGGCTCCCCAAGGCTGGTAGTTGGTAGTTGGAAGTGTTTCACTGGCAGCCAGGTTCCTGTGTTGGCTGTATTGGGCCAGCTTCACCTATGGATGTGTCTGCCAGGGACACTACAGTCCCGTGTCTTACCTTCAGCAGTCATTGGCCTTGTTCTGTCGTACTGGACTGAGAGTACAAGGAGGTGATCCTGCATCTTCATGCTGCCACCATCTTGCCACTCCCCCTTGACTCTTGATTAAAACAATCTTTTTATACAGAAGCACATGAAGGTGCAGATTTACATCCTGCCCATTTTTGCAAAACTGCAGTTATCATGGCCATTTTAAATGCACACTTTAAACTAGTTCAAGCTGTGATAAGTGGAGTGGCTAGTGTTTACATTAACTTATTTTTTTTACAATTTTTAATATTTATTTATATTTAAAAAAATTCATTTTTTAAAAACAATATTTGCTTCTCCCCACCCACTCAGGTTGAGTCCCCACAGAATTTCCTTCCCCAAGGCACCCGAGCACCATCACCACAGGCTCCTGTTCTCCTCCCTCCTTCTCTCTGATCCCTCTCCCTCCTCCTCCCCTGCAGTATGTCTCTGATTTATAATTGTCTGTTTTTGCTTTGTTGTGTTTTGTGCTGTTATTATTATTATTTTTTACACTGATGTCTTATTTGGCTCCCCTATATTCCTGTTATAAGTGAAACCATCCGATATTTTTCTTTTTCCTTCTGGCTTATTTTACTGAGCATAAGTCCTTCTAGCTCTATCCACGTTGCTGCAAATGGCATGAGTTTATCTTTTTTTGGTTGCTGAATAATATTCCATTGTGTATATGTACCACATCTTCTTGATCCAGTCATCTATTTTTGGGCATTGGTTGTTTCCAGGTTTTACCTATTGTAAGTAGTGCTGCAATAAACATAGGTGTACAGATGTTCTTTTGAATCAGTGTTTTTGGGTCCTTTGGGTAGATCCCTAGTAGTGCTGGGTCTTATGGCAGCTCCATTTTTAATAGACTGAGGAACCTCCAGACAGCTTTCCATAGTGGTTGGAACAGTTTGCACTCCCACCAACAATGTAGGAGAGTTCCCTTTTTACCACATCCTCGCCAACATTTGTTGTTGCTTGCTGTTTTTGATATGTGCCATTCTTACTGATGTAAGGTGGTGTCTCAGTGTGGTTTTGATTGGCATTTCCCTGATGATAAGGGATGTTGAACATTTTTTCATATGCCTGTTGGCCATTTGCATTTCCTCTTTGGAGAAATGTCTTTTAAGTTCTTCTGCCCATTTCTTGACTAGATTGTTTATTTTGTTTTTATTGAGCCCTGTGTGTTCTTTGTATCTTTTTGTGATTAGTCCCTTATCAGTTGGATGGAGTACAAAGATTTTTTTCCCAATCAGTGGGGAATTTTCCCAATCAGTGGGGTGTCTCTCTGTTTTGGTGAATGTCTCTTTTGCTGTACAGAAGCTTTTCAGTTTGATGTAATCCCAGGTGTTTATCTTTGCCTTCACTATCACTGCTTTGGGTGATGAGACTTTAAAGATGTTATTGCTATGTATGTCTTGTAGTGTTTTTCCTATATTTTCTTCTATATATTTTATGGTGTCAGGTCTTATGTCCAGTTCTTTTATCCATTTTGAGTTGATTTTTGTGCATGGTGAGAGGTAGTGGTCTAGTTTCATTTTCTCGCACATGGTGGTCCAGTTTTCCCAGCACCATTTATTGAACAAACTGTCTGTGTTCCATTGCATATTCTTTGCTCCTTTGTCAAAGATTAATTGTTCATATAAATGTGGCTTTATTTCTGGGTGCTCTATTTGTTTCCATTGGTCTGTGTCTGTTTTTATTCCAATACCAAACTGTTTTAATTATAATGGCTTTGTAGTATAGCTTGAAGTTGGGAAGTATCATACCTCCTTTCTCCCTTGTTTTTATCAGTAGGGCTTTGACTATTCATGGTTTTTTGTGGTTCCATATGAATTTCATCAGTATTTGTTCTATTTCTTTGAAGAATGTCATTGAGATTTTTATTGGAATAGCATTGAACCTATATATTGCTTTTAGGAGGATGGCCATTTTAATATTGTTAATTCTTCCAATCCATGAGCAGGGGATATCTTTCCATTTCTTTGTGTCATCTTCAGTTTCTTTTAACAGTGTTTTATAATTTTCTTTGTATAGATCTTTCACCTCTTTTGCTAGGTTTATTCCCAAGTATTTAATTTTTTTTTGTTTCATTTATAAAAGGGATGATTTTCTTGATTTCTTCTTCTTCAGATTGATTGTGTATAGGAAGGCTACTGATTTTTACATGTTGATTTTGTATCCTGCTATTTTACTGAACTGGTTGATTATTTTGAGTAGTTTTTCTGTGGAGCTTTTAGGGTTCTCTCTGTATATTATCATATCATCTGCAAATAATGATAGTTTTACTTCTTCTTTTCCTATTTGGATTCCTTGTATGTCTTTCTCTTGTCTTTATTGCCCTGGCTAGGACCTCCAGTATTATATTGAAGAGCAGTGGTGAGAGAGGACATCCTTGTCTTGTTCCTGATCTTAAAGGAAAGGCCTTCAGCTTTTCACCATTGAGAATAATGCTGGCAGTGGGTTTGTCGTATATGGTTTTTATCATGTTAATGTATGTTCCTTCTATCCTGAGAATTTCAAGGGCCATCATCATAAATGGATGTTGGACTTTGTGAAATGCTTTCTCAGCATTTATTGATGTGATCATGTAGTTTTTATTCTTCTTTTTGTTGATGTGTTGGATTACACTTACGAATTTTTGTGTGTTGAACCATCCTTGTGCCCTTGGGATGAATCCCACTTGATCGTGGTGTACTATCCCTTTGATGCATTGTTGGATTCTGTTGGCAAGGATTTTGTTGAGGATTTTTGCATCAGTTTTCATTAGGGAGATTGGCCTGTTATTTTCTTTTTTAGTACTGACTTTGTTTGGTTTTGGTATTAGTGTAATGTTGGTTTCATAGAACATATTTGGTAGTATTCCTTCTTTTTCAGTTTTTTGAGTGAATTTGTGTAGGAGAGGCACTAATTCACTGCTAAACATTTGGTGGAATTCATTTGTGAAGCTGTCTGGGCCTGGACTTTTGTTTTTGGGGAGTGCTTTGATCACTGCCTCAATTTCACTGCTTGTAATTGGTCTGTTTAGTTGTTCTATTTCTTCTTTGTCCAGCTTTGGATGATTGTGTCATTCTAAGAATTTGTCCGTCTCTTCTAGGTTGTTGAATTTGTTTGCATGTAAGTGTTCATAGTAACCTCTGATTATTCTTTTGATTTCTACTGAATCTGTTGTGATTTCTCCTCTTTCATTTATGATCCTATTATATGTGCTTTCTCCCGTTTTTTTCTTTGTGAGCCTGGCTAGAGGTTTGTCTATTTTGTTTATTTTTTCAAAGAACCAACTTTTAGTTTCATTGATCTTTTGGATTTTTTTTTTTAATTTCTGTTTCATTCATTTCTGCTTTGATTTTTATTATTCCCTTTCTTCTACTGGCTTTAGGGCTTTTTTCTTTTTTTTTCTAGCTCTTTGAGATGTGAGATTAGGTTGTTTCTTTGAGTTCTTTCTTGTTTCTTGATGTGAGCCTGTATTGCTATATATTTTCCTCTTATTACTGCTTTTGCTGCATCCCATACATTCTGAAAAGTGGTGTCCTCCTTGTTGTTCAACTCAAAGTATTTTTTAATTTCTTCTTTGATTTCCTCATTAGTCCAGTGGTCTTTCGGTCTCCATGAAGTAGGAGGGTTCCTTGTTTTCTTTTCATGATTTATTTCTAGCTTGATGCCTTTATGATCAGAGAAGATAGTTGGAATGATTTTGATCTTCATGTATCTGTTTATGTTTGTCTTGTGGCCCAGTATGTGATCAATTCTGGAGAATGATCCATGCACACTGGAGAAAAATGTGTACTCGGATTTTTTTGGGTGCAGTGTCCTATAGATGTCTGTTAAGTCCATGACATTAAGGTATGTTTTTGATGATAGCAGAAGACAGTCTTTTCCAGCTGTCTTTTGACAATAAAGGAAAAAATCTTCAGAAGCAATGGTTTTATGTAGTAGTGTATCTATTGATATCATGTTTTGTAAATATTGGAAAAATTTTTGCCAGTTTGACTTAGAAATGGAATGTAATTTGTTACAGAAATAGCTATTAAACTCCTACTTAAGGTATTCTAAATTTCTGTGAGCACACTGAAAGTGGGGGAAAAAACTTCTGAATAAAATGTAAAGAAAATATTCCTTATTGTTTATATAATTTTTATGTATCTCGTTATTTCATCTTTTCTTATTATCATGCTCTAAATATTGAGTATAATATATGTATGATATCCTCTATGTTGTTCCCTGTGTCTTCTAGCTAGCTATCCCCTTCTATCTTTCTGTCTCTCTGTCTCTATGTCTCTGTTTGTCTTTATATCTGTATAAGAACCCGTCTAGTTGAAAGAATAATTAAAAAGTAAATAGTTACGATGTCACCATCCTTGTTAAGAACAAGAGCCTGGGCAGTACCTCTTATAGCCTCTATCATAAGGCATCCCCTCCTTTCCCCATTGACCTTGTTATAGTGAGTTTTTGATAGTCCTTTTATTTTGACTATAATTTTAGACTATTATTACAATTTTACTATCCATGTTTGCAGTCACATGTTTATTTGATATATTTTTCATTACATATATTTATTTAAATATATACATCATTGTTCATTTTTGCATAATGTTTGATTTTTCCTCTCAGGTGTAATCCCCACCACCCAGCCACCCATGTAACTATCACCATAGTCTCTTGTGCTTTGCCCTCCCCTATTTTGATCCCTCTCTCCTGATGCATGTCTCCAGTTTATAGTTTGCTGCTAGTTTTGTCTCTTTTTTTTCCTTTTCCTACCCCTTCTTTGGTTTCCATATGTTTGATCTATTTTTGTACGTTATGTGTAGGGATTGATTGATGGGTGGTTTGCACCATTTGCACAGTGTTTTTATGTGAAGGAGTTTTCATTTGCTTAGCTTGATTGCTTTGTGGTTGTAGTTATACAGCACTGTTGTGTGAGCAGGCCATGATTTACCTGTTTTACTATTGCTAGGCATTTGGTTTGTTTTCTGGTTTTGATTGGTACAAACAGTGCTACTATGAGCATATTTATACATGTCTCTTGGAGCATGTGAACAAATATTAATTTAAAGAATAGTATACCCAGAATGTGAGTTTAGATCAGACTAGTAGGTAATACCAGAGTATTATCCGAAGTGATTTTACTAGTAATAATGGTAGCAGCAAGAGTAAACACAGAAGAAAAGAGTTAATAGTGGGTCTATAAGTCCTTCCCCTTTCTGGAAAGTTTAAGGTGTATTGTTATTTTCTAGGCCTTGTAATTGTGTTAGAATGGGTTCATACTAGTACAGCGATTACTGAGAAAGTTCTAGCAATGATTTTAGCAGGATATAGTTTATGCCTCAGTTGAATATTATAAATAGAACTGGAATTTATAGCTGTTAGGGAAACAGCCTCCTACAGAAGGAAATCAAGAGCTCAAGGATCACTTATAAGTGGGTTATTAATTAAATGAAAAATTAAGTCACATTTATATTTAAAATCAAGTAATGAGTGTTTATTTATATCATTATATATAAAAATGTTTTTGAAATTGTGAGAAAAAATTCTTAAGTTTCTTCTAACATCTAAATTATTCCAGAAGAGAGGGTAACTGGGAAGTCTTGGGAGTTATCTGTCCTCTGTACAATGTATGAAATCACAGAAGAGACAGATTGGCAATCCTCTGGCATTCTTCTTCATATTCATTTTCCCTGAGGATTGTTATCTCTGGACAGCTCGGTGATAGCAGCTAATTAACAGTATAGGAGACGCAGCCCCAGAGACTTCTGCCAGGTAAGCAGGTCTGGTCTCCATGCAGCCTGATCACGAGTTTCACAGCACTTCTTTCTGTTTTCCAGAAGGAACTCAGTCAAATAGCTAGGAAATTTTGTTCAGGAAATTGTAGTAGAGCTGGAAACTGCCTACGTTTACCTCTTACACCAGAGGCGGGAGGCAGATCCTACTCCCATGTGAAGATACATGAGATCATGCGAAAGTGTCTCCTTGCTAAAAAACATATTTCTGCATCATCCAAAGCTGATAATCACCCTTTCACTCACTCCACACAATTTGCATCATGTCCATGTTACAATCTCCAATGTTAAAATAAAAGCAGTAACTTGGAAATGAAGTAGGGAAAGAGTTGAGGACCCAGAGAGCAGGTGAATAGAGGTGAGTGGAAATGGGCTTGGTATCGGTGTTCCTTTAGGAATTGGCAAGTTTGTTTATTTTCAGTAGAAATTGTTCTTCAAACAAACACAAGATTATTTGCATATTTATCAATTGGCAGAAGGAGTAGCATATAGACATTCACCAAATATAACAACTAAATTTTGTTGTTCATTTTAGAAGCCAAAAATTGTACCTAGACAGCTACTCCATAGTAATGCATTCTTTAAACCATAGTATGTATATTTGGAAAATAATTATAGCATATTTAGCTGTAACAAAATATGTTTTTCAAGTATTGGAATACCAGTGTGTATGTGTTAATGTAAAAGGCTAAGTATTAGCCAGTATCTTTACATTCTTTGCCTTCTTACTTTCCTATCTTGGAGTTGTCATTCTCTGTAGTTTTTAAATGTTCATTTCCTCCCTTAAAGAGGTACAAAAATATTTGAAATATGAATGGACTCTTCATAATACTAGGTTTGATGCTACAACACAAAAGCTCCTTTTTGTGAATAGTGTGCCAGTGCATCTTTTTTTAAATTTATTCCTAATGAGAAGTGATGCTGCTTCCATTGAATGAAAGTACCAGTTTGATGATCAATAAAGTAGGAAGATTCATAAATATGTTAATTGTAATTGATTGGTAAATTAGGCAAATGATGATGTTTTATTGGGATTGCATGGATGTGACATGAATTGTATATTACACACATCCTCCCATTCTTGCCCAGGCTCGTGATCACACTGTTTAGTGTGGGTGCTCTTGGCTCCCCTCTCCGATCTTTGCTCTCCGGTTCACCCACCCAACCCTACTGTTCCGAGTATTGGTGCAAGGTGCAAAGCCATGTCCTTCTTTGGAGAATTTCCCTTGCTTGAGAGGGAGCCTCAGTGACAGTTGTCTGGAAGCTGCTGGTGCAGCCATAGCCAGTGAAGCTGTTAGGAGTTGGCGCCTAAACTCCGTCCAGGGTTCCCAAAGACCACACGGAGCCAGAGATGCAAAAGCAAAAAGGCTTTATTGCTAGCTTAACCTAGGGTTCGACGACTCTGCCTGGTGTACTGAAACAGCAGTCTTATCAGGTTGAGAGAGGGACCCCCTCCCAGAGCAACCAGCTGTTTTTGTACTTTGTTGACAGGATGCAGGGGCTTTTTACACCTGGGGCAGGGTCCACCCTGATTGGATAGCTCTCATGGTGCCAGCTAGGTTTCGTTTACCCTTGGCTTGTGGTTTTTACCTCGAAACGAAACTAGCTGTGCCCTTTTGAGATGACAGTTATTTCTCAAAATGGCTGCAGTCTTGCTCATCTTACAGCTGCCTCTGCCTCAGCTGGGTCTGAGTCTGTAACTGGAAGACCTGGAGTTTGGGCCACCTGTCACCACTGAATGCCAATAAAGTAGAGACAGGAATTGAATCTTTAAAGTGCACTTTAATCAGACAGCCGGCAATCTGGAAGATGGGGCGTTAATACCCTAAAGAAACTGCCTTAACATTCCATTTCCAGCTGCCTTTTATAGTGAGTTGAACAAAGACAGATCAGCAGTAAGCAGGCCTTCACTGCTGCCAGGAGACTGTGATGTCCAGCCCCTGGGCTCCTTCTCGCCCTCCTGGACCCCTGGCCTCACACTCATCCCACTGTGCTGAGGTTGACCCTCAGATAGCACTGGCTCCCGCACTCCTCCGGACGTGTCCTGGGGCTGGAAAATGAACTCAGAGCAGACAGGCCACACACAATATGTGTGTGCAGGTTTCCTACTATACCAGCTTAGTGTCTCACCGGGTTTCCTCCCCCTCCCTAATCCCTGTCACATCTGCTGCTCGCTCCACTGCCATGCTGTCCAGTACAGTGGGGACCAGCCTCATGAAGCTCCTTAAATTTATGTGAATTAAAATTAAAATTTAAAATTCAGTTGTGTAACTACCACACTAAATGTTCAACATGTGGATAGTGGCTCTTACACCAGAAGTGAGTACACTTTCTACCCTCACTGGTAGTTCTGTTGGACAGTCCTGCTGCAGGTTCTCATGGGGTCAGGCCATGCTGATTCCAGTGGAGATCATGTAAGTCTTGTACAGTAACTTTGTTCACTTTGCTGCTCGAAAGGCCTTTGCCTGTGGGCCTTCCTTCTAAACAACTTCCCTAAATTCCTTTTTTGTTCTCTTCTTTCATAGAACTTTTCCAAAATCACTGTCCAAGTTCATTAGACTTGTCATTTCCATTACAGTGCTAGACCCATTTCTCCTTCATTTATTCATCTTCCATCATCCTAATCTGTCTAAGTTCAGTATCTGTGAGACAGGCATTACTAAATTAATGGCAATTCAGTTACAGTACTGAGACATCAAAAGTCTTTACAGCAGTTTTTCTGGATTTATTAATGAACTCGACAGTGCAGTCTGTAATGTTAAATTTTTCCAGAAATTATATGTATTCGATAATATATTGAATATAGACATTATCTTAAGAAGTCTTGTCTTTTAAATCTTGTTTGCACTGAAATATTTATTCTTCCAGTCAAATGTTAGAGATATATTATGGGTCATTGTGGTGTAATTAAAATAATTATAAAATACTACCTCTGCCACCTGATATGTGTGAGTAGTAAGCATTTTCCTTTTACAAGAGTCCTTTTATTTGATATTTGATGCCAGTTTTCTTGATTATTCTGTAAAAATTTGTTCTTTGTCATTTCCCAAATACTCTTTTTTGATTACAAATGTTACAAGAATGTTACCTTTATTTTTTGCACAATTTAAAAAATTCAACCTATTTAATTTTCTACAATTTTTTTTCTTCTTTTATGTATTTGATATTTTGTGTCAAAAAAAAAAACCCATGTGTAATCTTTATGACATGTCTTTCATGTCATTTTTGTGAAGGCTACTAAGGACACCATTCATTGATCCTGTACCGAGGAGGACCATGTCTAGTATTTCCAGTCATTATTATTTACATTTGTTTTCCAATATGAAGCAAATTTTTCTGCTGCCTTTGGTCACTTGATGCTTATGTAAATATCGATGATGATTCAAGTCAAATTATACAATATTTTTAATGTGGTAAGAACAAAATGAAATGAAATTTCTCATTTAACTTTAGTCAAAAACAAAAAACAAAAAACAAAAAAAACCAGTCTTCTTGGAAGATTGTTCTGTGTGGTGGTGCTGACAACTTAGGGAGCAACGGATGCGAGAGCAGGAAGGGAGAAAAGGGGCAAGTGACCAGTTCAGCAGAATGTCCTCTTGAGAATCAAAGGGATAATGCCTTTTGCAGGTAGATCTCTCCTATGTTACTAAAAGATAATAAATTATTTGAGCTACAAAGAAAAAACAAATTAAGGTAACAGGTAAAAATGGTAGTCAGCTAACCCAGGAGCTAGCCATGTGTTTGGTCTAGCGTAACTCACATTCAAGTTGGCTCCGGGAAGGAGCTTGCCTAGCGCCCTCCAGTGTGATGTTGGAGTGGCACAGGAAGCAATGGCAACTTAGACAGAACCATATTCTCTGTTCTGTCTCAGTGGGTATCTTATTGCCTGATATTTTGTTTTTTCATCCTAAAATCATGTATTTTTTATACCTTTCAGACAAGCATGCATTCAGCATTCTTTATATTTTTTAAAAATATATTTATTTACGCATACAAGAACTGGGGTGTAAGCCAGAGTTGTGGGGGGTGGGAGGTGAGGGACAGCGGGGAGCAGAACAGGCAGATCTACTGAAATACAATGCCGAGGGGAGCAGCGGGTGAGGCAGGAGAGAACTGCAGCGCCAGGTGGGTTGCTCCCTGGCTGGCCTGGGATGGAACTCATGCTGCAGTGGCTATCGATAGCTTTGATAGTGCTGTTTTTATCCCCTGTGCCACCAAGGAGGCCCAGCATTCTTTTTAATATCTAATCCTACAAATAATAACTTTGTACAATTTCATCTCGTAAGTGTTTTATATTTTATCACCTGCCTTCTTGCTGCTTATTGATATGATAATGCTAAATTATGTCATTCTTTATTAAAATGCTGCATTAATTGATGTTTTCTTTGAATGGGTTAGCATTTAATATTTTTCTTCATTTTGATGAATATTTTGTTTATTAGATACATGAAAAAGATTGGCAAGAGAATAGTATATCAATATTTCTTATAAGTGTATGAGACTGACCTTTCTTTGTTTTTATCTGGTTTTCTGGGCAGGCGTAAGTCAGGGGATGTATGCTATCATTGTGCACTTAGACTGTCTCTCATACTTTTTTTTTTAAGATTTTATATATTTATTTATACAAGCACTGGGTACAGTCAGAAGCACGGGAAGGTGAGAGAATTCACCAGAGCCAGAGCAGGGAACAGAATAGGCAGATGACGGAAGTACACTGCTGAGGGGAGCAGCGGGGCGCAGCAGGAAAGGTCTGCGTGCCAAGTGGACCCTCGCCAGCGGCAGGGGATGGAAATTGGCACTGCAGAGGCTGTGGGCAGCTTGGCAGCCCAGCGCTCAACCGCTGTGCCACCTGGGAGACCCTCCGTCTCTCATAACTTTTATACTTAATTTTGAAATGAAATTTGTGTGCATAGTTTTTCATGGATACCACAGTTCACCTGATTATAAGATATGAAATTAAATATTGTGCTTTTTTGCCATATGTGGTGATTACTTAAATTTAAATATTCCTGTACTGACAATAAAACAATATGTTGGTTAAAAGCATGCACTTTGAGATAACGTGTGCTGGGTTTGCATTATACACATAGGAATTTAATGATCTTAGGCAAGCTATTTAATCACTTTAATCTATTTCTTTGTATTTTAAAAGGAAATGGTAGTAATAAATTTCAAATAATTTTTGAAAGATTTGTTTAGATTATGCATGTGAACATTTAAAAATAGATCATTCAAAAAGACAAGGCACTATTAATATTTTAACTATAAAGCATATCAACTTTTGGATAATTTAATTACTCAAACTTAAATGTGAACATAATCAGTGGTGTTTTGCCTGGTATGTGAACTCTAGTATTCTCCTATAGAATTATTTTGAGGTTAAGTATTAAGTTAGATTAGTTTGGTTTATCCTCATATATAAAATTGAAATTTTATTATATATGCTTTTGTATTTCAGAAGGCTTCAGTTTTCATTGTTTGTTTTACTTGCAACTAAATTATGTGAAAAGGATCATTATATAGTGATAGAGAAATATTTCTTACAACTTCTACCACAACTTCTTGGTTCATTTGACCTTTATGTTTCCAACATTCAAGTTTTATTAACATTTACTTTAACCAATATTGTATGAGTTTCTTTTATACACAAATGGATTTATGTCCAAATCTGATTTGGATTTAAAGATTCTTAGTAGAACTAATTAGAAGAAATTGTATCAGAATTATTATATTAGAATTATAATAGAAGAAATAACATTGCTGAAAACTTAACCATTTGAATGTGACAATGACATTATTCATTTTCTGATGCCTCTTATCTTCGGGTGTGATGGTGCTTATGCAGTAGTAAATAGCTGGGTTGAAGGAGTACTCTGTTGACGTCAGTGCTGGCAATAGCCATGTAACTGACTGACTCTTCAAGATTACCTCCAGAATGGTGCATTTATGAAATTAACTAGTGTAGATGGCTGTCCTTTGCTTTTTAAAATACTAAAATATCCTTTTCTTTATACCTTTCCTTGTTTTACTTTTAGTTTTACATCATGTTTCTTTGGCCTATCCTTACTTTGACATATAGCTGTCTTTATCTGTGTTAATCTATTTAATTTTTATTGGGGGGATATGTAGTGATATGTGCATTTTGTATATAGATTGCACAATTGGATGACTTAAAACATGTTTATCCTGGTTAAAATGTTGATAGGGTATAAGTGCATCTCTTCAGGAATTTCATGCATCCTATTGAAATCAAGAGAAAGGGAAAGGAAAGGATTGGTGACAGGGTTTTAGAGTTCTGATCCCAAATGACTGCACACCCAATGAATTTTTGGTGTTCTTCTTGAATTGACACAGTAATTTTAGGCATCTCTGGGGAAAGAGTTAAGCAATGGAAACAAATGTTGGTGTTTTTAGGGTGTGTCTGATTGAACATTCATTTACTTAATACCATCCAAAAAGACCAGGGCAGTGTTCACAAATTAAGACAGTAGTTGGAGTGGAGAGCAAACCACCTCCTTGTGCATAAACAGCACTGTTAGTGGAGTTTGAGTGTAGTTTAGCCCTTTGAGTAAGTGTAGTGTGGGTCACAGAGTCCTCATTTTGAATGAATTTAGAGATTATTATGCATTATTTTTTATTTCATGTGAGATATGTGTCAATACTGTTATGTATAATTATGTGATAAATATTTAAGATTACCTCTGCCTCTGTCTTTATCTTTCTTCTTACTAAAAAAAAATATTTATTTTCTTACGTAATTGTCTCCCTTCAGGTGTAGTGCCTGAGTTCTCCCACCCCCACAGCACCCATGAACCATCACCATAGTCCCTTGTGCTCCTCCCTCCCCTCTCTTGACGTCTTCTTCCCCTTTCTTGCTGTTTGCTTCAACCTATGGTCAACTTGCAAGTTTCATCTTTTTGCTGACCCTCTGGTTGGTTTTCCTGTGCTCCAACGATAAGTGAACCATTTCATATTTTTTTCCTTGTGACTTATTTCACTAAGCATCATCCCTTCTAGCTCCATCCATGTTGCTGCAAATGGCAGGAGTTTGTCTTTTTTGATTGCTGAGCATTATTCCATTGTGTATATACACCATATCTTCTTGCTCCATTCATCTGTTTTAGAGCATTTAGGTTGTTTCCATATCTTGAGTATTGCAAATAGTGCTGCAATAAACAGGGTTATTTTCTAATTAGTGTTTTTGTGTCATTTGGGTAGATTCCTAGGAGTAGAATCACAGGACATAAGTTATGTCCATTTTTACTGTTTTGAGGGTCCTCCACACAGCTTTCCACAGTGGCTTGACCAGTTTACATTCCCACCAGCAGTGTAAGAGGGTTCCTTTATCTCTACATCCTCTGCAGTATTTGTTGTTTTTGTTTTTTTAAATACGGCCATTCTCACCAGTGTGAGGTATATCTCATTGTGGATGTGATTTGCATTTCCCTGATAATAAGTGATTTTGAACATTTTTTTGTATGCCTGTTCATTTTCATTTCTTCTTTGGTGAGGTATCTTTTTATCTCTTCTGCGCAATTTTTTTTTTTTTTGACTGGTTGTTTGCCTTGTTTTTGTTGAGTTGTGGAAGTTCTTTGTAGATCTTTGATAATAGTCCCTTATCAGTTGTGTGGCGAGCAGATATTTTAGCCCATCTTATAGGATGTCTCTTTGTTTTGGTTACTGTTTCTTTTGCTGTTGGGAAGCTTTGTGGTTTAATGTAGTCCCAGCTGTTTATATTCTCCTTTGTTTTCTTTGCTTCTGGAGATGAGTCCCCAAAGATATTTATGGTCTCAGGTCTTAAATTCAAGTCTTTTATCCATTTTTAGTTGGTTTTTGTGTATACAGTGTGAGGTAGTAGTGCTGTTTCATTCTTTTGCCATGTGGCAGTCCAGTATTCCCAGCACCATTTATTGAAGAGACTTTCTTTGTTCTAGTGTATATTCTTTGCTCCTTTTTCGTAGATTAGTTGACCATACATGTGTGGCTTTATTTCTGGACTTTCAATTTGATTCCATTGGTCTGTGGGTCCATTTTGTTTCAGTAAAATTCTGTTTTAATTAGTATGGCTTTGTAGTATAGTTTGAAGTCTGGTAGTGTAATACCTCCATTTCCCCCCTTTTAGTCAGGAAAGCTTTGGCTATTAGATTTTTTTTTTTTTTTTTTTTTTGCGTAGAAGAACTGGGGTGTAGGCCAGAGGTGTGGGTGGCGAGAGGATTCACCAGAGACAAAGTGAGGAGCAGGACAGACAGATAAACTGAACTACACTGCCAAGGGGAGCAGCCAGCAAGACAGGAGAGGTCTGCTGTTCCATATGTGGTTCAGCTCCCTGGCATGGGATGGAAGTCAGGCCGTAGTGGTGATAGTGTTAGGGGGAAATGATGTCCTGAGTTAATCCCATACAGGCTTTGTGGACCCCACCTCCACTCCAGACTAAAGCCATCAAGACATTGGTAAAGACAAATCCCATCACCACCAAAGGGAAAGTGGCTGGGACCTGAGAGTGGAGTTAAGCAGCCAGGTTGGATATAAAAACCAAACATGTGGGCCTTGGGCTCTGGCTCGCGATCGCTGGCCTCCTGGCTTCACGGCTCCTGGCTGGCAGCCAACTCTGAGAGTGCCATTTTGGGATTCCTGATTGGCGGATTGGGTAGGACTCATTTAAAACTTTGTCTCCCACTTTTCTCCCAGAGCTGTACATTTCCTCATTCCCCCTTCCCTTGTAAATAAACCTTTTATTAACCTTTCACTTGTGCCTGCAGTAGAGCATTGATAAGTCCTTTTAAGCACGTGGGTGAGGACCCACAGTCAGGCACCCCGTTTTGCTCTACAACAATAGTGCTGAGACTTAACTCCTAGGCCACCAGGAAGGCCCTACTAGAGCTTTCTTGTGATTGTATTAGAGATTTGTTTTTTTAATTCCATATGAATTTCAGCAATGTTTGTTCCACTTCTTTGAAGAATGCCATTGAGATTTTTATTGGAATTGCAATAAATCTGTAAATTGCTCTTGGTCAGATGGCCATTTTGATAATGTTAATTCTTCTAATCTATGGGCAGAGCATGTCTTTCCATTTGTTTCTGTTTTCCTCTATTTCTTTTAACAGTGTTAAAAGGCTTTCGCCTCCTCTGTTAGGTTTATTCCCATGTATTTAATTTTTTTGGTACAATTATAAATAGGGTGATTTTCTTAATTTCTTCCTCTTCAGACTGATTGTTTGCATATAGGAAAGCTACTGATTTTTCTGTGTTGATTTTGTGATCTGCTACTTTGCTAAACTGGTTTATTATTTTAATTAGCTTTCCATGGATTTTATAGGGTTCGCTCTATATATTATCATATCATCTGCAAATAATTATAGTTTTATTTCTTTCCCTATTTGGATTCCTTGTATGTCTTTCTGTTGCCTAATTGCTCTAGCTAGGACTTCCAGTATTATATTGAAAAGCATTGGTCTGAGTAGACATCCTTGTCTTGTTCTAGATCTTAAAATGAAGGCTTTCAGTTTTGCACCAGTAACAATGATGCTGTGGGTTTGTCATATATGGGTGTTATAATGTTAAGGTATGTTCCTTTTATCATGAGTATTTCAAGGATCTTCATAAATTTTTGTTGAATTTCATCAAATGTTTTCTCTGCACCTATTGATATGCTCATGTGGTTTTTCTTTTTGTTTATGTGTTGAATTACATTAACTGATTTTTGGATGTTGAACCATCCTTATGGCCTGGAATGAATCCTGCTTGGTCATGGTGTATAATCCTTTTGATACATTATTGGATTTGCTTTGCTAAGATTTTATTGCATCTGAGGATTTTTGCATCTGTGTTCATTAGGGAGATTGGACTGTAGTTTTCTTTTTTTGTGTGTTGTCTTTGTTTGGTTTGGTATTAGTGTAGGGTTGGGTTCATAAATATATATATGTATATATTTTAAGATTTATTTATTTATGCAGAAGAACTGCGGTACAGGCCAGAGGCATGGGGTGAGAGGATTCACCAGAGACAGAGTGGGAAACAGAATAGGCAGATTGACTGAAATACACTGTTGAGGGGAGCAGCGGGCGAGTCAGGAGAGGTCTGCTGTGTCATGTGGGTAGCTCCCTGCCTGGGGATTGAATGCCTGCTGCAGTGGCTGTGGATAACTTCATAGGTTGTGACTTAACCCCTTGCACCACCAGGGAGGCCCATAAATATATTTGGATTAATATTCTCTGTCAATTTTTTGAAAGAGTTTTTGTAGGACAGCACTAGTTCCTCTTTGAATGTTTGTTAGAACTTGTTTATGAAACCATCTGGTCCTGGGCTTTTGTTTTGGGGGAGGGTTTTGATTATTGTTTAACTTTTGCACCCTGTAATTGGTTTGTTTAGCTTTTTTATTTTTTCTTTATTCAGCTTTGGGTGATTTTATAGTTCTGAGAATTTGTCTGTCTCATCTAGATTGTTGAATTTGTTTGCGTGCAAATGTTCATAGTAATCTCTGTCTTCTGAATTTCTGCTGCATCTGTTGTAATTTCTCCTCTTTCATTTATGATCCTATTTATTTGAGTTTTTTCCCTTTTTTTATTTGTGAATCTAGGTAGAGGTTTGTATATTTTGTTTAGTTTTTCAAAGAACCAGCTTTTGGTTTCATTGATTTTTTTTGGACTGTCTTTTTTATTTCTATTTCATTTATTTCCTTTTTTTATTTCCTTTCTTCTGGATTTTTGTTTGTTTTTTTTTTTTTGAAGATATATTTTTATTTATTTATGCATACAAGAACTGGGTGTAGGTTAGTAGTGTGGGGGGGATGAAAGGATTCATCAGCGACAGAGTGGGGGCAGAACAGGCAGATCTGCTGAAACACACTGCTGAGGGGAGCCGCTGGTGAGACAGCAGCACCATGTGGGTCAGCTCCCTACTCGGGGATCAAACTTATGCCGCACTGGCTGGCAATAACTTGATAGCAGGGAGACGTTTACCCTTAAGCAACCAGGGAAGCCTAGCTTTTGTTTTTTTTGTTGTTCTTTTGAGTTTTTGGTAGTTCTTTTAGATGGTATAGGGGCAGGATGGGCACAGAGCAAGTTTTCTCTGATCCAAGCAGACCAGATGGGTAAAGGAGAGTCCTGGAGCCCTCTGTGGCTTTCTCAGGCTTTTATTGAGCTTTCACATGTAGTGCAGCAACCAGGTACATGGAAGGCAGGGGTACCGGGGAGCCAGCAGGCCGGAAGGCCTCCAAGCCCACTACAAGTCTTCCCTCTGGGCTGGGTTCTCTGGCTTTCTCTCTCCCCTGCCTCTCTGCAGCCTCTGCTTCTCCTGGCAAATATCTTAATACTGAGCCATGGCCCACAGAAGTAAACAACACAGCTTACAACAATGTAACAACTGCTGGTACATCAGGCAGTGCAATACTTATGGTGGGAGGGCAGAACAGCCAGAAAACCATTTACCCTACAGATGGGATATTAGGTTGTTTCTTGGGTTCTTTCTTGTTTCTTGATGTGGTCCTGTATTGCTACATACTCTCCTCTTACTACTGCTTTTGTTGTGTCCCAGGCATTCTGGAAGCTGTGTCCTCACTGTCATGTGTCTAAGGTATTTTTTAATTTCTTTGATTTCCTCATTAATCCAGTGGTCTTTAGTAGCATGTTGCTCAGTCTCAATGTAATGGGGGGTTCCTTGCTTTCATTTAGTAGTTGATTTCTTGTTTGATGCCTTTCTGGTCAGAGAAGATACTTGGTATGATTTTAGTATTCATGTACATGTTGATGTTTGTCTTGTGACCAGTATGTGGTGGATTCTGGAGAATGATCCATGTGCACTTGAGAAAAGTGTGTATTTTTTTTTTTGGGGGGTGCAGTGTCCTGTAGATGTCTGTCAGGTCATGTGGTCTAGATCTTTGTTTAGGGCAACTGTGCCCCTTTTTTTTTGTTTTGTTGATCTGTCCATTGGCACAATAGGATGTTGACATTTCCTGCCACATACACATTTCTCGAATATCTGTTGTCAGAGATGGTAGTGATTGTCTAATGTATTTTGGTGCCCCTTCACTTGGTGAGTATGTATCAATGAGTATAGTGTCTTCTTGGTATATTGTCCTCTTAATCATATATGGTGTCCGTCAATGTCTCTTTTCATCTTTTTTTTTTAAAATTAATTAATTAATTTATTTTTTAAAGATTTATTTATTTATACAAGCACTGGGTACAGTCAGAAGTGGGGGAGGGTGAGAGAATTCACCAGAGCCAGAGCAGGGAGCAGAACAGGCAGAAGGACCTAAGTATACTGCTGAGGGGAGCAGTGGGCGGCAGGAGAGTTCTGCGCCCCCTCACCGGGTGGCCTGGGATCGAACTGGTGCTGCAGAGGCTGCGGGCAGCTTCGCAGCCCAGCGCTCAACCACTGTGCCACCAGGGAGGCCCTCTTTTCACCTTTTTGAATTAGAAGCCTATTACATCTAAGTATGGTTGCCCCTTTCTTTTTTAGGGGGTCATTTGCTTGTAGAATTGTTTTTCAACCCTTTACTTTAAATCTCTGTTTATATTTAGAGTTTAGGTGTGTTTTGGCAACTGCAGAGGTTGGATTCTGTTTTCTAATCCAACATGTTATGTTGTGTCTTGATTGGTGAGTTTAGTCCATTTATGTTAGGGTGATTATTGGTACATGGAACTCTTTTGTGGCCATTTTGTTCTAGTTTTATGGTTCTGTTCGGTACCTTATTCTGTTCTTCTTGTTCATTCCTCTGTTGATTTGGATTTTAGACATCTTGTAATATTTGTTTCTTCCTCCTTGTCAGTTTTATTATTTTTTCTTTGTCTGGACTCTGGAAGCTTTACTATTACGTGGCTTGCTTCAGTTTTCCTTTCATTATGGTAATTTGGCATCCTTCTAGCTTCCTTTGTGTCTAGTTTCATTTCCCTCTTAAGGTTTGAGAAGTTCTCTTCAATAATTTCCTTGAATAGTTTTTCAGTTCCCTTTTCCCTCTCTTCTCCTTCTGGGATTCCTATGACTCTAATATTTCCTTTCCTCGTGTTGTCATAAACTTCTCCAAGTGTTTCTTCATTCTTTTTCCTTTGAATCTCTCTTCCTTTTCTTTTTTGCTTTTGTTTTGTCTACAAGAGTACTGATTTGTTCTTTCATATCTATTTTTGTGGCTTTTGTTCAGAACTTTTTAGCTCCTCTATTGATCTTTTAATATCCTGCATTTCCTTCATTTTCTTTTTTAAGTTTCAATCTTGTTCATCTGTTTGTTGATGCTGCTTCTCATAATTTTCTTTTCCTTTTCTGCACCTTTTCTTGTGTCTTTGAGTTTTTTAGTTATGGCAATTTTGAATTCTCTTTGTCAAGCAGGGAAATTCCTCTCTGATTGTTGTTCAGTTTTGGAGATTGATTTTTTTCTGTAGTGTATTGTTCCCAGGAGAGCTTGCTTGACCATTTGTATTTTTCTTTCTCCCCATTGTTTGTTTTGAGGTTTGCTCTCCCAAGTGTGGGCTGTCCAGCTGGGTGTCTGGGCTGTTGGGGCTGGTGGGCGTCTATCTGAGCGAATTGCTGGCCCAGTGTCACAGGTGGTCATGTGGCCTCTGGACCGTTGGGCTACTTCTTTACTCAGTATCTGCACTTGATGAGGCTGGTGGACTCCCACCAAAGTTTGAAAGAACTCTGTTGATCTGGGCAGGGCTGATGGCCACTCGCCCTGGAGGTTGCAAGGTCTCTGTGTGCTCTTTGTTTCTCCCCGAGGTACATCCCACCATTCATGGACCTGGCTGGAACACTTTCTTAAGTGCTCTCATCCCTTGTTTTTCTCTAAAACAGACTTATATTCATGCATACTTTATCATAATTAACTCACTCTGAAACAGATTTTTCTTACCTGTGATTGATGGAAACACATAGTTCATTATTGAATTTTCTTACGTTAAATATCATAGTACTTTTTTGATATTGTGAAAGTAAATTGGTGTAAAAATGTTAAATATAATGAGTGAATCATGTCTTCAAATAGTTGTATATAAAGCCTTAGGGCTATGACTTTGACAATATCTTTTGAAGATAACTTTGAAAAATTGCTGAATGCTTTGTCTTCGCAGGAAACTTGTACTAACACAGCATGGAAGAGAAAAATGGAAGTTCTTTCACTGGGTTCATCTTACTGGGTTTCTCTGACAGGCCGCAACTGGAGTTAGTCCTCTTTGTGGTTCTTTTGATCTTCTATAGCTTCACTCTGCTGGGAAACACAACCATCATTGCATTGTTCCACCGTCACACCCCCGTGTACTTTTTCCTCTCCAACCTGAGCTTTCTGGACCTGTGCTACACTACCAGTGTCATCCCACAGTTCCTGGTGAACCTCAGTGGAGCAGACAAATCTATCTCCTATGGTGGGTGTGTAGCTCAGCTCTACATCTTTCTGGGCCTGGGGTGCACAGAATGCATCCTCTTGGGCGTCATGGCATTTGACTGCTACGCGGCTGTTTGCAGGCCCCTCCACTACACTGTGATCATGCACCCCCGTCTCTGTTTCCTGATGTCTTCTGCTTCATGGACCTTTGGTTTTTCCAACTCGTTATTGCAGACAGTGCTCACCTTCCTCCTACCACTTTGTGGGAGAAATAAATTAGACCACTTCCTTTGTGAGATCCCTGCTTTGCTCAAGCTTGCCTGTGTTGACTTCACTAAGACTCAGTCTGAGATGTTCTTTGTCAGTGTCATCATTCTTCTCATTCCTTTTTTGTTAATCATGTTCTCCTACATCGGATAGTCAGGGCTACCTTGCAAATAAAGTCAGTGTCTGGGCAGAGAAAAGCATTTGGGACATGTGGATCCCACTTCCTGGTGGTCTCCCTGTTCTATGGCACAGCCATGTATGCTTATCTGCAGCCCAGCAACAACTGCTCTCGTGATCAGGGCAAGTTCACAACTCTTATGGCATCGTTACTCCCATGATGAACCCCCTTATGTATACTCTGCAGAACAAGGATGTGAAGGGAGCAATGAAGAGGGTGCTTTGGAAAGACAATGGCTCCAGATGTCTGTGTGAGGAAGATACTTTAATGGAAGGACTGATTGTCAGTGCCTGTAGTATCTGTGTGTCCTTCATGTATCATCAAAATTTCCCCTGACAACTCATATGGGAATTTCCTTCCCCTGTCCTCTTATGAAAGTGAAAGATTAAAATCTAAAGTCATGAATTCTTCCAACCTTGGGATATGCTGATTTTCTGTGCCT
Organism: Talpa europaea; assembly: GCF_964194135.1. Taxonomy (NCBI): domain Eukaryota; kingdom Metazoa; phylum Chordata; class Mammalia; order Eulipotyphla; family Talpidae; genus Talpa; species Talpa europaea. Next base: position 134,122,938 of record NC_140068.1, on the reverse strand, counting down.
GGAGAATGTGCTCTGTAATTGTTATTTTTATTTTTTTAAGATTTTTTTTTTTTTAATTTATACGAGAACCAGGGTACAGGCCAGGTGCGTGGGAGGGTGAGAGGATTCACCAGAGATACAGTGCTGACTGACAAAATACAGGCAGACTGCCAAAATACACTGCTGAGGGGGAGCAGTGGGAGAGACAGGAGAGGTTTGCCTACCATGTGGGAGTCTCGCTGGCTGGCGGGGATTGAACCCGTGCTGCAGAGGCTGCGGACAGCTTCACATGCAGCACTCAACCATCTGCACCATCAGGGAGGCCCCTGTAATTGTTATTTTTAAAAGCTCCTCAAGTTTTGTATTTACCACTATTTGGGATCATTATTCTATATCTTCTTACAAGAACACATCTAAGTACAAACCATAAAAATATAACCAAAATAAGAAAATGAACCACTAAAACTTTGTAAGAAACTTAAGTGTTTTAGCATTTTCAGGCCATTGCCAGAATTATATCACTTTTCTTGCATTTTGATCCTTGTAATATAAAATCCATGGTTTCACTGTATAAGAGCTTTTTTCACAGAATTAAGTGGGGATTCTATAGAAAAAACAAACTCTAAGCTCAAATAAAACTTGCTGAAATCATTCCTGTTAAAGCCATGCAGAAATCAGTCTAAATGTGACCTAACTGCTTTGCAATCATCACATGTGGTGGTCATGTCACATAAGGTTGTGGGTAAAGGGTGTGAGGCGGCATGGCAGTGACCGAGCTGTAATAACACAAGATAATACTCACGTACCATTTTGTACGTAGCCAGAGAAACACTGTTGTGAGGTGTGGGAGTTGGTCATTTTAAGTTTGTGAGCCAACTTCTTCCTTTTTCAAATGACTTTTGTTTATTTTTTAAAATTTATTATGCATACAAGAGCTGGGGTATAGGCCAGAGGTGTGGGAGTGGGGAGTGAGAGGATTCACTAGAGACAGAGTGGGAGCAGAATAGGTGGATCGACTGAAATACTCTGCTAAGGGGAGCAGTGGTGAGTCAGAAGAGGTCTGCTGCAGCATGTAGGTCTCCTCCCTTGCCGGGGATTGAACTCGTGCTGCAGCGGTTGCGGATAGCTTCCTAGGTTGTGTCTCAACCCCTTTTGCCACCAGGGAAGCCCCTTAAATGACTTTTGAAGACATCACATTAAATAGTACATCCCCCACATCATAAATTATATTTTATACATTTTACTGACAGTGATGCTACAAACATTTTGAAGGGTAAAATATGTGTAGGTTAATTTTTTTCATACTATTTTTCAAATTCTTTGATGCATCAGTCAGGGTTTTTGTATCTCACATATGGCAAAGTTCCCATATAATTTAAAATCAGTGACATTTTAAAACATATGGATACTGAGTCCATGGGGTTATCTTAATCCAGAAAACTTCACGCTCTGTGGAAACTTAATTTACCAGGGGGAAGCTTAAAAAATAAATGAACTGCATATGAAATAGCTATCATACAATTCTGAATATGAATACTAAACATAAATTTCAGAAAAGTTGAATCTGAAATTCTAGCCTTTAGATCCCCTCTTAAAATCAGTTCATAGTGTCAGTTTGTTTAGGGTATGAAGCTTGGATTTTGTAGACATTAAATGTCATGGCAGTTTATCTTCCCATGGAAGCTAGAGCTTTGCCAGTTCAGCATAGAACTGTTCACATAAATGTAGGTTTTCCCACATGGACCTCTGTGTAGCAAATAACATTGAGAGTCTGAGTACAGACATACAAATAACAATTATAAAGTTCCCTGTCTTCACAGGTAACCTACATCCTCCTGGCCCTGAACCTCCTCTGTTGGCCATGCTCATGACTTGTGTTCTTGTTACGGGCACAACATTGGGCAAGGTGGAGGTGACACTCAAGCCAGTTAGCCACGTGGTCCATTTTCTGTCTATATCCATGACAGGATCATATATTCACACTTGAAATCAGCACTTGGGAAACATGTTGACAGCGTTGTGATGTGATTCATGTATTAAATCAGTTTTGGAATATTGTTAACACCCAAAGGTGACAGATTCCCACTCTGTTATTATTCCACACACCCCAATGGATTTACCCCTTTCATTAAGGAAAAACCCTGAAATGAACTTTCTTTGGTGCTGAAAACCGCAAGTTCTCATGAAGTGTCTCATGAAGTCACTGAGCCTATTGTGGCTGAGCAACCAGAGCATTTTTCTGCTCTTAAGAGCCACAAAATGCTGCCATTAAAAAGGTTCATTGCTATAAGGAAATGTTTGGAGGTAATGGGATGGTTTATATTACTTGAAAATAAATTAACAGAAAATAAAGATCTCTGATCCCCATGCTAAAAACAGACATAAAAAACCCAATTTAAAAGACACTAAGGGTCTCCCTGGTGGCACAGGCGGTTGAGCGCCCCTCTGTGAAGCTGTCCACAGCCTCTGCAGCGTGGGTTCAATCCTGGCCAGCCAGGGAGAAACCCACATGGCGCAGCAAACCTCTCCTGTCTCGCCTGCTGCTCCCCTCAGCAGTGTATTTCAGTCAGTCTGCCTGTTCTGTTACCTGCTCTGTCTCTAGTGAATCCTCTCACCCTCCTACACATCTGGCCTGTACCCTGGTTCTTGTATAAATAAATAAATCTTTAAAAAAAAATAAAAGACACTAAGCCAAACCAGCTCAGTATTGTTCTGTAACTTCTCTCTAATGGGATCTAGGAATACCTCCCTAAGTTCCCATGCTTTGTGTATAAGACTGCAGTCTTGTATAAAATTCCCCAAAAGTGTTTGGGCTGTTTCCTTTTGATCTCTCCCCACAACTGTGGAGTGCCTGCAGTGATTGTGCCCTGGGCTTGGCTAAATTTTTTAAATTTCATCTGTGTTTGCCACCTGGAGTTCAGAGCTCTCATTACTTCAGGGAGCTCATGGATTCCTTCTGCTCCTTTGCTCTCTGAAGAGAACAGGGCACACCACCCACTTAGGTTTTGAGTGACAAAAGATTTGAAAATGGCTTTTGAAAAGCAGCAGCAGCAGCAGCAGCAGCAGCAGAACCATATTTACTAACAACTAGCAAAGGATACAGAACAGAGTGACAGCGCTTGCAATATCTATGAGAATCCAGACAATCCCTGACTCGCCCTTTCTCAAATGGAATGTGTTTTTTTTTTTTTTGTGAATCATTCCTATAAAATGTAAACATCTTTACAATTATATACAAGTTACACATTTTTTAATATTTTATTTTATATAATTCTTACATCATTTTTCATTTTTGCACAATGTATGCATTTTCATTTTGGTTATATTCCCCATACAATTGTACCCCCCCTTATTTTGACCCTAATCCTTCCTCTCCCTGCCCCCCTCCGTACCCCCCCCCCCCCCCGCAGTGTGTGTCTGGTCCATAGTTGCTTGTTGATTTTGATTTTTACTTTGTGTTAATTAGTCTTTTTCCTGGTCCCTTATTTAGGTTTTCTAAATTCCTGTTATGAGTGAGACCATCCGGTATTTTTCTTTTTCTTTCTGACTTATTTTGGTGAGCATGATCCCTTCTAGCTCCATCAAATGGAATGTGTTTTTACATTTTGAAATGTGGGACACTACCTGGTGTGGTACCAGTCAGAGGTTTGGGATTTTTTTTCGCCTTATGTGTGTGTGTCCATATCTTTTTACCCTATCCTGTATGTGGAAGTGTCATTCATTAGCACAACTGCAGTCTGTAAACTGCAGGTTTACTGCCCTACAGTCAGACCCTGCGAATCCTGCTAAAAACATTACTAGATCAACAGTCAGCATGTAGTGACCCCGATAAAGTCCTCATTTATCTCCCATTTGGCGTATTTCAGAAGTTACTGTTCGCCAGAGTTCTAATCTGACCCGGGCTCACTGAGGAGGAGGAGCCTATTACAGATCCCTGTCAACGCCTTCCTTTGTAGGTAACTTCCCTTATCAATTTAATGAATTCTGTTGCTAGACCTTTTGTTTACAAAACTATAGATTTCAGGAGTGCATCTTCATCTCTGTTGTGCCTTACCTATTGACTTCTAATCTGACCAGAATTTGTAGTATAGTTGGGAGATTTCTTTCATCTTTTTAGGTTTGTAATGTATTGATGGGAACGTGAAAGATTGGCATATTGCTGGGAAAAATTAAGATCAGGCTGATGAAACTCATGTCTGCTGGTCCCCCATGAATGATGACATTCAGTGGTCACCAAGAAGGTACTTAGTCATGTAAAGGTGTTAAGGGATTGAGTAGATAGAACAGAATCCTTGGAATAAAAACTGACTCAAATAATGAAACTGTGTTTTAAAATATGCCATGTTAGAAAAGAAGATCTTTAAAATTGGATAATCATCAAAAGTCAGTAAAGTGAAAACTGTTACTTGGTCTCTGTTAAAATTAGTACTAATTCTGTATAAGAAACTGTTGTAAAGAGCTTGAGTTATCCTTGGGGTTTTCCAGAAATATTGTCCAGTCATTTTATTGAGTGTTTCAGTGCTTAAGAAGGAGTATAAATTGGAGTGGATGATGGAGTCTAACTAACCAGAAGTAAATAAATACCTTTATATACATGGAAGATGCCTGTGAGTAAAATGTCTACTATTATATTTCTGAGGGATATTTTTATAAGCCTCCAAAATCAAAGTACATGCTTTAGGGACTGAGATACTTGAAAATATTTATTTTTAGTGGCCCTGAGTGCCTGCCCCATGTAACTCATTAGCTCCAGTTCAAGTAGCCAGAGTTTGACTGCCTCTGGGGAGCAAAGTAGGAGTCTTTGGAGAGGAGACGTCAACAGAGCCAAGCTTTTCTGTTAAATACTGGGAGTGAACATATTTTCTCTACCTAACTTCCGCTTCCCAAATCTAGTTGTATTGATTACTTGTTTTTTGTTGTTATTTTTTGGTAGTTATTAAAAATCTTCTAATTGAGATATAATTGACATAACATTATATTAGTTTCAGATGCACAGCAAAATGATTTGATATTTGTATACATTGTGAAATGATAGCTACAATTAGTCTAGTTGACATTCACCCCTTCATATAGCTACAATTTTTTGTGTGTAATGAGAAATTTTCAGATATAATCTTTTAACACCCTTGAATATATAATACTATATTATTAACTATAGTTCCCATTCTCTACCTTCATATCCAGGGCAAGTCTTTAAATTCTTCATCCTTATGTTCAGAAGATAATTTCTTCCTACTTAGAAGAGAAAAATAGAGGTCTTTAAACATGAATTTCCATGCCTTATTTTTCATATTATATCATTCCACTATCACTGACTCACTAAAAGAATGTTTTCCAATGGTCCTACCAACTCTTACCTTCTGACTTCTTTGAGACCTTGTCGTTCTATTATATCTGATCTATTCCATCTTCAGCTTCTTATATCCAATCATTTGTTTATCCATAGGCCTAAAAATGTGCTCATCTATCCTATCAGAAAAAGTTTGAATTTACCCTCCTTCCCTGCCCCACACTCTCTATTGACTTCATCTTTTTCCTAGGACACAAAATAGTCATGGTTTTTTTTTTTTTTTTTTTCCTCCTCCCATCAACATTTCCAAATACTCTTCTGGTCATGTTTCCTTATCATTCTGGTAAAGGTGCTTTCTGTGAAATCACCAATGTCTTTCCCATCATACAGGTTAGATGGTCTAGGCAGCACCTTACTTGATGTCATTTGGTATTTATAGTGTTCCCTTCCCTTAAGAAATTACGCTGTCCATTGTCTTCTCTGTTTTTAAAAATTATTTCTTGCACCCTGAAAGGTCGATGTAGGGGCCAGGAATGAGGAAGCCCACATAGAAAAAAACAAGATGTCCCTGACACCATTACCACCGATACCATCAAACCGAAACTGAAGCCATAAACAGTAGAAAAACAACTCGGCTCCATGAAAAACAACTTTGTTCCGCCTAAACCTGTTTTCCCCCCTTCCAACCCAGTTTTCATGCCTATCCTCCCCTCACCCTACAAAAGGACGTCTCCCCCACAACAGGCGCAACTTCTCCGGCCACGGTGGGGGTCGGTGAATCTTGCACTGGGCGCAATAAAGTTTCTGCCTGTTAGGAACTGGCCTGGCTCTCCGTCTCTTTACCGCGCCAGACCTTTCACACCCGATTCTCACTTTTTTTCCCCGCAATGGGTGCAAACTTGAATGCATAGATTTTTGAATATTCTGCACTTGGCTCTTTTTTCCCTCTACAATCTGCTCCTGAGATATTTTATCATTCCGTGGCTTTAACCTAATCTAGATGATGAATCTACCGTACACCTCCTCCTGAGTTAAATAATAAAGCAAATGGAATCTTGGCCAAGTGTCCGGGTCATCTGACTCTAAAATTTCAGTAGTTTTACAACCTAACTCATTATCTTGTGGAAATAGCTCCTGTAAGTGCACATCAAATATTCAGATTCTAATATCAAATCATCAAATCACGATTAACTGCTGTACAAACTCCCTTAATTATCTTTGATCTGCTTTTTGTTTTGTCCCAAAAATCAACCTAAGTGTTATTCTCTGTGACATGTTTTTAGAATACATCCACTCTTCAGCACATATTTCCTATTTCCTATCAATATATTAGTTAACATCTTTTTAACCTATGTGAACCATTAACCATCTATGGTATCTTCCAGCCAGATCAACACTTAGTTTTTATAGTATTTATCTGAATTATTTTTGCTAAATGACACAATCACATCATTTATTTGCTTAAAAATTGTTTTGGCTACCATTGTCAACAAGATTCAATAAAAGAGACACCTTTAATCCATAAAGCTGTATTTATGCTCTGGACCCTATGATTGTGGGAACAATCACATGGCTTACTGTTCACTGAACATACATTCCAGTTGATGGTTAGCATTCTGTTACACATTCTATTACTCTATTTTTTTTATTTTTTTTTGGAAGTTTCATTACTTTTATTTTTTTTTATAATAAATTTTATTTTTATATTCCCCATACAATTGCAACCCCCCCATTCTGACCCCAATCCCTCCCCTCCCGCCCCCCACCCCCCAAAAAGTGTCTCTGGTTCATAGTTTTTTGTTGATTTTGATTTTCACTTTCTTATAGTTATTCATTTTCCTGGTCCCTTATTTAAGTTTTCTAGATTCCTGCTATGAGTGAGACCATCCGGTATTTTTCTTTTTCTTTCTGGCTTATTTCGCTGAGCATGATCCCTTCCAGCGCCATCCATGTTGCAGCAAATTGCATATGTTTATCTTTTTTGAATGCTGAGTAATATTCCATGGTGTATATGTACCACATCTTCTTGATCCAGTCATCTATTTTTGGGCATTTGGGCTGTTTGCAAAGCTTAGCTATTGTAAACAGTGCTGCTATAAACATAGGTGTGCAGGTGCTCTTTGGAATTGATGTTTCTGTGTCCTTTGGGTAAATACCTATGAGTGGAATTGCTGGATCCTATGGAAGCTCTATGTTTAGTAGGTCAAGAAATCTCTACACAGCTCTTGTTTCCTCTGAAGACAAAACTTATAGAAGAACTTATGCCCAAGGTTGCTCGGATTTTTTCCTAAAACCCCAAGAAGAAATGTTCCCTAATGCATTTCATGATGTCACCATTACCTTAATATTAAAAAACAGATAAAGACAGCACAAGAAAAATATAGATCAACTTCTCTGATAAGCATCAGTGTAACAATCTTCAACAAAATGCTTGCAGATAAAATTCAACAATATGTCAGAAATATTACGTATCACATCAAGTGGTTTATATTGCAGGAATACTTAGATGATTTAATATATGTAATTCATCAATGTGTAGTACATTATATCAGCATAACTGAAGATAAAAACCCTGGTAATATCAATAGATGAGGAGGAGATTTTTATCATAAAGTGCCCATTTATGATAAAAACTCTAAACAAGATGGGAGTAGAAGGAACCTACCTCAGTGTAATAAAGGCCAGATATTTTAAGCTAACAGTCAAAATAACATTTAATGGTGAAACACTGAAAACTTTCCCTTTGAGATCTTGACGAAAACAAGAATATCCACTGCAGCCTCTTCCATTTAATTTAGAATGAGAGGTTTTGGCTAAAGAAATCAGACAACAGGAAATAAAGGGAATCAAATCAGAAAACAAGTGAAACTTTCATTATTCATAGTTAATATATTATATATAGAAAACCCTGAGGATGCCACTCCAAACCTAGAGAAACAATAGATGAATATAGCAAAGTGGCAGGTTGCAAAGTCAACATACAAAATCTGTTGCATTATTATATACAAACAAGTATAAAAAATAAGCATAAAGAAAAATTAATAATTCCATTCAAAATTGCTTCAAAAAGAATTAAATACTACTGAGTTGACCCAACTGAGGATGTGAAGGACCTATACAATGAGAATTACAAACTCACTATCAGGACTTCATTTAGGAGCCCACCATGATTTTGTATTCGCAGGCCAGAGCTTCCTAGCAAGTATTTTTAAAGTCTAATTTTAGGCATTTGAAAACGGTTAAACAATATTGCATGATTCTCTTGGAACTTTGCTTTATTCATATAGTTACTGGAATGAGGACTGTGATTAATATATTTAAAAGAGTCAATATGTGTAAATTGTAGTGTGAAATCAGCCTTTCTGTGCATTTACTCCCCATCTTGGAAAAGGCTTCCTATACTTATTATTTTTTGCCTTTGTGGCTAGTGCTTTTGGTGTTATATTCAAACATATCTGTCAACCAAAGAGTTTTCTCCTTTTGATGTGTTCTAGGATTTTAACAGTTTTGGGTCTCATCTTTAATCCGTTTCTTTTAAATTTTTGTGAGTATTGTAAGAGAGGGCTCCAATTCCATTTCTCTGCATTGTTTATCCAGTTTTCCTAGTCCTATTTATTAAAGATGCTATCTTTCCCCCTGAGTATTCTTGGTTTCATTGTCAAATACTAGTCATTTATGCAGTTAGATTGTGCTTTTTTTCCCCCTGTGCTGTGTGGGTCTATTTTTATGACTGTACCATACTATTTTAATTACCATAACATTGTAGTGTGGCTTGAAATCAGAAAGTGTGATGCCTTCATCTCTGTTGTTGTTTTTGTCAGAACTGCTTTGGCAGTGTCTTTTTGTGGTTCCGTAGAAATTTTAGGGTTTTTTTTTCCCCCTATATCTTTAGAATTTTGATAGGGAATGCATAAAATCTATAGATGGCTTTCTGGGTCATGTGCACATTTTAGCAGTAGTCATATTTCCAATTCATTCCATTAGTTTTAGTTCTTCAATTTATTTCATCAAAATTTTGTAGTTTTCCTGTTAAATTTACTCCTGTGTATTTTATTGTTGTTGTTGTGTTTTTTTTTTTTTTTTTGCTATCATGAATGAGTTGCTTCTCATTTCATTTGTGATACTTGTTGTTATTACATAGAAAGGTAACTCATTTCTGTGTATTGGTATTTGTCTCTTGCAACCACTCTGATGCATTGGTTAGCTATAAAAGGTTTTTGGTGAAGGTGAAGTCTTTAGGACTTTCCATATTTAAGATAATACCATCTCCAAACAAAAATGATTTTATGGGCCTCCCTGATGGTGCAAGGGTTTAAGACACAGCCTATGAGGCAGTCTGCAGCCACTGCAGCATGAGTTCGATCCCCAACCAGGGAGCTACCCACATGGTGCAGCAGACCTCTCCTGACTCACCTGCTGCTCCCCTTAGCAGTGTATTTCAATCAGTCTGCCTGTTCTGTTCCCCACTGTCTCTGGTGGATCCTCTCACTCCCGACACCTCTGGCATGTACCCCAGTTCTTGTATGCATAAATAAATAAATATTTTTTTTTTTTAAAGACTTTACCTTTTTATTTCTTATTTGGATCCCTTTCATTTCTTTGGTGGTAGATTCTACCAAATATATTGAAAGAAGCATCAATACTGTACTTATTAACTCTTCCGAAAAGTAGAAGATGAGAGAACACTTCCAAACATTTTTTATGAGGCCAGTATTATTCTGATACTGTTAGGGGGAAAAGGCGGTCCCAAAGCAAATTCCATACAGGCTTTGTGGACTTCACCCCCACCCCAGGTCAAAGCCAAAGACGCTGGGAACTCCAAATCCCATCACCACCAAAGGGAAGGTGGCTGGGACCTGAGGGTGGGGTTAAGCAGCCAGGTGGATACAAAAGGCAGACACGTGGGCTTTGGGGGGCTCTCCATTTTTGGGCTCTCGGCCAGCTCAGAGCGTCTGGCCAGCTCTGAGAATGACTTTGGGTTTCCAGGTCGTCGGATCGGGTAGGACGCATTAAAGACTTTATTTCCCTATTTTCTCCCTGAGTTGTACATTTTCCTTATTTCCTTTCCTCTTGTAAATAAACCTTTTATTAACCCTTTTGTGTGTGTCTGTAGTAGAGTATTCATAAGTCTCTTTAAAGCGCGCGGGTGAGGACCCACAGCCAGGAACCCGTTTAATATCGGGGCTGCTCTATAACAATACTAGAACCAAACAAGGATCCCAGAAGAAATGTACAGGCCAATATCTCCAATGAACATAGATGCAAAAATTCTTAACAAAATACTAGCAAACCAAATTCAACAATACAATGAAAGGATTATGCATCATGTCTTTTTTAGTTTCTTTCATCAAAATCATAGTTTTCAGTATAGATTTTTTCCCCCTTCTTGGTAAAATGTTCTTCTAATTATTTTATTGTGTTTGCTGCTATTGTGCAGTAAATGTGATTGTGTCCTTAATTTCTCTATCTGATAGTTTCTTGTTGGCATATAGATGCAGCTGACTTTTGTGTGTTACTTTTGTCCTGCAACTTTACTGAAGTCTTTTATTCTAATATTTTTTTGGTGGAGTCTTTAGAATTTTATGTATAATATATCATGTCATCTGCAAATAGAGACAGTTTTTCTTCTTCCTGTCTAATTCGGTTGCCTTCATTTATTCATTTATTTATTTATTTATTTTTGAAGATTTATTTGTTCATACAAGAACCGGGGTGCAGGCCAGATGCGTGGGAGCGTGAGAGGACTCAACAGAGACGGAGTGGAGAACAGAACAGGCAGACTGACGAAATAGACTGCTGAGGGGAGCAGCGGGCGAGACAGGGGAGGTCCCCCGCGCCATGTGGGATTCTTGCTGTCCAGCTGGGATGGAACCCGTGCTGCATTGGCTGTGGACAGCTTCACAGTGCAGCGCTCAACTGCCTGCACCACCAGGGAGACCCCATTTATTTATTTTTTTCTTGCTTAATTGTTCTGGAAAAAACTTCCAATGCTATGTTGAATCAAAATGGCAATGTTGGTAAGAAATTATGTGTTTTATGAATACCATAAAATCCCCATTTGTTCTCTTTTTTGAAGTCTTATAACACTTTCTATCTATTAATTATTAATGATCAATGCCCATTTTAATTAATTCTTAATTATCTACATTCCACACTAAAATCTGAACTCCTCTGGTATAGGCATCCTTCATTCTAGTGCTTAATTCCATGTTCTATGCATTCTAATTCTCAAAATCATTTTGCTTAATATAAATTAATAATTTGATATTCTGTAAACCTGAACTCTAATTGTGGTGGATAATTGCAAATTATCCTGTTTATATATATTAAAAGTTACATGTACATCCTCTACAAGTGGATATTGATGTAAGAAGTGAAACTATGAATGTGGATGAGAAGATTTTCCTTACATATAAAAAATGACAGTTTACTCTTGTGTTTCAACCTCTTTGGCCATGCATATTGACTTCAGAATAAAGTGTAAACTTTCATGCATATCTTTCTTAATGCGGCATTTCCTTATTTTTCCGTTTTTACAGCTTTCCCCCTCTGATGCTCCCTTCAATTTGAATATTGTTATATAGTGGATGTCTTTGAAACCATCACAATCCAGTCAAAGCATGAATTATTCAATGAAATATATCTTCTTCAAGGTCAGTTTGATGATGTCTTTTTTTGTACTCTCAAAAGAAATCAAACCACTTTTATTAAAGGCGAGAAAGATTTAAAATAAGTAAGATAAGCACCAAACTTAAGATATCATTAAAAGGAACTCATAGAAATAGAACATGTTAATAAAGAACAGTATCAGAATCAGTTAAAAAGAAGGTGGGGCTGATTCTTATTCAGTAAACAGATCTGATATGGCTTTTAAAGTCATGCTACTAATAAGAGTATCAGTGTCTCTAGAATTACATTTAATTGTAGAAATAACACTTTAAAGTCTATTCCTTTCACTAGATTTTTAATGGTTGAAATGTAGAATATGTGTCTGAATTATTTTGTAGTTTCAGTTTCCTGTTCAATATTAGATAAGCCATTGATTTATCATTTTTCTATTTTACTGTAGTCTGTTAGCATTATGGAAAACTTATTCCTGCTTTATAACTGTTTTATTATGGTTAATAGGTACATATAGAGGATTCTCTTCTCAAGAAATGAGAAATGAAATCTGAGCAACTGGTGCTTTTCTTTGGGAAAGTTTAGTTGGAATTGTTAAAGCCCAATTCTATTTAGTCACTTAATGTGACTGCTTGATTTTATCAGTTGTTGGACCTGTTTGCTCTTTGTTTTCCCATTGAATGTTATCAACCGGCACCTACGGTTATGGTTATAGAGTCTACTTATTGTGGAGTTAGTTGTTTAGTTGATTCCTGACTTCTTCAAATAGAAAAAATGTATAATAGTGCTATGTATGTGAGCATCTCTTGTTTATAGTATTAATTAAAAAAATAAGTATTTACTAAAATAACAAACTTCAGTTTTACTTAAAAAAAGCCATAAAGGGCCTCCCTGGTGGCGCAAGGGGTTAAGCACTGCACTATGAAGCAATCCACAGCCTCTGCAGCACGAGTTCAATCCCCGGCTGGCCAGGGAGAAACCCACATGCACAGCAGACCTCTTCTGTCTCACCCGCTGCTCCCCTCAGCAGTGTTTTTCAGTCAGTCTGCCTGTTCTTTTCCCCACTCTGTCTCTGGTGAATCCTCTCACCCCCCCCCCCCCCAGCTCTTGTATGCCTAAATAAATCTTTAGGAAAAAAAAAAAAGCCATAAAAAGCTGTTATTATCGCCTATATTAATTAACCTTATTCTGGTAGTATTAGCCAATAAAATCAGACAGGCCTAGAAATAAGTGCTATAAATATTGGAAAAGAAGTGACAAAATATTAACATTTGTAGCAAATATAGTTATATACTTAAAAGTAAAGAACTATAACTCCAAAGAAATATTTTAACAAGCTTATGGGTTACCAAATTAGTATTCAAAAACCAGTAATTTTTACACCTTCCAAGGATAATCTGTTGGAAAATATAGTAGAATATCTTAGTTATAATGCTAAAAAACAAAATAGCACCTGACATATGTAGGAAACTTGAATAGCCCCTACTATGTTTAGGGAATTATATGACACTCGCAACATCTTGCTAGCTAGCAAATTGATAATTTTATTTAATATAAATGTCAACCTTTTTTTCTCAGTGATAAAGGATACTTTGAATGCATGTAAGAGAACAAAGAAATTCTTCCTCTTGGGGCCTTCAGTCCCAATGGACAGGAAATGCCATTACTCTTGTAATCCTTTCTAACATTTGGAATCAATTTTTAGCACAGAATTTGGTTTTGTGGATAATTGGCATAAGAAGAAATAGCGAAACACTAAATTCTATGATGTGAGTGATTATAGAGAGGAAAGTGAGGAACTCCAGTGATAGAAACTCCTAATTTGAAAAAGAAAATATCTGAATCCATGTTTATTCTAAGAAATAAACATTTACTACTTTTATGTTTGGATGCAAAATGATATCATTTAATGTGATATCTAGCCCGTAATAGTGACTTAATATGTTTTTTAAAAACAGTGAACTATGGTGTGGAGGAGTATAGGTCCCTTGGTGGATGGTGTGGGTGGTCACATACCCCTGAAGAATATAAACCTGAACCTTTAATTCATCATATACAGTGTTGTAAACAATGTTACTTCAACTTAAAAAAGAAAATAAAAGAAAATAGGTAAAACCAAACATCTCCAATAAGAAAAAAATAATACAATAAAATTATTTGGCTAATTTATTTTATGCCTATGTCAAAACTATGTTAAGAAATGTATACTTGAAAATTTTAGTTGGAAAAGTAGCTATTTAAAGGAATCACCAGTAAAAGATCCTTGTCCTTAAGATGAGTTACAGTGAGCAAATACCTTTCAGTTTATTTCTAAGTGAAAATTAATCCCTTGTAACTTTGCACAATCACCATGTTTGCATACATCCTTACACCCACCATAGCGTGTGCACTTGTTTTTGTACTGTTACTTTTAACATCCCTTTAAATAAAATTTGTATTTAAAAAGTAGGGACATTTATATTCATGCTGAGACATTCAAACACTTCTGTTAAAAATCTTAGCTCTATAAGAGCTAAGGTGGTCTGTTGATGAAACACTTGTCGCCATGCCATATGCCATGTTTCACCATAAACACATTTCCTAATCCGAAAGGAGTCAGAGTGGATTGTTTTCAAACTGCAATTTTTGTTAGAACCACACAACACAAAATATTTCCTGAATTTCTAAATATCAGACTCCAGTGGTTGAGACTTGAGAATCTATATATAAAAAATAACAGCAGCAATATGTGTCAGATAATTTTATTTTTTTTTATTTTTTTATTTTTTATTAATTTATTTATTTGTTTGTTTACTTATACATGTACTGGGTACAGTCAGAAGCGTGGGAGGGTGAGAGAATTCACCAGAGCCAGAGCAGGCAGAAGGACCGAAGTACACTGCTGAGGGGAGCAGCGGGCGGCAGGAGAGGTCTGCGCGCCATGTGGGACCCTCCTCTGGTGGCCGGGGAGCAGCTGGGGATCGAACTGGTGCCGCAGAGGCCACAGGCAGCTTCGCAACCCAGCGCTCAACCGCTGCGCCACCGGGGAGGCCCTGTGTCAGATAATTTTAATGCAACTGGTCAGAGAAACAATATTGAGCTATCATAGTTTAAATGATAACATAGAACATGTCTAAGCTAATGCTCTATCTTCTCCACCTAATAAAATTGAAAGATATCAGGGGACAAGTACTTTGGCACTCTCTTGGCTCAATGCCATGATACAAATGACAATTACACAGAATGTCATTGAGAAAGAAGAGTATCCTATTTTATTTGGACATAATAAAATCAGTCAGTCTATTCACAGCAATGAAATATTGATTTGTGGTTTTGTTGGATTTTTAATTAGATGTGGCCAACTTGGAAATAAGGCGAACTTGAAGTGAAGACCTAAGATATCATGCAAATTATATTTTACCTATGGTCTAGCTAGTCAGCAGGACTGTATTTGGAGTTTTGTAATACACATTCCAAAATTCTGACATTGGAGGCTTTTGTTCGGTAGGTTGCAATATGTAAATGGGTTTTAGAAGTTCACCTCAAGAATGACTTACTTCTATTCACTAAGCAGAGAAGCAAACTTAGGCAAAGTCCATGTCACCTTACTTGCTAGACACAAGTTTCTTCAGTGCATTCTTTACATCCTTGTTTCTCAGTGTGTAGATGACAGGGTTCAACATGGGGGTCACCAAGTTGTAGAAGAGGGTAAGGAATTTCCCTTGGTCCTGAGAAGAGTTATTTCCCGGTTGCATGTACATGTAGATAATATTCCCATAAAACAGGGAGACCACAGTGAGATGGGAGCCACATGTGTTGAAAGCCTTCCTTCTTCCAGCAGTTGACTTGATCTTCAGCACTGCCAGGGTGATGTAGCAGTAAGAGACAAGGATAAGTGACAGAGGCACCAGGACAATTATAACCGACAAAATGAACACAGTGCTCTCCACAACCACCGTGTCCACACAAGCAATTTTAATTAGAGCTGGCATCTCACACAGGAAATGTTTCACTCTGCATCTCCCACATCGTGGTAGCTTCATGGTCACTGGAGACATGACCAGGGAGTTGAGGAGCCCAACAGTCCAGGCCACAGACACCAAATTCCAGCAGAGCTGAAGGTGCATGATGACAGAGTAGTGGAGAGGCTTGCAGATGGCAGTGAAGCGGTCGTAGGCCATGACTGCCAGGAGAACACACTCTGTGCCACCTGATGCCAGGAACATGAAGAGCTGGATGGCACAGCCCGTGTAACTAATGGTCTTGTCGGGGCCACCTAAATTGAAAAGCAGTTGGGGGATAGAACTGGTGGTAAAGCAGAGATCTAGGAAGGACAAGTTGGTGAGGAAGAAGTACATGGGTGTGTGGAGGCTGGGGTCCAGGCGGGAAACTAAGATAATGACGATGTTGCCAACTAAGGTCACGAGGTAGAAGATGAGGACAAACACGAAGAGGATATGTTCTAGCCAGGGTCTTTCTGAGAATCCCAACAAGATGAACTGTTGGTGGCAGCTCTGGTTGGTCATGACAATGGATAATCAGTGCGTGCCTGCAGGGAAGCATATAGGAACACACCGTGTTCGTAAAGAAGCCTCAGAAGGATCCGAAGAGAGATGAGGGTAATATCAAATGGTCATGGAAAATAATAAAATTTCAATATTCTGTGCAGATACAGATTATATATTTTAGGAAGAACATTTCTTTTTATTTGGCTTTTTAGATTCTAAAAAAAATTACAGATAATTATAGATTATTTAGGAAACATAGACATATATGAAAGAAAGGAAAAGGTTACCCACACCACAAGAACAGCCACTATTGTGATACTGATTTGTTTCTTTTCAGTCTTTTCTGTGAGTATATGTAATTTAACACAGCCCAAATCAGTGTTCTTATTTCCTTTCAGTCAATTTTAAATTTCAAGAATTTGCTTTTTTTTAAAATTTTTTCAAAAAATAAGCATTAATGTCTGCATAGCTGTGTCTTTTTTTCCAACATTTTTCTGTAGTTGGATATTATGGATATTTAGAGTATTTTTAAGGTCTTGTTAAGAGAGATTACAGAAATAAGTTTTTCTACACTCTGACCAGCTTGTTTTCCCTTAAATCTTTGTAGTTGTTTGGCCCCCAAAATGAAAAGCCCTCATATCATTTAAATTTGAAGTTATTAACCATGAAGTTGATTAATGATGCTTATTAGGTTTTCACACTTAGGAAAGCATTTCTTTGTCAGAAATGTCTGTCAATAGAACTCAAAAGTGATTTTTTGCATAGCAGTGAAAACAGAGGTAAAGGCTGATTTCATTTTACTTGCTGGAATTCCAGGCACAATATTTTAATTTTCAACAGTTGAATCCCTAACAATATATAAATTCTTTTGTAAATGTTGAGATTCCTTCTTCTATTTTACCCTGTGTATGAAGACCTTAATATTAGTATCTACAAACAAAAGTATACTCATATTATGAAAGAAAAATTATGTAAAGTTTTCAGTAAATAATTATTTTAGCAATATCTTCCATTTATGACTGATGTTTATCATTATACTTTATACTTTTAACACTATCACTGTGAGGCAGCCTTAGAGGCTTTCATCACATCAAATTTTGAACTGGACATATACTATAAAATTATTAAATATGACTAATATTTATGCTAATATAAAACAGAAAATGCTATAATAAAATAATAAGTGATGTAAATATAACATGATCAATATCCATTTATATCATGTAGAAATTTATATATAAATTTCATCTCTATGATTTGGACATTTTAATACAATGACAAAGGATGCTATCATGTTGTTTTAAATAAATAATATGCTTTCTCATCTCCAAGAAAGAACTAAGTGACAAACAAACAAAAAATCAATCCAAGGTGAATAGCTTCCCATGCCATTTTGAATATAAACATTAGCAGTGTTATTAGTAAAGACTGATCAGTTTTAGTTAGCTTAAATTAATTATGGCTATACAGATATCCTAAGAAGAAAACTTTTGACTGGAAGTTATATTCTAGGTGATTTGAAAAGAGCTGCTAATATTTATGTTGTTATAGTCTTAGGGTGTAGAAGTTAAGATTATTATCTTTGAAATAAAAATTACTAATTATGTGCCAAGCACTGTACTGTCTGCTAGAGATTTAACAGTTATTAGATAATAGTAACTGACCTCATTGACTGAGTCTAGGAGGAACAGACATTTATCAAAAACCCACACAAATGAAATTATAATGACTATCAATATTATTAAACCTTTAGTGTCAAGCACTATGTTAACTGTTTTCATGGACTGCATTGTAAGGGTATAGGCATTAAGTAATTTAGCAAGGAAGTTGTAGATATGGGTTTTGGATCCAAACTTGTTTAATGCTCAAGCCAGATTTCTAACAGCAGGGGGCTAAGACAGAAAGCTGATATATTAACCCATGACCTAAATGATGTAAGTAATTAAGATGAATTTAAAAGCTTTGAGTCCTTGAATCACTGGTTTGGTCCCAATAAAAGAATACATTAGTCTATGCAAGATAAATTAAGCTAAGGAAATGTCATCAATGCTCAGTTTTCTTAAGTAAAAATACATAATTAAAAATTCACAAATTGCTTGATTTTAGAGGAAAATGTGATGAATTCAAACATAACAGAGTAGTTGGCCAAGATAAATTGCTAAAAATAATTTTTTTAAAAAACTAGTTATTGCAAATATAACCTAAAACAATTACCCAAAAGGATTATGATCAAAATTACTAGAATGTGACTATTTTCCATGACCAAAATAGTAAAAATATGTAAAAAATCTACATGCATTTTGTAAACATTTTAAATCAGTCATTATAACCAAAATGTGTATTATGTGACACATACACACATACACAGTGGCAGATACTATTTGTTGCTCTTATTTTTTATTTATTTATTTTTTGTTTATTTTTCTTGCTTATTGGCTATTTTCTTTAGGTTTCAGATTGATGAAAACATGCTCAGACACATGGGAAGAACTTTGATTTTCTCTTATCTCTCTGATAGGCCATATTAAGCTGAGGTCAGTTTTGACAAGGTTAAAGTTAACTGTTGCAAACAGCTGGGTGGTGGTTGATAGGAGGAGAGGGAGAAGGAGAACAAGAAAGACAAGAATACTTCCGAATGTGCCGAAGCGAAGTGCAGAAATCGGAGTGTATCATAAAAGTTACCATAATTACTGGAAGAATGATAATAATAAGATAGCTGGCAGTATCAGCTAAAGAACCATCAAGAGGGCCTCCCTGGTTGTGCAAGGGGTTAAGCACTGCACTATGAGACAATCCCACAGCCTCTGCAGTACGACTTCCATCCCCAGCCTGCCAGAGAGCAACCCACATGGCGCAGCAGACCTCTCCTGTCTCGCCCACTGCTCCCCTCAGGAGTGTATTTCAGTCAGTCTGCCTGTTCTGTTCCCCACTCTGTCTCTGGTGAATCCTCTCACCCCCCCCCACCCCCGCCTCTCTGGTCTGTACCCCAGCTCTTGTATGCATAAATAAATAAATCTTAAAAAAAAAAATCAAGAGATAGCTAAAATTGTTAGATCAAGAAGTTGAGATATTTGTGTATGTTTAGAATTATTAAAATGAGCTAAAACAAAGTTAAAAATTTTAGCCTTGGACTGCGCTGATATTATATATTACATGATGCAATATATATAAGTAACTACTTGTCTTAACATTTGCATTTATTATTTCAATAAGAACACATATTTAAAAACTGAAAGTTACAGTCTAAATACTTAGAAAGAATGTAAAAACAAAATATACAGCTAAAGCAAGTATATTATTAAAGCCTAGATATTACATAGAACATTTGTTCAAATCATGCCTCGATCCTAACTAGTTGTATGACCTTGGTCAAGGTATTTAACTGCTCCAAAGAAAGACAATCACATCTTTGATCGCACTCAGATTGGTATATAGAGAAAACAAACAAAAAGATACACTAAATTGGGCCTTCTTGGTGGCACAAGGGGTTAAGCACAGCACTGTGAAGCTATCTGCAGCCTATGCAGCATGAGTTCTATCCCCAGCCAGCGCAACAGACCTCTCCTGTCTCCCAACTGCTCTCCTCAGCAGTGTATTTCAGTTAGCCTGTTCTGCTCCCCACTATCTCTGGTGAATCCTCTTACCACCGCTTCCCACACCTCTGTCCTGTACCCCCATTCTTGTATGCATAAATAAATAAATCTTTAAAAAAAAGATACACTAAATAAAACAAAAAACAAACTTTTGTACTATAAGACGAGTTAGTTACTAGAAGGGAAAGGGGAGAGGGGAGTGGGTAAATAGGGAGAAATTGTTATGATGAGGATAGAATTGCACTTTTAGCAGTGAACTAAATGTAGTAATAGTACATACATCTGCTGATTCTGAATGGTGCCTGCCTGAAACATTTATATTATCTTTTTTTTAAAGATTTATTTATTTATGCATACAAGAGCTGGGGTACAGGCCAGAGGTGTGGAGAGTGAGAGGAATCACCAGAGACAGTGTAGGGAACAGAATAGGCAGACTGACTGAAATACACTGCTGAGGGGAGCAGGGGGTGAGACAGGAGAGATCTGCTGTGCCATGTGGGTAGCTCCCTGGCTGGGGATTGAACTCGTGCTGCAGTGCCTACAGATAGCTTCGTGGGTTGCGTCTTAACCCCTTGCACCACCAGGGAGACCCTCAAAAGCTTTTTTCTTTTTCTTTTTTTGTTTGTTTTAAAGATTTATTTATTTATACAAGAACTGGGGTATGTGGGTAGCTCCCTGGTGGGCTGGGGATCGAACTCATGCTGCAGAGGCTGTGGATTGCTTCATAGTGTGGTGCTTAACCCCTTGCGCCATCAGGGAGGCCCCCAACATATACATTATCTTAATACAATGTTAATTCATTAAAAAAAAAGATATTTAGCTGCTCTGTTCTCAGTTTCCTTATCTGTGAAATAGGAATATAAAATACATAGAGGAGTATTGTAAGGATGAAATTATACATGTAATTATATTGAACCAAATCATAATAATGTAATAAAACCTACTCCTTATTTTGTTCTGATTTAGTATTACTTTCATGAAACTATTACCTTTCTCTCATTTTTTTTTTTTAAGATTTTTTTTTATTTATACGAGTACCAGGGTACAGGCCAGATGCGCGGGAGGGTGGGAGGATTCACCAGAGATGGAGCGGGGAACAGAACAAGCAAAAGAACCAAAATACACTGCTGAGGGGAGCAGCAGGTGGACAGGAGAGGTCTGCTCGCCATATGGGTTGCCCCGAGGCCGGCAGGGATTGAACCGGCACTGCAGAGGCTGCAGACAGCTCACAACTCTGCGCTCAACCACCTGTGCCACCAGAGAGGCCCTCTCTTGTTTTTATTCCATTGTTGTCTTTTCTATTCCCTTGTGAAATGGAACTCAACCCAAATAACATTTCAAGATTGATAAAGACAATTTGACCAAAAAAAGGTCAAATGCTGCCAATTTGTCAAACAAAGAAAATATCAACATTATTAACAGTTTGTTACTCTGCAGTCTTGGTTAATCCTTCTCAGACATTTTGACCCAATTTGTTTCAAAAATTTCCTGGTGACATCTGTATACTTCACTCAGATACCATTCAAGTGCTGATGCTTAACTAAATCAATAGCTCTCAGCTTTTCATTCTGAAATAGTTCAACTATTTCTGACTATGTACTTGAGTGGACAACAGATCTTTGAGAGTCTTCCTAGTTTTGTGTTCCAGAAATGCTACTGAGTAGCTAGGCAATTTTGGGCAAGTTACTTAAACATTCTGTGCCTCAATTTTATCATCTGTAAAACAGTCATAACAATAGTTGCCTCATCATAGAGTTGTTTCAAGGATTAATGAAGTTTATATTTTGGTTCAGAAGATAGAAATAAAATAAAATAAATATATGCTTTTTATTTGTTTTTTGAATTATTTATCAGGACTTTCTCAGCCTTTCTGGCAGACTAATTGCAGACATACCCAGCTATATTCCAATCATGGAACTAGTAAAGCTTCAGTTACCAAGCAGATTATTAAGGCTTCAGGAGATTGTTAGGCTCAGAACTCAAGATAAATTTCAATGACTTCCATAAGGAGACAAGATAGGTTCTGAAATTTGGGAACATTTGGGATTGATTGATGAGTGACTCTGGCATGGTGATACTTTCCTACTGTTAATCTGTTTCCATGTTCCCAATTCATGGGAAGGAAGCAAAGTGGATGAATCTACTTTGGTCAGATTAGTTTTAGTTTGAAGGTTCAGCTTTGGTATGTAGCTTTGTGGCTTTACACAAGTCATTCACCTGAGTGTTCTTATCTGTCCAGTGGGATGATGGCAGCTGTAACAATACCCCTTACACTTAGGTAAAGATAAAAGTATCAGTCATTCAAAGATTTATCATTATGGCAATAGTTGTATTCTTGGGGTTCTGATTCAGTGTGATTTAAGAACTGCTAGGCTTTAAAGGGGTGTACTTTGTTGTGTTTACGTGTGGAATTTTTGGTTTTTATTTCCAATTACCAACTTCATCAAGGCAGTATAACAGGAGGAACTAGAGTTGTGAAGTTCAGTGCATTCTATAAGTTTTGGCTTCTGATTGTTGGGAGTAAAAAAATGAAGGAAACATTTGTTTCAGTGTGCTTTCTGCCTGACCACATCTGTAATCTGAGTCTTATTTCTCTACTCTCTGTTATTGTCTGTCCCATTGCAACAGATAATATTGCTTGTTTTTTTAAAAGAAAAACTTAAATTTTGTTTTCATCCATAACCTTCTCTTGATTAAAATTTCATTCACCTTTTCCAGTGTCATATCTATTCAGAAGCTTCCAGCAGTGTGGTCAATTACACATGTCCTGCTTGCATAGAAGGGAAGCTCAGAGAATATGTGGGAAAAAATAGAATATGAGTGTCTACCATATTGGCACTCTGCTAAATTCTGGGGCAACTATGACAAACAATTTCAGTGACCCTTCCCCTCACAGACACTATAGTCCATCTTGGGATTTAGACAACAAAAAGTTAACTCTAAAAAATAGTGATATGTCACGTGATTGAGAGATACACGGATACAGACAGAGCATTACCTAAAACTCAGGGGCTGAGGACGTGTTCTTAGAAGTGATATCTCAGATAAGAACTTTAACATGTTAGGATTGGAGGCAAAAAGAAAAAAAGAAAAGTGGCATATGAGAGAAGTTTAAATAGCTTGATAACGTTGAATGTGTTAGAGGTGACATTCACTGCAATAAAGGCTAGTATATCCAAATTAAAAAAAAAAAAAGAACCTGATTTCATTTTGGCTTCAATTAGTGAAATATAGAAGTGATAGGGAATTTATCCAGTACGTTAAATCAGTTAGTGTTGCTGACTTTTTCAAATATTTTTTTTCTTTTGATATCAACATTTGCTCATGTTCAGGAGTTTTATGTAAATACTAATAGAATCACTGAGTGATTTAAAGTAGATACATGATAGAATTTGGAATTTAGAACTTACTCTAGCTGCAGTGAATTGGAAGAAAATGATAATGGAAAATGGGAGACAATCATGAGATGACCGCAGTAATCTAAGTGAAAAACCGTGAGGGTCTGCTCCTTGGGAGAGCGGTAACAAGGAGAAGCTGGAAAGAGTCCCCTGTGGAGAGATTTATCAGATGAGAGATGGGAGGGTAGTGAGACAGGATCTTCACCTCCTGTCTGGCTGTTTGCACTGATACTTAATGAAATGGGATTACCAAGGGAAAAGAATGCACTTGGGTTGGTGGAGATCATTGAATTTGGGGGCCAAGCGAATATGAAGTTTCTCGAGCATCTCATGGTGAACAGGTTTATTAGGCAGATGGGCATCTGCATCCTTCCAACTTATCAAATCAATGGTATTCTATATACACATATATAAGATCATATATATATATAAATAAATTTATCTTAAAAAGAGCTTTTGGGGAATTTTCAAACTTTAGAAAAATTAAGATGACTAGTCCATGGAGGTGTAAATCTATAGAATGTTGTGAAGATTTGGGAAACAATCCATTTTTCTTAATTGGTTTATTTTATTTTGTATTTGTTTTTGATGACTGTTCACAAAAGCTACATAAATTATCAATCCATATGAGAGTTTTAAAATTCTCAGTTGTTCTCAGAAGAGAAACTGGTATGAAGAAACTGTCATACCAGTCTGTTTAGAGATAACAATAATGGTATCAAGTAAAATCAATAGACTTTCCAAATAAAAAAATAAGAACCTGATTCCACTTTAGCTGGAATTCATGAAATATTAAACTGAAAGGAAATTTATCCAGTGTGATACATCAGTTATTGTTGGTGAATTTTCCAAATATCTGATTTTATCTTTTTGCATTGAGTTTTCTTACAGTATTACAACTGAAAAATATTTTGAAACATATTTTACCCATACAAGTTACATTTAAAACATATGGATCGTCTACAAGTTATCAGCAATATCTAAATATGCCCTCTAAAATTAAAGCTAACAACTTGACGTTCAATTTTAGTATAATATTTCCGAAAACTAATGAATGTGTAGAATTCTTGAAGGTTGAATAGAAGTTCTGTTTTGGAATCCAGAAATCTGAGCTTTGTCTGGAATGCCAGAAGATGGAATTTTAGAACTTTATTTGTCTACATGAATTCTATTTGTATGATTGTCTCCTTGCCATTCCCAACACTATCGTACGTCATGTTTCAGTCCAGTAATTCTTTCCTCAGGTAATTATCCCTATTACACTCTTTTCCATGCCTATGTCAAAGGAAAATACAACCATTAATAACACCATACCAAGGGTGACTCCAATCCTATTTTATGGTTCAGAGACAAGTAGAACAGGATAAGAAAAATAATTTGTTGCTAGAAAATAACAAAGATTATAATAAAATTTTAATATTTTAAAATCATAATATTACTTGCCTCCTCTTAACGAATCCATGAGACAATATCACCAAGATTTACTTCTACTTCTCTTACATCCTTTCTCTTGCTCTTCTGAAAATCAGTTTAGTCCTAGAAACCTGGGAAGTGGTCTCTGCTCTTGAGGCTATTTGCCCTTTTGTGACTTTCCATTGTAAATTGCTTCTGGACTTGCAAATAAATCCTGCAAGGAGGCCAGCGTGAGAGCACAGCTGCTCCCCAAACAGGCATAGGACTCACGCCTACAGCCCCAGCCACAGTTCCTTTGACCCTCAACTTGTGCTGAGCTGAAACACAGATGCTTGTTCCATTGGTGCGCTTCCCAACCTTGGGGCCATCGCGAGGCCCCTAGTAAACTTCAGCACACCCCACCCAGGAGTCTGAGATCAGATCTTCAGACTCCTAAAGGACTAGTCTGAAGTAAGAAAGATCATTTATACTTTAACATTTTACTGAACGTCTCAGTTAGAGAATTGAAAAAATGTTTTATTCTCTTCACAAAAGCCTTTGGGAGTATATGGTACATGGAAGCAATTAAACAAGTTTACTGCTCTGTCCAGAAAGGGAGACCAGTGGGACACGAAGAAGAAAAGGAGTATGGGGGTGCAGGATTGGAGTCCCTCGTTTTCGTTTTGAATGAGCTGCCTCTCTCCTTTAGTTCACCTTTGAGACAAAGGACATTTAGGCAACCCTGACACCATTCCTTCCAAAAGACTGAGTGTTCTTTTAGGCACCAGAGGCATTTTTTTTTTTTTTTTACATTTTGAGTTTTGTCATGATTTCAAACTTATAGAAGATTTGAGTATTGCATAAATAATTTCCTAAATCATTTGAGAGCAGTTTACTCCATCACACCCAAATACTTGAGTGTATTTCCTACAAATTTGATGATTCTTCTATATAACCACACTACAACCATCAAAATTATGAATTTACATTTATATACTGCTAACATTTAATTCACACACTGCAACGTTTTAACAATATAATAACATAGCAGTATAAAATTGCTTATAGGAAAATGACCCAATCAGGATCATGTATAGTATTTATTTCTTGTATTTCTTTAGTCTTCTTCAATCTGAAAAAGTTCCTTAATCTTCACTTAACTCCCATGACTTTGACACCTTTAAAAAATACACAGTAGTTATCTTATAAAATAACCCAAACTCCTCAAGTGAGTTTATCTGATATTTCCTTATGAGTGATAAGATGCACATCTTTGGCAAAATATCAAGAGGGCATATGTCACTTTGACCCATTACAGATAATATGAAACTTGATCACTTGATTAAGGTAGTCATATTTCAGATTTCCTCACTGAAAATTTTTTTTCTCTCTTTTTGTCTTATTATAATTAAGTATTTTATTGAGTGGTAAATGTAAACATCTCATTCTTCATTAAACTCTTCTCAGTTGATTAAACACTCATTGAATTTTCCTAGCTGAATAGTTATAACCACGACTTTCTAATTTCATCATTCTTTGTCCATTCTTTTTCCTACTATAAGGAAAAATTCTTTCCCCTCCCTCCTGCCCTTCCTCCTTCTTTTCCTCCCTTCCTTCCTTTTTCTTCTTTCTCTTTTTTTCCTTTCTTTCTTTCTTTCTTTCTTTCTTTCTTTCTTTCTTTCTTTCTTTCTTTCTTTCTTTCTTTCTTTCTTTTCTTTTCTTTTCTTTTCTTTTCTTTTCTTTTCTTTTCTTTTCTTTTCTTTTCTTTTCTTTTCTTTTCTTTTCTTTTCTTTTCTTTTCTTTTCTTTTCTTTTCTTTTCTTTTCTTTTCTTTTCTTTTCTTTTCTTTTCTTTTCTTTTCTTTTCTTTTCTTTTCTTTTCTTTTCTTTTCTTTCCTTTCTTTTCTTTCTTTCTTTTCTTTCCTTTCTTTCCCTTCCTTCCTTCCTTCCTTCCTTTCTTCCTTCCTTCCTTCCTTCCTTCCTTCCTTCCTTCCTTCCTTCCTTCCTTCCTTCCTTCCTTCCTTCCTTCCTTCCTTCCTTCCTTCCTTCCTTCCTTCCTTCCTTTCTTCCTTTCTCTCTCTCTCTCTCTCTCTCTCTCTCTCTCTCTCTCTCTCTCTCTCTCAATGTGGATTCCTATTTATTCAATTGGTTATAAAAAATTAATATAGCCCATCCTGGGATATGATCTTTCATTGTAACATTGATGAGAAAAACGGTGCCCAATGAAATGCCCAATGAAGTGACATTATTGGAGAACCTGTTTCATTATACTTCATTTCACTTAGAGGTAGTTTCCAACTACCTACTGCTGTTAAGTGAAAACTTGCTGTGTCATTATTTACTTGGATATTCAAATTACTCCACATTTGTACATTGGGAACTGCTTCAGCCTGACTTCTATGTCCATTTTAAAGAAAAATTTCCTTTAAAAATAATTTCAGATTTACAAAAGAGATGCAGAGAGTGTGTGCAGATCTTTTACTCAGCTTCCTCTGATGTTAGTACTTTACATAACCACATTACTGTGTCCTTTTGACATGTTGTCATCATTCTTTAAGTACTTCTTGAACAAGATATACAGGTTAATCATATACTTATCTTGTCATACGGTTTCAGCCACTTCTTCAAGGGGCCCTAACTTATAGGGAACTGTGATAATTACAATTTGCTTCTATTTTGTCAAATCAGAATCCTTTGCCCAGTTTCCAGTTATGAACCTGTGGGCCATCTGTATGTCTTCTATGGAAAAGAGTCTCTTCAGGCTTTAGCCCATTTTTTGATAGGATTGTTTGTACTTTGTTGTTGATTTGTGTGAGTTCTTTATATATTTTGGGAATTAGCCCTTGTTGGATGTACGATCTTCTCCTAATCAGTAAGTTGCCTTTTTGTTTTGAGGGTGATTTCTTTTGCTGTTCAAAAGCTTTTTAGTCTTACTTGTTTATTTTTGCTCATTTCCCTTGCCATAGTGTCAAGTAGCCAAAGATGCTTCTGAGCTCAGTGTCTGGGGGTGTATTGCCTATGTTTTCTTCCATGTATTTTCTGGTCTTACATCCAAGTTTTTTATCCATTTTGAATTAATTTTTGTCTATGGTGTTAAACAATGATCTAGTTTCTTTTCTTTTTTGCATGTGCATGTTTAACAGCTATAAAGACTCAAATTTGTAGATTGAATGAATAAAGAAACAATTGAATCAAATCATAAAAATATTAATCATTATGGATAATGTCCTTTAAGTTCCTTAAGTACTCTCACTGTAGAGGAATAAACTCCTGTATAAGACCTGCTTTTGATTGCATCATTTGTATTATAAGAGGAAATGAGATTCCCAGGAAGATATCATGATATTATCAGGGGAGGAAAGGGCGAGAAACTGGAACCTGAGCAACAGGAAGCGAGCGAGGCAGATGCCAGAAACAGATCTGTTATTCATACAGTGTGATCAGGAAGCTAAGTTTAAGGACTCAATGACTAGATACTTGAGATGATCTGAGACATCCCAAGGCAGTGATAATCCTCTGATCATGTGCTAATCAAACCATTTATGAAGGCGTTTCGCTAATTTAGTTCTCTTGAATTTATACAGAACTTCTACAGACTGTGTGAAGCCAAGACATTCAAACAAACATTAAAACACAGATTTTGAAAGTTGCCTTTATTGATAAGAGATAACAGAAACAAACAAATTGGTTTAATTACTCAAGGATAGTAGTGTTTTGAATTGTTTCATACAGAATTAAAAAACTTATTAAAGAATATTTAAATAAACTTGTTACATAAACAAAGGATTGCTATATAAAATAAAGAATTTGAAGATGAAATCACTGATAACAAATATGCAGATGTGAGAGAAAGGAAGAACTAGGCAAGAAAGATATTTATCTATGTTGACTTTCAAATGTAATGGACTTAAAAACAGATTAAGCACAGTTGAAGAGAAAATTGAACTGAACTTTAATTACAAAAGAATAATGAGATTGAGAAAATACCCAAGAGTAGCATAGAAGTCAGAAAACGGAAATTTAAAACAGATAAGCTATCAGGAGAAGAAAATATTTTAAATTCTTTGAAGAACAGAATAGGGAAAATAATGACCGATTGTGGATTTCTTTAAAAAAATTTAAAATCATGAAAATCTTGAAGTCCAATGTACACAAAAGGATTTTCAAAAACACCCATCTCTGATACATTGTAGTGAAATTGTACACCAAAAACAATGATATCAGTAAAAATAATTACTAAAATGGATGAAAATATAAATTTTCTAAAATGTATAGAGAAGAATGGAATAAAGGAAATTAAAAAAGTCATAAAGGCATGAGAAAACAAAACCAAACCCTACAAGGGAAGAAACTGATGAAAACCCAAATATTGACGTTCCCAACAAATATAAGTAGACTAAACTGAATTAAAAGACAGAGATTATCAGTATGAATAATGAAAGCAAAATCCTCCTAAGGAAATCATCTGTGAAGGCACAGAAATATAAAAGAATAAGGAAGAAATCAGGCAAACGAGTCAAACGCAAAATCAAGGATAACAAGGGCCTCCCTGGTGGCGCAAGGGATTAAGACGCATGAAGGTATCCCCAGCTGCGGCAGCACGAGTTCGATGACTGGCCAGGGAGCTACCCACATGGCGCAGCAGTGTATTTCAGTCAGTCTGCTGCTGGCCTACACCCCGGTTCTTGTATGCATACATAAATTTAAATTAAAAAAAAAAAACAAAATCAAGGATAACAAATCTGGCATAGTTACTGTGGCGCTATCAAATATCAAGGTGGTGATCAGGCCACACTCCAAGTAATAATCAAGCCTTTATTCACCCCCCATGACAGTCAGACAAGAGTCCAAAGAGAAAGGAATCAGCTCCTTCGTGTTCCGCTTGTCCTCAGGGAACGGCTAGGGGAGGGAGGGTCAGACGATACGCAGCGCAGAGGGAGGGAATCATCTTGCTGCCAAGAAGTCCGAACTAAAGGCTCTTGCCTTTTCACAAATCCACAGCTAGCGACAGCGAGTGGCGAAGTACCAAGTAAGAGTGTGACAAAGTGCTTTAGTCAGGGCGCCCCAGGAAGGAAGGCTCCTTGAAGCCCCTGAGAGTAGCAACCATTTAGACTCATGACAAAGAAGCTTCCAGGTGGAGCGCGGGGTCTGGAAATGAGTGATGGGCAGGCTTGAACATGGCTGACCTGGTGGGGGTGGGCTTGGGGCTGAGTCCTTGCTGGCACCTCCCTCCGGAGTTTGCAGGGAGGGCAGCTTTCCTCATGAGGTCTGCCAGACACAGTCCTGTCATTGCTAAGGTTTGTCCTGAAAGACCACACAGGATATTGGCCGGTAACTATATTAGCATCAGAAAAACTAAATTTTACTACAAAAATATTAATAGGAAAATCACTTCATAGTGAATGAAAATGTCAGTTCTTCATAGAATAAAAACTCTAGTCTTCTATGTAACTATTAATAAGAGACTGTTTTTTTTAAAGATTTATTTATTTATACAAGAACTGGGGTACAGGCCAGAGGCGCGGGAGGATGAGAGGATTCATCAGAGACAGAGCTGGGAACAGAACAGGCAGACTGACTGAAATATATGGCTGAGGAGAGCAGTGGGCAGACAGGAGAGGTCTGCTGCACCATGTGGGTATCTCCCTGGTGGACAGGGAATTGAAGCTGCACTGGAGAGGCAATGGACAGCCTCATAGCACTGCATCAACCTGCTGTGCCACCAGGGAGGCCCAAGAATAGATTTTCAATTAATCAAAAGTTTGTTGGAACTATAGAGAGAAATTGACAAACCCATCCTCATAGAGGAAAGTTTTGATATATTTCTCTTAGTTATAGATAAGTCGAGGAGATAAATATCATTAACTATACAGATGTTTTAAATATTTTTACATATTGTATTGTGGAAAATTTAAAATACTCAAAAGTAGAGTAAAACCGGTTCCTCCATATATGTTTCACCAAGTGCTAGACTATAGAACTGAAGCCTTCAGAAGCGGAGAGGAGTCTAGGGGAGGGGAGGGGCAAGCTCAGCGGGGAAGGGGCCCATGGCTCATGGGCTATGGCTGCTTTGATGGTGGGAGCACTGGGTAATAGCACCAGAAGGGGATCCTATGCTTGCAAAATAGTAACAACAACATAAGCCAGTGTTACCAAAAGAAATGTGACTCTTCTTAAATAAATAGACATTCCATGGTTTTAAAAAAGAATAAAGAGCCTAATGAGCATAGGCGGAAACAGCCATTCAAAATCAGAGAGACCGTCTCCCAGAGCGAGGCCATTCAGGTTTGCAGGCTTCATTCCCTCTTGTCCGGTTGGTTCCAGAAGTAGCGTGATCTTTGCAAACATATGGCTTTGCTCTCTCAGGCCTCTGGCACACCTGAGCAAAGATACAGTAGGAGCTTCTGCTCTGAGCCTCTTTCAAGATGTTACTGTGATACTGGATTTCCCTTATTACAAAACTCATTTATCACTTCCCCATAGCTGCTGTTCCTCCTTTCGTGTATGCCGACACTTTTGCACCTTTGGAAAGGACATTAAGTCATTGGGTCACTGTTCAAGTCTTAAATGCAGGCGGCCCTGCTGGTCTAGCAAGCCCCTCTCCTCACTCTGTGGTTCAGGTAAGAGAGGTTACTGGGTGTAGAGGAGGCGCTGTCTTTACACAGCTGCATTCACTGTCAGCCCCAATTTTGCCATGTGTATGTTTGGAGAGCAGATAACTTCTCTCTTTGTTTTAAAATTAATTAATTTTTATGTATTTGACATCACTGTTCATTTTTGTACAATGTATGCTTTCTTCTCTCAGGTGTAGTCCCCGTAAAATACCCACCACCAATTCACCCGTGACCATCACCATAGTCCCTTCTGCTCTTCCACCCCTTTTTTGATCCCTCTCCCTCCTCCTTCTCTGCAGAATGTCTCAGATTTATAGTTGTCTGTTGATTTTGTATATATTCACAAAGGAATACTACTCAGCAATCAAAAAAGATTAACTCATACCATTTGCAGCAACATGGATGGAGCTGGAAGAGATTATGCTCGGTGAAATAAGTCAGAAGGAAAAAGAAAAATATCGGATGGCTTCACTTATAGGAGGAATATAGGGGATCCAAATAAGGGATCAGGAAAAAAAATAATAGACTTCTCTTTTTAGACTTCATGGGACTCTAGATGAAGGAAAATGTATCTGGTCCTAATGTAGAGAGCAGTAATCAGATAAGAATTTGGGGGATTTTAGCCAGAAGGTTAACGTCTGTACATGAGAGAAGGGAGAATAACTGTGACAAGAGGAAAGACCGAAAAATTGAATCCCCCCTCCCCCGGAATTTTCCTGCCATTTGACCTTGCAGTTCTCTAGAGGGGAATATTGATGTTGAGTTTGCCCAGTACCTTGCTGTCTGCAGTGCAAGCTGAGGCTTGACTTGTGCCTGAGGGGCCTGGCTTGTCCCTTCTGTGATCCTTATGATAATAACAGGCCTCAGTGTAGCGACTGGCATTGTGGTCTGGACCCCAAAGGAAGCACATGGAGTAGCAGCCACATCCGAAGCCCAGATGTGAGCTAACTCAACTTGTGGTTCTAGACAGCATCACCACAGCCCATCACCACGCCTGTGAGCAGGAAGATGAAATGTTTGTTATAAACCACTGAGTTTGGGGATGCTTTATTATACACTAACAAACAGCTGCTAGGCATCAGCAGAAACCAAGACAACAGAATTTTGAATTTTTGTCAGCCTGATGATTATGATTTGAAATCTTACAGTATTTATTTAGTATCTATTTTTAGGGCAGGCCTATTATAAAAAGGGAAGGAAGCTTGCACAGACACAGGTGGGCAGGCAAAGCTGCCTCTGAAAGGGTCAGGTTTGTGAAAAGAGACACCTGCACAGTCATGGGCAGCCTTGGGTCAACAGCTGCCTGTTTTTACTTAAATTTAGCCTCATGCTTAATCAAATGGAGCATATTTTCACATTTAATAACATTTGCACTTTCATTTTTGTAAAGTGCTTATTTATGTTTGTTTCAAGAGCATCTTAGAAACCAATGACATGTTGTCTTAGCACTTTTTAGACACTTTTCAGGGATATTGAAAAATGGTCCCCAAGAAAGTCCATTTTGACCTAGAAGTTCATGGATTAGGAATTTCAAAGTACACTTTGTGGGCAGCAGCAGGCGCCCATGCCTGTGTCTGTATGTTTCGGGGATCTCTGCACCCTCAGAACCTTTGTTCTTCTGAAAGATGGGGTCTGGCATTTTTTCTGACATGCCTTTCCTAACATTTCTTCATTTCCACCATGAGTTAATGCATTTAGGGTGAGAATTACAGGTGTATTATTACCACATTATTCCTATGCCTGACACACCTTTGTAATTTCCCAAGTGTCTGACACAGAGCTCCTAAATCCCCTTGGAATTTCCTGGATGACAGGAATGTTGTTCTGAGGTAACTCTTACTGGGTTCCTGGGTGGGGGCTGGTCACCAGAATGGCTAAACCATGACTAGAAGCCTGGAACATTTGATGCTACCTTCCCTCTCCCATTTTCTGTAGAGGCAAGAAGGGCTGGAAATTGAGTTAGTGATCAATCATACTAATGTGATAAAGGCTCCATAAAATTTCCAGTGGCCTGGGATTCAGAGGTCTTCTGGGTGAGTGAGCACATCTAGATTCTGGGAAAGTGTTGCACCCCATGAGGCAGAAGCTGCTGCTGTTGTGACTGTTCTGGACCTCACGCTATGTAGCTCTTCCTCTGACTGTTCATTCACATCCTGCATTATACCCTTTATAATAAGCCAATAAGTGTAAATCAGCGTCTCCCTGAGTTCTGTGAAATCAAATTATTGAACCCAAGAAGGAGGTTGCAAGAATCCTGACATATAGCCAGTGGTCAGAAGGACAGATGCTGTCCTGAGGCCAGCATCTATAGTGGGGGTGGGCAGACTGGTGCGGATCCTTAATGTGTAGGGTCTGAAGCCACTCAAGGTAGATAATTCCATAAACAGATTCAGTTATAGGATATCCAGCTCATGTTAGAGAATTGCTTAGCTGCTTTATTGAAGAACCTTCCCTCCCCACATATTTCATGTCAGAAGTAATGTGAGTGTGAATTAAGAAAAAACATAGGTGGGTTTTTCTAAGACAGTGCATATAGCCAAGTTCATTCGTGTTAGCTGCTGTATGATGTTGCTCTTCAATACAATACAACACTACACCTAATTATCCATTTTTTAAAAGCAGGACTGTTCTGCATGAATCTTTGTGTCACAAAAAGGGTTATAATTAATCCAATACTGAGGATAAAAGAGAAGATTTTGAGAGAGAAGTAACCAGAGTTTGAGAACTCGGGAACTTGGAAAATGTCCAGTCATCATCTCGATGATGCTGGCAAAGTGTGCAGTAGTCACTCAGGTTCATACAGCAGTTAATGCGATGGTATTATGTTTGAGTTTAAGAAGAAAAACCAGAAATCCTGGGCCTCCCCAGTGACGCAGGCGGTTGAGCACCGCACTGTGAAGCTGTCCGCAGCCTCTGCAGCATGGGCTCGATCCCAGCCGGCCAGGGAGAAACCCACATGGCGTAACAGACCTCTCCTGACTTGCCCGCTGCTCTCCTCAGCAGTGTATTTCATCAGTCTACCTGTTCTGTTCCCTGCTCTGTCTCTGGTGAATCCTCTCACCCTCCTGCACATCTGGCCTGTACCCCAGTTCTTGTATAAATAAATAAATCTAAACAAAACAAAACAAAACAAAAACCAGAGGTCTGTGAGCTTCGTTCTTCCTCAGTCCCATCCTGCCCCACTCTGGGTGTAGAGAAAGGCTCCTAAAATTGTAATCTTTCACAACATGCATTTTATGCTTCTGAAGATGCTTAATGAGACGTTGAAAGGAGAGAGTTCTATAAACTCTGGTAAGTGGAAGGATAGCTGGTCTCACCCAAGTTATGTTCACCATGTCACTGTTGGTAGAAAGCATCTCAGGGAGCCACCTCCTCCCATTTACTCTAACAACTCCTACCCCCTCCCCCCACCCAACCGCTCATTTTCAAGATCTTCTACACACAAATGCACATCCACACACACATATATAACACACCTTTCCTTTTTGTTATTGTTGGACAAAAAAGCATAATAGCAATGACCCTCCCAATCATCATAACAGGAAACTGTAGTCATCCAAAAAGAGACAACCCAGCAACCAAGGACACAATGAAAGCTACATAAGGGAGCAAATAAAGGATGTACTACCTAAAATAAGGAAAGTACTGTGCAGCAGTCATGATAACTAAGGGAAGGGAGTTGAGTAGGGCAGAATAGTCTTAAGACACCAGAATTTCAGATTCACATCATATTTCCTTGATTTTCTTGACAATATTACCGAAGACCCAAGTTTCAGGCAGTCCTAGCCCTGAGCCAAAACTGGAAAGTTGCTGTGGCCTAGGGCTGTTCTCCAGAGTGGCTGCACGTAGAATGGGCTATTGCTGGATCATTAGTGGTACACCTTCTAGTTTGTTCCATATTCTCTGTTGAACCTGAGAGAAAATTAGTACAGGGCCTATTGCATCTTTCCTGTAGGGCTTACAGAATCTGACATTTCCATCCTTTCTGCAGCGCTGATGTTTACTACTAAAGGTAGTGATCTGAGTTTTAAAAAAGACTTGCTTCAAAAATAATTAGCTCCTTGAATTTAAAAATTCAGGGAGTTTTTAGGGTTTACATATGTCTAATGATTAATTTGGTCTGATCTCCTTCTACCTCCCAAGGACAGTTTGACTGGAACTGCTGTTATAATATGATCATCTTGGAATGTTTGCTCTCTGTCCATATGATGAGAGGCACTCATCATAGCTCAATTTACAGAGTTTTATGTTGAGAAAACAGGAAAATTAAATTAGTTTAAGTCATTGTATATAATATTATTATAATTATAAACAATTATAAACAAGCATAGACTTGAAGCAATTTGTTAATGTTGTTGAATCTTTCTGGGGCCATGTTAGCAATTTGTTTAGTGTTGTGATGACTTCAGAAGAGTCAGATTTGGGGATTATCAGGACACTGTGTGTTTCCTTGGCCTAAAGATAAGTTCTAGCAAATAGAGACCAAACAGCTGGGGACAGTGGGCCTGCAGTCATCCCCCTGTCATCCCCTGTCCTTGGCTGGAGCTATCATCCTTCCCTCTGCCTGCCACACACAAGCCTGCCTCTCTGGCTACCTGTTTTCAATCACATATGCATCTTAACATCTCAATCACAAACATCTTCACAGTTATCTTCCTTTTAATAGTTGAGACAAACTTGCATAAATGATTGAGACAAACTTGCATAACCAGGAATCAAAGAAGTTCAGTAGCTAAAGCAAGATATGTTTTGTCCCAATTGTTTTGAAAAGATAAGACAGATCTTACTTTTTTGGTGAAAACTTCTCAGCTTTAAAGTTCTTATAGTAAATTTATTTTCTGCAGCTCAATACGGTATACCACAATAAAAGAAATTTAAAAATGCTTTAAATTTTCTGTAGTCATAAATGGCTTACATAGTTTCAAATGTCCCAAGAGATTTAGGAAGAACATATGTTAATGTTTTTTCTCTGATTTGAATTTTCTATTTGGGATTTTATGAAAGATTGCACAGTTAATATACATAGAAAGGAACACTAAAGTGATCTAAGGTTAAAGCACCAGCAGTGATATAGATGTAGTTACAAAGATCTCAATTTGTCAAGAAACAGGTTAACTGAACTCACCCCAACTATCTTCCATGCATTAGATTCTAGTTATTTCCCGAAGGTGAAAGGGTTGTGAAAGCCGTGTAATTCCTTTTTCTTATAATTTGACTAAAGTAAATCGAGTGATGATATATCACCACTACTTTAGAAATAAAATGGAGTAACTGCCATAGGGTTGTTACATTATGGAGAATGAAGGTGTTGTAACAATAAAACAACATTAGCCTTCTTCCTGTGTCTGCCTGCCACTGAGCCAATTAACCCAGCCTTCAACTGAACTGTCAACCAAAGTCCCAAGGCGAAGACTTAACTGCTGACCTCGGAAAATAACCAGTTGAGGGCCTCCCCAGTGGTGCAGCGGTTGAGTGCTGGGCTGCGAAGCTCTGCAGTGCCAGTTCGATCCCCCGCTGCCAGGTGAGGGTCCCACAGGGTGTGCAGACCTCTCCTGCCACACCCGCTGCTCGCCTGAGCAGTGTACTTCATCACTCCGCCTGCTCTGCTCTCCCCTCTGGCTCTGGTGAATTCTCTCACCCTCCCAACCCGCGCTTCTGACTGTACCCAGTGCTTGTATAAATAAATAAATAAATATTTCAAAAACAAAACAAAACAAAAAAACACTACCTTAAAAAAAAAAAAAAACAGAAAAAAAAAGAAAATAACCAGTTGAGATTTGGGCACTCTTATACATCTAGATGAAAAAAAAAGAGTGGGTTTATTTCTTAGCAACAAAGATGGTGCCTGGAAGTTGGAAGTTGGCATGTTTTCTTGTTGAGACCGCAGGGTCGAATGCTCCTTCAGGTAATTAGCTGGGTGCATAGGAGAATAAAGGGGTATATTCTTAGGGGAAATCTTGGGGTAATGTCGGATGATTGGTATCAAAACTCTTAGGTTCCTTCCTTGATTTTAATTTGTGGCCACAAGATATTCATAATCTCAAAATTTGACCTTTTGTTTCTATGGTAATATATTCCTGGTGTTTGGTGGGTAAAAAGATCAAGTTGGGTAATATAATTAATACATATATGAACAGCTTTTGGAACACCTCCTTATATTTGAATTGAAATGAGATTTGGTCTGTTTTCTAAGGAAAGAAGAATTTTAAGATCTAATTTCTTTCTATTGTAATATAGTTTATAAAAGGATAATACAAAGAGTTACATAAAAAAGTTAACTTCCAGCCAGTGAAGTTAAGGATGAGAGAGGTGCTTAGCCTGAAAATAAAAAACCTGATATTTGAAACTCATCAATGACCCTAAAAAAACTCATTTCACAAGCAGAACATCTCTACAAGTTATCTGGGTTTTAAATCATATCATTTTATCATTATGAAAACAGGAATGAAGTAACAAAGAATATAGGAAGCAAGTATTATGGCCAATGAATAAATTGCACTAAGTTCCCAAATAAGTTCCAAATAAAGTCCGCTAATAGTTTTTGAAAACAGAGAAAAACACACACATGGAACAAGGAGTGAATATTTTTATCAAAAAAACTTCCTAACAAATAAGTATTTTGCAACTAAATGAGGATTAGACTTGCCTGGATAAGATAAATAGGCAAAGGATTATAACATAAAATTATTGAAATAGCAATACATATGGTCCCAAATTATATAAAAAATTTAACTCATTTAAAATTAGATAAATACAAATAAAAACAATGAAGCATTGTTTTTCTTCTATCCTATTACAAATACTTTTCAGTTTGGTAATGGTAAAAGTCTATTGGTATAGGAGAAAAAGGCACTTTTATACACCGTATAAGGGAATGTAAATCAGGTTTAAATTTGGGGAGAATGGTTTTTACCTAATTTAAGTTTAACAAATGCACAACTCTTTGACCTACTAATTCTACTTTCAGGAATCAAGATTATTTGTAACGCAGTTACACTGTGAGTAAGAAAGGAAATAGACTATCCATTTATCGTATAATGGTTAAGTAAATGTTTGCACAGTCATAAAATATATAACAAAATCACACAAAAATATATGGTGTGTGCATTAATATGGAAGCAAAAGTAAAATATACCTATTTTAAGTATACATTAAATATTTTAAAATATTAAGTATATTGATTATATTACAATTATATTAAACAAATTCTATTTTAAAACAAACAAAAACTAAAATTATTATAATTATATGAAACATATACTAAACTTTAAAAGAACATTGTTTCAAATTTTCAGGTATAGCACATTCCACTTTTATGGTTTATATAATATGCAAAGGTAACTAGAATTTGGAAGTAGATTTCCAATTCTCATTTTTACATTCTTCCAAATTAAAATAAAAGTTAACATGTAACCATGACTTTTATGTTGGTGTTTTAAAAAGTTAAATAAAATTTTGTAAGTAAATAACAATAATTAAGCTTGAGTTTAATATTTAAGTTTGTTTTAGGGACAGTCTTAACCTGAAAAGAATATATATGTTTGCATCTCACTCCTAAAGCATAAAAATTATTACATTGAATAACTTGTATGCTTTATGGAGCCTGGAGTCACTGTAACCCAGGATCACATTGATCCTGAGCTGTCCAGCAACCCAGTTTTCAGTTTGGCAGCCATATAGTTAATTCATCACTCTAGTATTTCCTTACAACATCCAGGAATTTGGTAGGAAATAAATATTTTGCCTCTTTCACAGCTGACTTTTTTTTTTTTAAGGATTTATTTATTTATTTATACAAGAACCGGGTACAGGCCAGATGCGTGGGAGGGTGAGAGGATTCACCAGTGACAAAGCGGCAAACATAACAGGCAGACTGACGAAATACACTGCTGAGGGGAGCAGTGGGCGCTACAGGAGAGGTCAGGCGGGCCATGTGGGACCCTCGCTGGCCAGCTGGGATTGAACCGGTACTGCAGAGGCTGCTGACCGCTTCACAGCGCTGACCTCAACTGCCTGCGGCGCCAGGGGAGGCCCCACGGACTGCCATTTAACTAGAGAAAACAAATGCTTTCAAAATCAAATCAGAAAAATGATTGATCAAACTGAGACAAAATCAGAATTTGATAAAAACTAGCATGTTCCCTCTAAATTAAACTTCACACTGATGTTGCAGGCTCAAATACAACCTGTAAACCCAGGGGTATTAAAAATATTTTTATACAAATGACTAGGTTTTTTTCTTTTACCAAATTAGCTTAATTTTCTTGCCACTTTTCAGTAATGATGTAAATAAGTTCGGAAGATGATCAGGTATAACAATACATTGTCTTCTACCTTTAAGTATTTTGCATTTCTTCATATGAACATAAAATTAGTAAACCTAAGAAGAAAACACAAGATTTTGAGTAATTTTTCCCCATCTCAAAGTGAAGAGGGAATATAGTATGATTATTACTTCATGAAGCAGTTGACTTATTTACCCAGTAAGTTATGTTCTCAAAGAGATGAGAAAAGAAGATGGAATTATAATTTGAAAAACTGAAGAATGAGAAAATGTTTGGATCTATTGATAAAAGTGGTTTTTCTTAGGCCATTTTTGCTGTTTGGTCAAATGAAAGTATGGCTATATTTACTCATGATTCCCTCTGGATAACTGGAAGATCATAAGGGACTCTGGATGATGAGGTCAATGAGCAATACTTAAAACTAGAACAGGCAGGAGAGTGATTTCTAACTTCAGTTCTATATAGAAGTTGGAAGGAAGAACAGGCCCTAGAGGTCTCATTATAATGATTATTAGTATCGAGCTCCTGATCTTGTTTTCTGCGTGTCCACAGAGATCCAGCTCTTGGAAGAGTAGAACTGATTAACATGTTCTCCCCATGCTGCATACAGCTATTAAAAAGTTTCAAATGAGTTTCATTATAATTCACAACATGGAGAAATCTCTAGGGTCATCCGTCTTAGAGGAGAAACATTCAATTAGTAACTGATTGCAGTGGGACCTGAGTCTGCTTCCATCACTGCTGGGTTCCTTAGCTTACAGTTGCCTCTCGGAGTCACCCAGCAGCTCTGGGGATTTATCCAGCAGTATCATTTGTACCATGAAATCTCACCTTTCCCAGCACAGTTTGGCACTGTGTTAAGCAAGGATTTAGTGGAGTGTCTAGGAGAGCTATTCTCTATCTGTGACATTTTTTGTATTCCATATTTAGTCTTCACCAATAATTCCCATAAAAATTTCTAATGCAGAATTACTCTGGGAATTCAATAAACTTTTATTTATCACACATATTTGCAGGCATTGTAAAAGATACTTAGAATATAAATAAATGTTATTTATCTGCCTGAGGGTTGTCACATAATCCAGAGAAAGGTAAGAATGAGGAAATTACAGTATTATGTCCTATTCAAGATAGAGAAAAAAATAAACAATGGATTCTAGATTGATTCTGTTGCATTTTGCTCTCAGATATTTTCACTTCCCACTATATTGTGTTCATAGCTGTATTCCTAGAAAGTGTTAGCTCCTAGTACTCTAAATATTTATTATACCAACTAATCATTAAAGTGATATAGTAAATATAATGCATTGAAGACTTGCTCTCTTTTACAATGACAGCATTTTGTGAAATAAAATTTTATCATACTTTTAAAATTGAGGTAACATTGGTTTACAACACTGTGTGAGTTTTAAGAATATAATTTCACACTATCTCAAGTGTATACCCACCATCAAAGTTCTAATTCTAGGGGCCTCCCTGGTGGCGCAAGGGGTTAAGACACAACCTATGAAGCTCAGCACAGCCACTGCAGTGCGAGTTCGATCCCCAGCCAGGGAGCTACCCACATGACGCAGCAGACCTGTCCTGTCTCGCCCACTGCTCCCCTCAGCAGTGTATTTCAGTCAATCCACCTGTTCTGTTCCCCACTCTGTCTCTGGTAAATCCTCTCACACCCCCACACCTTGCCCTGTACCCCAGTTCTTGTATGCATAATAAAATAAATCTTGAAAAAAAAAAAAGTTCTCGTTTCTGTAGTTACTATCACTCTTCTCTACCTTTCCTCCCACCTCCCTTCCATTTCCCTCCCTGCTAAATATCACTTTGTTGTCAGAATCTTAGGGTTCATTTTTCTTTTGGTTATTCCTTTGCTTTGTTTCTTTTAGTCCA
Source organism: Talpa europaea (assembly GCF_964194135.1). Lineage (NCBI taxonomy): Eukaryota > Metazoa > Chordata > Mammalia > Eulipotyphla > Talpidae > Talpa > Talpa europaea. Next base: position 134,081,394 of record NC_140068.1, on the reverse strand, counting down.
CATATGAGTGAAATCTTCTGGTATTTGTCATTGTCTTTCTGACTTCCATTTAGCATAATCCTCTCTATTTTCATTCATGTTGTTATAAATGGGAAGCTTTTCTCTTTTTTGAAATAATGGAGTAGTATTCCATTGTGTATGGTGGCGCAAGGGGTTCTGGGGAAGTTTTATCCTTTTGTTTCTGGGAGGGATGGCCCATGGAGGTCACTATTGAGCTCTTTTCACTGTTACTTAGCATCTATCCTCTAGGAGATTGGCATTTTTAGGCAGTATAATTTTCTTAAGATTCGTCAAAATTATTGTGTATGTCAATAGTCCATTCCTTTTTATACTGACGGCAGTAACACCATGGTATGGTTGTGGCAAATATTTTTTAATCATTCACCTACTGAAAGATATTGAGTAGTTTCCTCTTTGAGGTCATTACAAACAAAACAACTGCTACATTCATTTACAGTCTTCTACATGAAAATAAGTTTCATTTCTTTGGGAAACATATCCAAAAGTACAGTTGCTGGATTAAATGGTAAATTCATTTTTTTGTTTTGTTTTAAAAGGAACTGCCTAACTATTTTAAAGAATGAATGCATCATTTTACATTATATGAATGATCCACTTTGTCCACATTGTTGACAGCTTTTGGTGGATATTTCCCCTGACACGCTGATAGCCATGCAGTGATACATCCCCGTGATCTTAATTTCCATTTCTCTTGGTAATGATGCTTAATGTCTTCATGCATACATTTTCTGATTGAATTACTTGTTTTTTTCTGACGGCCCCCCAGCTTTATTGAGGTATAATTGGCTTTAAAAAATTGCGCATATCAATGTTCCAATCTGATGAGTTAGGGCTTATATATGTATTTGCGTTGCCATCACCACAATCAGGGTAATAAACACATCCATCACAGCCAAAGTTTCCCTGTCCCTTCATGTTTTGTTTGTTTTTGTGGTGAGAACACATGACATGAGCACTACCCCCTTTTTTTTTTAAAGATTTGTTTATTTATGTATACAAAAACTGGGGTGTAGACCAGAGGTGGGGGTGTGTGTGTGAGGATTCACTGTAGAGAATGGGAACCAGAGCAGGCAGATCTACTAAAATACACTGCTGAGGGGAGCATGGGTGAGACAGGAGAGGTCTGTTGCGCCCATGTGGGTTGCTCCCTGGCCAGGTGCTGGAGACCAGCTCCAGCTAGAAGTTGTGTCAGGGGTCTCAGAGAGGAGAGGACGGCATCGGCCAAGTTTTCTCGGAGGACTGAGGGGAAGTGGAGCGAGGTAGGAGTGAGGTAGACACAGACACCTTCTTTCATGCAAGTATCTCCTACTGAGGGTCTCAGCAGGTCTTTATTTATACCTTAAGGTGAGCGGTGAGATTACATTAGCATAAGCATCAAAGCAGAACAGAGACGATCATTACATATTTTCTCATGAACATACAAAGACCCTCTTGATCTCATACTACAGAAGGACACTTCTTTAATCTGATTAAGAAAATCAACAGGGACAATTACTCTCCTAGGTACAACTCTTTTTCTAACATAATCAATTGTCTAAGACAGTACAATGTTCAGTAACAATCAATCATCCTGTCAAGCCTTCCTAATTTCAGAGTGGACATGAAAGTCCATTGTTATGCTGTGTTACTAAAATCAGCCCATTCCCTAGCACTCAATTAATCTAGCCTATTATCAGTTATTTCAAAGTGATCTAAAGTAACTCAACAATACTGTTTTAGTTCTACAGAAATCTAACTTTTAACTAGAAATACCTAACCTCCACACAACCTGTGAACTGTTGGCCTTTCGCATACACCAGGAGATGTACTGTTGCCACAAACACACGTACCCCCCAGGTTAGGCTATGGTTTCCAAGCACAGCTGGTTCAGGGCAGCTTGTTCTCCATAGTTCTCAGGGCCAAAACATTTCTATCCTAACTATATTTTTAACAATTTTTACTTATTTTGTGATAGTTCATGCATAAGAACAATAAGCCAATTGTCACTTGGGTCCGAATTAGGTTTTTACAGGCCAATTTATAACTAACTTATGTTTGCATTAACCAAGAACAAAGAGGAGAGCATTAGCAGGCATTGCCATGGAGACTCCCTAGTTCAGATCTTCTTTGGGAAGTGCAAGAACTCCCTTCTTCTGGGAAGTACAACTTTCCCTCTTCGGGGGAGCACAGGAGCTCCTCTCTTCTTGGGAGTCTGCCCCAATGCCCGGACCATGTCAAGAGACAGCATGGGAGGCGCAGCCTGCCACAGCCAGGGATTGAACTCGTACTACAGTGGCAGGTGATAGCTCAATAGCACTGTGTCTTTAACCCCTGCTCCATCCACTGGGGAGGTCTGACAGCTACTCTTTTAACAAATGTTTAAGTGCACAGGGCCTTCGTGTTGACTCTAGGTCCTGTGTTATGCAGCACTTCTCTGGAACTTACTTACCTTGTTGAAAACTGTTACTTAGCACCCATTGAACAACTGTTCCTCGTGTTCTCCTTTCCCCACACCGTGGCAACCACCATTCTGTTGTGTGATTCTGTACATTTGATTATTTCAGATGCTTCTTGTAAGAGGAATTATGCAGCATGGACTTACTTCACAATGCAGTGTCTCTCTGATCTGTGTTGTCTCAAATGATAGGGGTTCCTTCTTTCTTAAGAATAATATTCTGTCATATTCAGCCTCTGTATATGGGTACAATGGATCAGCTATAATCAATAGCCCCTCACTCCCATGTCTTTAGTCAATATTGCTATAGTTTTGGGTATATTGAAAATCTTAAGAAATTCACATACAAAAAACCTTTAGCACTAATAAAGGAGTTCAACATGATTGCAGAATATAAGACCAATAAGTAAAATTCAATTGTATATCTAACGACCAGCAATGAACAATCTGAAAATGAAAATAAGGAAATTAGCATTTAAAATAGCATCAAAATAATAAAATACTAGATAATTAAATTAACAAAAAATAATATTCTGTCATATTATATACCACATTTTCCTTATCCATTTGTCTGTTAATGAACATTTGGGTTGTTTCCATCTCTTGAGCTATTAAGAATGATAGTGCACTGGTCCAACCACTATGGAGAGCTGTGTGGAGATTTCTGGACCTACTAAACATAGAGCTTCCATAGGATACAGCAATTTCACTCCTAGGTATTTACCCAAAGGACACAGAAACATCAATTCCAAAGAGCACCTGCACCCCCTATGTTTATAGCAGCACTGTTTACAATAGCTAAGCTTTGGAAACAACCCAAATGCCCAAAAATAGATGACTGGATCAAGAAGATGTGGTACGTATACACCATGGAATATTACTCAGCATTCAAAAAAGATAAACACATGCAATTTGCAGCAACATGGATGGCGCTGGAAGGGATCATGCTCAGCGAAATAAGCCAGAAAGAAAAAGAAAAATACCAGATGGTCTCACTCATAGCAGGAATCTAGAAAACTTAAATAAGGACCAGGAAAATGAATAACTATAAGAAAGTGAAAATCAAAATCAACAAAAAACTATGAACCAAAGACACTCTATGGAGGGTGGGAGGCAGGGAGGGGAAGGGATTGGGGTCAAAATAAGGGGGTTGCAATTGTATGGGGAATATAAAAATAAAATTTATTTAAAAAATATAAATAAATAAACTGAAGATGATCCTATCAGAATTAAAAAAAAAAGAATGATAGTGCATGAGGGCCTCCCCGGTGGTGCAGCGGTTGAGCGCTGGGTTGCAAAGCTGCCCGCAGCCTCTGCAGTGCTGGTTTGATCCCCGGCTGCTCCCCTGCCACCAGAGGAAGGTCCCACATCGCGCGCAGACCTCTCCTGCGGCCCGCTGCTCCCCTCAGCAGTGTACTTCGGTCTTTCTGCCTGCTCTGCTCCCTGCTCTGGCTCTGGTGAATTCTCTCACCCTCCCGCGCTACTGACTGTACACAGAGTTTGTATAAATAAATAAATCTAAAAAAAAAAAAGAATGATAGTGCATGAACATGAGAGTGCCATTGGTGGGTATGTAAACTCGTGCAGCCATTTTGGAAAGCAATCTAGAGTCACCTTAAGAAACTAAAAATGGAAATACCATATGTTTCAGCAGTCCTGCTCCTGGACATATATCCAAAGAGTGTGAAACTTTTAACTCAAAAAGTAATATGCTTAACAATGTTTATTGCAGCACTATTTATAATAGGTAGAACATGGAAGCAATCTAAATGCCCACACATAGAAGATTGGATCAAGAAGATGTGGAATATCTATGCTGAGGCTACTGCTCAGCCATAGAGATGAAATGTTGCCATTTACAGCAAAATGGGGCATTTCAAGGGAATTATGTGTAGTATATAAATACTGGACATTTATATAGACAAAGCATGGATAGTGAAAGAATCTTTAGAGGAGAAAAATGAAATGTTAACATAGTCTTATTATGGAGAATATTCTGTTATTCTCATGAGATGAATATATTTGATTGTTTTTACTTTATACCTAAGTAAGTAGACTAAGTAAACTTCATAGAATTAAATGAGAGGCAATCTTTTGTCATTATAATGTGATTAAGGATATAGATATCTTTTTTTCCCTTGAAACCTGACACTCATTATTCTCTATACGTTATAACAGTGATCCGAAATTTTTTAAGGGAAGAGTGTGATGAGACCTAGCCCTTGTGAGGAAAGATGGACATTTTGAAGATAATTAGTGGGGAATTCCAACAAGGGCTTAGAAAATTGAAATAGCTATAAAATGTGTATTCTGTTGATCTTCTATCCCCACTCCAAGATATTACTGATTTTAAACTAAGGCATCTCTAAGCTGCCTAGAGATGAAAATGGCTGCACTTGTTCACCAGAGACTGAGTCTAAGAGAATGTATATTTTTGTAGCAGTAGTACCCAACTGTAAGTTGTTTTCCAGTGGACGAGATGGGAAATGCTGAACCACGAGTCTCCACACTCATACTCCACACTAATAAGGCCTTTAGTAAGTGTTATAGCAAGGCTTAGCACCAATATTTTACTTAGTTTGTAAAGTAGGAAGCCTTATCTATATTCTAATGTTCATACCTTCTCATGGGAATAACAGAATATTTGCTATAATCAAAATGGAACCAAAACCCCGTTCTTATAAGCCCTAACTACTCTAAAATAAAATCTAATCTGTCTGGACAAAGTGTAAGAGTTAGTGCTCCAAAATAGAAAAATATGCCATTGTGTCTGAAAGTATGTTTTGGAAAAAACTTATTGGGTATTTGGCAATTTTTCTGTGGCCTCTAGATTAACCTGAACTTTCTTAAAGATTTTGAGGGAATTTAAATGGGAAATTGCTAACCATCCTTTATTTAGTTCCTAATGATAACACTGGTAATACTCACACATTTTGGAAACCTTATTCACTTGCAGAAGTTCTAACATAATATATGTTTTCTGGGTTATGGGTTGGGATTCATCCAGGTGGTAATATTTCAGAACTGAAGAAACATACTCGCCTTTAAGATTCAGTCACTTCATAAGAAACCATTTAAATTCATTTTCATTTTGACTGGTGAGGAATTACAGTCATTAATGTAAATATGAATAAATCTGTATCCAGAGAATAGCCAATCATAAAGATTCCAACAGGGTTATCCTGATGACATATGGGAAAAAGGAAGATAAATACTCTTCAAGCACTTGAAGCAGAAGATTCTTTAGCCTTCTTTTGTCACTAATGAAGATTTTAATAAGTATTGAATAATAACAATTTCTTCCTTCTATATAAAGCAAAGTATTGCTTCATTTATCCTTTCTTCTTCATTCTCTATTGCTTCAGAAAGTCAAACATAAATATCATTAAACTCAGTTATATAAAAGACTCAAATTATGCAGGATCTAAGTGTAAGCTATGGTATTGGAAAGTACTAAGAACTAGACCACTGAATGGTTTATTTTGCCTCTCAGGCATTTGGCACTATAAAAGCACACTTGAACTTTCTAGAAAAAATAAATGCTTTTCTGTACTTCCAAGTTCATTCTTTTCATGCATACTGAGGGCTTTCTAAGCACGGATTACTGTGATGGAAGCTGGCATGGGTACAAAATTGCCTGGTATCTACATGCAGGACTGATGTTTTGCAAGCTATCTCACTGCTTGATCCTGGATTGGAGGCCTCCTGATAGTGAATGCAGGCCTTAGCAGGACTCGAGTATAAGCGATTGGCAGACTGCATTTTCTCAACCTAGTGTGAAATCGCACGTTTCATGAAGTGTCTCTTCAGCCTGTAATGTCAGAACATTCCTTTATTTCCTAGGCCTAACAACATGTGGAGAACATGGATCAAAAGACACTTAAAGTGTGATCACTTTTTATTGCACTTTTCCACCCCCCTTCCCTAGCACCTGTTTCATGGCCTCTTTAACATCCTTGTTTCTTAGTGTATAAATCAGGGGGTTAACGCTGGGAGTGACAATGGTGTAGAAAATAGTAAGGAACTTGCCTTGGTCCTGGGAATAAGTGTTTGCAGGCTGGAGGTACATGTGTATGATTTTCCCATAAAAGAGAGAGATGACAATGAGGTGGGAGCTGCAGGTGTTGAAGGCTTTCTTTCGCCCAGAGCCTGACTTGATCCTGAGCACGGCACGTGCAATGTAGTCATAAGAGATGAGAATGAGGATGAGTGGTGCCAGGATGATAAGGATGGCCAAGGCAAATGCCAGTGCCTCAAGGTCATCATATCTACACACACCATGCCAATCAGTGCTGGCATCTCGCAGAAGAAGTGGTCCACTCACGTGTGCTCACAGCGGGGTAGCAACAACGTCCGGGGTGCCATGATGAGAGAATTGCCAAAGCCGCTCAGCCATGACACCGAGGCCAGCTGCCCACAGAGGCACGGGTGCATGATGATGGTGTAGTGCAGAGGCTGGCTGATGGCAATATAGTGGTCGTACACCATGACCACCAAGAGGACACCCCTCCCAGAGCCAGGACGAAGTAGAGCTGGACAGCACAACCCAAACAGCTGATAGTTTTATCTGGGCCCCAATGGTTGTAGAGCATCTGAGAGATGGAGCTGGTGGTGAAACACATGTCTAGAAAGGAGAGGTTGGCCAGGAAGAAATACATCGGTGTGTGCAGCCGCGAGTCCAGAGCCAAAAGCAAGATGATGGTCATGTTGCCAAAAAGAGTGAGAAGGTAGAAAGTGAGGACAACCACAAAGAGGACCAGTTCTAGGTGGGGATGGTCAGAGAAGCCCACCAGGATGAAGCCGTCAAAAGAATCTGTGTTGTTCATTTCCATCACCTGTGACCACTTATTACTTGTTAGGTGAAAGATGAGTCTCTGTGAAGAACGTAGTAACACTCCCTCAAGGTGGGATGATTGGCAAAATGACAGCATAAAAGCTTTCTTAGAAATGCTAGGTGCTGGGCCTCCCTGGTGGTGCAAGGGGTTAAGTCTCAGCACTATGAAGCGGTCTGCAGCCACTGCAGCATGAGTTCTATCCCCAGCCAAGGAGCTGACCCACAGGGCGCAACAGATTTCTCCTGTCTCCCTGCTGCTCCCCTCAGCAGTGAGTTTCAGTGGATCTGCCTGTTCTGCTCCCGACTCTCTGGTGAATCCTCTCACCCCCTGCACCTCTGGTCTGTACCCCAGTTCTTGTATGCATAAATAAATAAATCTTTGAAAAAATGCTAGATTCTTGGGCTAGAATTTCAATGGGTATTAAATAAGTCATTATTTGGTTTGAGGAGCACAAGATTTGGAAATTTTTCAGGTTCCTGACTGATTTTTTTTTTTTTAAAGATTTATTTATTTATTTATTTATACAAGCACTGGGTACAGTCAGAAGCGCGGGAGGGTGAGAGGATTCACCAGAGCCAGGGCGGGGAGCAGAGCAGGCAGAAGGACCGAAGTACACTGCTGAGGGGAGCAGCGGGCGGCAGGAGAGGTCTGACTGATTTTTTTTAACCAACATTTTACATCATTCCTTTCAATTTTTCAGGAAGTGAAAAAAATGCTTTCAAAAGCTGATCACTTGATGAGAGACTAGTGACTCTAAATTACTCATTTTTTAATAAAATTGGGACATACCAAATTCTTCTAGTCACAGGTAACCCGTGCATAGAACTAGTGTCTTATGACTGAATTGGAGAACCAGGCTTGCTCTAGGGTGAATCTCATTCTCAAAAGCATCTCAACAATACCTGGAAATTCAGTCATATCCAAAACCTACAGGATACAAATGATCAAAATCTTAGGAAGAAAATGACCTCATTATTTTTATAGCTACACCTCAGTTCCATGCCTTCTGCTTACTGGAACATGATCCTAACAGAGCCCCTCTTCCTCTGCCCAGCCCTCCTAAACCTCTGTGAAAAAATTATGCTGTCCATCGTGAAGGTGTGTTTTAACTCTGAGATTGGGTGGCTTTCCTGCGAAAGGAAAATGATAGGAAAAAAAAAAAAAAAAAAAAAAGGGACTCCCAGAACTCGATCCTAGTGGGATACATACTCAAAATTCTTTTAATAGCATTTCCTCTCCTCTCCTTTTGTTCAAATTTTGTTCTCATGAGAACCTCCACTTTCAGGAAGCCTGCATTATTTATATTACTTACTTGTGTCTTCTGACCCCATAGGACTGAAAGATTTTATATATTTACAGTTTCAATTATTTTTTTTTAAGATTTATTTTATTTATACAATAGTTAGGGTACAGGCCAGAGGCGCGGGAGGGTGAGAGGATTCACCAGAGACAGAATGGGGAGCAGAACAGGCAGAGGAAACGAAAGCACTGCTGAGGGGAGCAGCGGGTGAGGCAGGAGAGGTCTGCCGCACCCTGTGGGTATCAACGCCGTTGGCAGGGATCTAACCAGCACTGGAGAGGCTGTGGACAGCCTCTGCAGTGCTGCGCTCAACCTGCTGCGCCACCGGGGAGGCCCTAGAGTTTCCTTTATTTGGAATTTTTTTTTTTTTTTTTTGCCTTTGAGTGCATTATATAGTGTATAGCGCATGGTAGAGTCTCCTAAATATTTTGCATGTTTTCCTAAATAGAAGAAGTAATTGAGTTGTGAATCTTATTAAATGGGAAATGATTGTGTCTTTTAAGTGCATTGGAAATCACCTTCAAATTCACTGCTCCAGAATGCTTTGCAATAATTAAATCATATTATGGCATGTGTTCCCAACAACCGTGTTAAGATTTTATACATTAAAACTCTGACATTTATCAGAAATTACAGGATTATCAAAGTCATCACTGGGAGGCAACATCAGCATTAAGGGCCTTCCCTCCACTCTTGTGAAGTAGGAATGTAAAAATATATATTATATAATGGTTAAGAAAGAACATATATTCTGGTAAGGTTAATATCAATTTGATGCTATGTATGTCTCTGGATTGGAAAATTGGACCAAAGACTGGGACTTTCTCTCTACCATGTTTTATTTCTCTGAAAATAATTGAAAGGAAGTATGGCCATAGGAATAGCTATTAATTCTACTCATCTTTAAGTTTCTGTAGGAAACTTATGAAATGTCTCAAAATATTAAAAAGAAGATAATGTAAATTGAAAATCATTTAAATATTAATGTCATGGTATTTGTGGACCTCTTTATTCACAAAATGGAAAATACAGATAAAATGTGCTTGCCTGGATGTGTTAATACTGAGTCCTTTGGCCCAGAAACTGTCAGAATAAGCCAAGCTTTGGTAGCATCTGACCCTCGGGGCAGAAGTACAGGGTGACTGTATATGACAGTGACTGTCTATTTCCGTGATTAACACATTCAGAATTTTCTCTTAAACTCAGTGTGTGTGTATATAAGTATCTGTCAACTGTAGCATACAAACCCATGTTTTTTGATTTTTCTTATTTCTCAAATCAAAGGACCTACAAAGCATGAGATTACTCAATAAGGATTATTCTCATTGAATATTCATTCTAATTCAAAGTTTTCTGGTGGTTGAACTATTCACTCATTGTCTGCCTTTCTCCTCACATTATGACGTTAATATTTAATCTCTTCTCTTCTTGACCAAGTCTTCCTTTTGTGAGGATTACATTTTTACATTTCTGAATTTTAACTAATGACTAATTCCTCTGTTTGCCAAGAGTAAGTCTTTCAAATGATATGTGTGTGTCTATCCTTATTTAAACATAACAAAATGACATCTAAGCACAGTGACAGGATACTTTTCTCATGAGAACAAACACATTATTATCTAATTGATGCAATTTGTTATCTACTGCATATAAGTAAGTGCCCATTATTAGGGGGAAAAAAGACAAATTTGTATAATCTTCTGTAACTTCTGGATTCTTCACCAGGTAATTTCAATTTCATGAGATTTTAAAAACTTGAGCCAGATAATGCTCCAATAGTAACTCTTAGCTAATTCATTTACAGACAGCCAGAATGGGGGATTTATTGCATAGATTATTCAGAGGCATGAATTATCAACTCCCATGGTTAAAACAAATGTGGGCACTTCATGGTTAGATAAGCTGTGTACTCTGTGCCAAAGGGGACATGAGGTAAAGATGTTACTTTTGTTGACTTTGGGGTTTAAAATCTCAGTGTTAATACCCAACACTCATGATTATTCACTATATTCTCATGTGATGCAGGACCATGGAGAGCATTCTTAAGTCTTTCCAATTCAGTAGCTCCCACTACTTTTAAAGATTATTTTATTTTTTGGTAAGAACTTAATTAGTGAGTCCAGCTTCCTCATAAAAAGATTGCTATTAGGGCCTCCCCTGGTGGTGCAGTGGTTGAGCACTGGGCTGAGAAGTTGCCTGCAGCCTCTGCAGTGCCAATTCGATCCCTGGCCGCCAGCAAGGGTCCCACATGGCGCGACAGACCTCTCCTGCCACGCCCGCTGCTCCCCTCAGCAGTGTATTTCATCAGTCTGCCTGTTCTGTTCCCCGTTCTGGCTCTGGTGAATTCTCTCACCCTCCCGTGCTTCTGACTGTACCCAGTACTTGTATAAATAAATAAATAAATCTTAAAAAAAAAAAAAAGATTGCTATTAAACCACAGTCTTAAGAACATGATCAAACCTTTGTCAATAAAGTACATAGAAATTTAGGCTGTGAGGCATTGGCCTAGTAAATCTTGATTATCCATGTTTCAGCTATAGTCTAAGGTTGAAAAGTAACAACTATAATTAAAAAAAAAATCAGATGATTGGAGAGAGGCCTATGTCACACGTCTTCTTACACAGGAGCATTAATTAACTTACCAAATTTGACTGCAGCCTCAGAAATGCCATGTCCACAATAACTTCTTTTACTTGGGACTTCACTTGGAAAACCAAGTGGGATGACCAGAGTGGAAACATGGAGAAGATAAAGATGGCATTTAAGAAATTGATGAGAAAGAGTATGAGCTAAAGAGGCAACAGGATCCAGTAAAGCTGAAATCTGGATGGATGAAGAGAGAATGTTGATTTCAATTTCAAGATTTCAATCACCTAGGGCCCCCAAGTAGCCACATACCTGCTTCCCTCCCTGGCTAAGGAGTCAGATAAGGAGCAGCCTGAAGGAAACTGGGAGTCTCTCAGACATCCTGTCAGACAGGGAACATGTAAAGATCAAAGGATTCAAGTCTGAAGAGGAAGAACTTACGTGTTTCAGTGATGGTATAGGATTGGCTACTACTAGTTCTGCATCACCGTATGGGGTAAAACTTAATTTTAAAAAATTCCCTTAACTAATTAACCCTAACAAAGTTTGGGAAAAGATATGGTCTCTGAGGAAATATTCCTTTTACACACACACACTACACGTTCACCCAAGAGGGCACTAATATTCCTCACTGGGTCCCATTCCTCACTGGGTCCCATTAGTTACTAATAAGCATTAAGGCAGGAAAAGTGACCACCTCATACTCAATTCAGAATAGAACCTAAAATCAATGAAAAGATGTGCCAGGATCTGTATGTGCCTCAGTTTCCCTTTATGATCTAGATCCTCTACTACTTGCTTAGTGTGTGCAGTTCAAAGGAGTGTTATCCCTAGTCCTTCACATTTTTATATGATTACTTTTCTATGTAATTTTAACCTCTATAAGTTTAGCTTGAATATTTTCCATTAAGATAGATATATGAAAAGGAGGGTAATTAAAAAAGAGAGATTGATTTTTTTATATTTAAAATTAATACAAAACCAAATTAGACTAAAACATAAACATAATTTTATTTCAATTTGCCTAGTTTGGTGTAAAATTATCTCCAGAAAGTTACTATCTGATAAATTTCTTTGGCTTAGTCATTAGAATAAATTAACAGTTTTTAAAAATAATAGTATGTGTGTGCTGTTTCAGCCCACTTTTACTATGTTACTTTCCTATAAGGTAAAATATTTAATACACAGAAAGAGCTATGTTTCCAAAGCATGTTTTCAATATTTAGCTGTCAAAGACTTCTGAGGAAGATAATCTCACATTGTACCTCTACAACAAGAGATTTTATTTTATTTATTTTTTAAGTTTATTTTGCTGTAATAATTACTGTAATAATTACTGTAATAATTGCTGTAATAATTACTCATCTGACTTAATATTTTTTTTGAAAATATCCTTATCAGAAAAGTTTTAATAAAAAAATGAAAGGTAATCCAGAGGACAAGTCTGGATAGAACAAGGTAATATTTTTTATAGAGAGATGATAGATAGGTAGATAGATAAATAATAGATAATAAACACTGTCATTATTTGGTAATTTAATCATGTCTGTTATTTTTTTATTTAAATATTTTATTTTATATAATTCTTTCATCTTTTTTCATCTTTGCACAATGGATGCATTTTCATTTTGGTTATATTCCCCATATAATTGCACCTCCCCCCTTATTTTGACTCTAGTCCTTCCTTTCCCCGCCACTCTCCCCGGCGCCCCCCCCACCCCCGCCCCACAGTGTGTCTCTGGTTTATAGTTGCTTGTTGATTTTTGATTTTTACTTTGTATTGATTAGTCTTTTGCCTGGTCTCTTATTTAGGTTTTCTAAATTCCTGCTATGAGTGAGACCATCCTGTATTTTCTTTTTCTTTCTGACTTATTTCACTGAGCATGATCCCTTCTAGCTCCATCCATGTTGCTGCAAACTGCATGTGTTTATCTTTTTTGATTGCTGAGTAATATTCCATTACAAGAGATTTTAATTGACACTAATGAGATACCACAACTATATGTGCTTTGTGCATTCAAGACGCTATTCAGATTTTTAATAATCACTATTATTAATGACCTGTGACAACTCTCATCAGAGAACCATTTCCAGATACTTTTTTCAAGTAGAAACAGAACATATCTGATCTACACATGTCCAATTTGGTGTTTTATGTAAACATTACTGAAGTCATATAGTATAATCTTAAAACCACTAATGAAAGTGGTAAAGATGGACTATCTAGAATAGCTGGAAACACTGATATTATCATCTCCATCAATTTATTAACAATGGCATGCAATGTTTTTTTTTCTATCAACAGAAATATTGAAAGACATAGATGGGCAGTCAAAACTAATCTATCAATCTGTATCCCAGCAAGCTTCTGGACACAGTCAGAGGAACCATTCCCCGGAGGGTTTCTTCTCAGCCTAGTATTTTCTTGTGTAAACTAGGGCGAGAAATACCTGGAGAATTTGGTGCTCTCAAGAATTTCTCATCTGCATAATGAGTCCCTCTGAGATAAGAAGGCAGTGAGGTCCTCAAGGAGTAGGTAACTCAATGAGTGTTAGTAGCAGGTAGTTAGACAAAAAAGAAAACTTAGATGCAATCATTTACTTTTTCCCTCCTCTCACTTCTACCTCTTTTTTCACACCTGACCCACCTCCACCCCAGCCCATTACAAATACATTTAAACTTATAACCTATGGAAATAGTATTATTACAGAAAGCTACTTTCTGTCAAAAAATAATAATGGTAAAATCCAAGGATTATAAGTAATTGCAAGAGCTACTACCAAACATATTAGTCTATGACTTAAGATACTGTGATATGGCATCACACTGTCATCTTTCCCATGAAATGCAATTATGTCTAAATGAATTGTCTTTTATTTCAATTAATTTGTTATTTGATTTATTGCCATTAACCTAATATATTATCATCGTTGCTTTACTGGAAATGAACAACAGGTTACTTAAGAAGCCTTTATCATATATTAACAAAATGTCCAGTGTCCATCTTATTTCTCAAACTGTTTTTTTTTTTTTAAATACTATATAACTTTAGATTTTTGGGGTATTGTTTTATGGTCTGACATGTATTTCTTTTGTTTAATATCAAGTGCACATTTGTAAAGAATATGCATTCTGATGCTAGTGGTGAAGTCTTCTTAAACGTAAGTGGTCCAATTGGCAGTCAGTGTTGTTCTTTTCTAGTCCAGAGTTTGTCTTTTTTTTTTTTTTTAAGATTTATTTATACAAGAACTGGGGTACAGGCCAGATGCGCGGGAGGATGAGAGCATTCACCAGAGACAGAGTGTGAAACAGAACAAGCAGACTGATGAAATACACTGCTGAGGGGAGCAGCGGGCGAGACAGGAGAGGTCTGCCACGCCATGTGGGACCCTCGCTGACCAGCCGGGATTGAACCGGCAGTGCAGAGGCTGCTGATAGCTTCATAGCTCTGCGCTCAACTGCCTGCACCACCAGGGGAGGCCTCAGAGTTTCTGTCTTTCATCAACTATTGAAAGAGGAGTTTTAAAATCCTGAAACTATCACTGTAATTTGTGTGCTTGTCCTTTCATTATTGTCACATGTTGCTTCCTGTGTTTTCAAGCTCGTTACTGGGAATAAACAGGCTAGTCATGTTTTCTTGATTAATTGATTCTGTTATCATTAAAGAAATGCTTTCTTTGGTCCTTGGTAATGTTCATCATTCTGAAATCTGTACCTGATCTTTCGCCTTTAGAATGATTAGTACTTATATGATGTGTCTTTTTCCAGTCTCAATTTATTTGTGAGTTTATATGCAGTTTGACAGTCTGTCTCTTAATTATTTTTCTAAGATAATTTCTATTTTATGTTATTATAGATATTATTGGATTTTAACCAACAACTTTTATTATCTGAACTTTGTTCCTTTTTTTCTATTTTCTTTTGATTTGAGTATTTCTTCTTCCAGTTCATCTCTACTATTTGTTATATTTTATTGGGTTTTCTAAGATTTATAGCATACATCTCTATCAGTCTATTTTTAAATTATAGATTTCACCATATAATATTAAATCTTTACATAGTATACTCCATTTCCCTCCTTCTATCCTTTGTGTTATGTTTTAATTCTACATTTATCATAACCCCCACAAAACAGCACCCTCAAGCCTGCGTTTTTTGTGACCAGTCATCAAGTCTTAAAGCAGTCTTCTTAGTCTTCTCTTTGCTTGAATGCTCATATTCCACAGGCTTCTAAGTCTATCCTTAACGTATGCTGTTCATACCTCTGCCTTCTTTTTTATTTCCTCCTCTCTTGCCCTAGCTCAATACCTCATTAACTTTTGCCTGATTGTTATAAGGATCTGTTGCTTAATCATTAATGTCTCACTACCTAGCCATCTTTTACTTTGCTATATAAAAGAACCTTTCTAAAATATAGGTGTTATCATGCTGATACTTAAAGTCCTGAGGTGACTCTGATTGCCTAGAAATCCTTAATATTCCTTTATATTGATGCTGGTTCTGAACCAACATACCTTTCCAACTCTGCCTAAAAGACATTCTATTTTATACGTCAAATGCATCCTATTACTCAGTATTTTTCCTAAACAGAAAAATTAAATCAGTTCTGGAAAATAATTTGCTATAAAGGGCAAGAATAGTCTTTGGAGATCTTATGTCTGAAACTCCAGCTCAGAAACAATTAATACAGGCTTTAAAAATAGAAAGCCTCATTTACTATCACTGAGGAGGAAGATTGGTGAGTGTTTGTTTTATAAGGTAAGAAATATTGAATACCTACTGTTGCCCCTGACATAAAATAGATCTTTGATACTTGTGATTTATCCTAAATGTATGTCTCCTTGCTTATGATATTCTCTCAGGTGGGAATGTTTATCCTATTAAAAATAATACTAAAATAAATGAAATTCAGTTGAAATATTTTCTCTGGAAAATACTCTTTCCTCTTTTTTTTTTTATATTCCTCATTATATTTGGCTATTCTTTCATCTGGGTTCTAGAAGCTCTTAATTTGAAATTCTATCATGCTTTTACTGTAGTTATATTAGATTTTATTTATTTATTTATTTATTTTTGCATGTTTATTTATTTATTATATTTGTTTGTTTGTTTTTGTTTATACATGCACTGGGTATAGTCAGAAGCGCGGGAGGGTGAGAGAATTCACCAGAGCCAGAGTGGGGAGCAGAGCAGGCAGAAGGACTGAAGTACACTGCTGAGGGGAGCAGCGGGTGGCAGGAGAGGTCTGCGCGCCATGTGGAATCCTCCTCCGGTGGCCGGGGAGCAGCCGGGGATCGAACCTGCGCCGCAGAAGCCGCGGGCAGCTTCGCAACCCAGCGCTCAACCGGATTTATTTATTTATTTATACAAGCACTGGGTATAGTCAGAAGCGCAGGAGGGTGAGAGAATCCACCAGAGCCAGAGCGGGGAGCAGAGCAGGCAGAAGGACCGAAGTACACTGCTGAGGGGGAGCAGCGGGCGTCAGGAGAGGTCTGCGCGCCATGTGGGACCCTCGTCCCGTGGCCAGGGAGCAGCCAGGGATCGAACCAGCGCCGCAGAGACCGCGGGCAGCTTCGCAACCCAGCGCTCAACCGCTGAGCCACCGGGGAGGCCCGATTTTAGTTTATTTTAAATAAATTTAAAGAGGTGGATTACTAAGGAGTGAATTACTAATAAACTAAAAAGAGAAGATGGGAAATTTTAGAGGTGTTTATTAAAATGGAAGTATTAAAATGCTTCTCGTGGTTGGTAAGTGAGGAGATGTGACATTGGGGACAATAAGGTGGAACAAAAAGGAGTCCCTTACTCAATATACTTAAAGGATATCATGAGGAAACTCCTCTGGTGCCCCATTCACTCCATTCACACGCAATGTCAAGTATGCAATAGAAAAATCACTAGATATGAAAAGAAGCAAGATCAGTAATTTTTTAAGGCTATAGAAAGAGATCCCTAGATAACCCACAATTTGAAGTTAATAGACACAAATTTGAACATAACTGTATTTTATTTGTTAAAGGAAAGTATAGACAAAGCAGATGAACTCAGAAGAATTTCACCAGACAATAAACATAGGAATACACCTATGTTTATTGCAGCACTATTTACAATAGTGCTAAGTTTTGGAAACAACCCAAATGGCCCAAAATAGATGACTGGATGAAGAAGATGTGGTACATATACACAATGGAATATTACTCAGCAATCAAAAAAAGATAAACTCATGTCATTTGTAGCAACATGGATGGAGCTGGAAGGGATCATGCTCAGCGAAATAAGCCAGAAAGAAAAAGAAAAATACCAGATGGTCTCACTCATAGCAGGAATCTAGAAAACCTAAATAAGAGACCAGGAAAAAGAATAACTATAAGAAAGAAAAAAATCAAAATCAACAAACAACTATAAACCAGAGACACACTATGGGGGGGGGAGAAGAAGAGATTGGGGCCAAAATAAGGGGGGTGCAATTGTATGGGGAATATAAAAAAATAATAATAAAAACATAGGGGTGCAGGTGTCCTTTTGAATTAATGTTTTTGTATCCTTTTGGTAGATTCCTAGGAGTGGAATTGCTGAATCATATGGAAGCTCCATTTTTAGCAGATTGAGGAACCTCCACACAGCTCTCCATAGTGGTTGTTCCAGTTTGCACTCCCACCAGCAGTGCAGGAGAGGTCCTTTTTCTCCACATCCTTGCCAACATTTGTTGTTGCTAGTTTTTTTTAATATGTGCCATTCTCACTGGTGTAAGAGGTATCTCATTGTGATTTTGATTTGCATTTCCCTGTTTACAAGAGATGTTGAATATTTTTTCATGTGCCTGTTGGCCAATTGCATTTCCTTTTTGGAGAAATGTCTTTTTAGCTCTTCTGCCCATTTTTTGACTGGATTGTTTACTTTGTTTTTTTTTTTTTTGAGTCTCATCAGCTTTTTGTAGATCTTTGTGATCAGTCCCTTATCATTAGTGTTGTGTGCAAAAATTTTCTCCCAGTCAGTGGGGTGTCTCTTTGTTTTGGTTAATGTCTCTTTTGCTGTACAGAAGCTCTTTAATTTGATGTAGTCCCAACTGTTCATCTTTTCCTTTACTATCTTAGCTTTAGGTGATGTGTCTTTAAAGAAGTTATTGAGATGTATGTCATGTAATGTCTTGCCTATATTTCCTCCTATATATTTTATGGTTTCAGGTTTTATGTCTAATTCTTTAATCAATTTTGAGTTGGTTTTTGTGCATGGTGTGAGGTAGTAGTCTAGCTTTATTTTTTTTGCATGCAGCAGTCCAGTTTTCCCAAGGTGCTCCTATTAAGGCAAGAATTTAAGATGATTTACCTTCCAATTTTCTTCCATCAATCATTCCTTCCTAAAGAAGGTATTGGGAAGCTGAGCATGTGGGGGTGTGGTCTGGGTAGTCGGGTGGGGTGGCAGGGAAGATTGAGGTTTTGACTGCAGCTCCCGCCTTGAACTTCTCAGGCCTGAGATACCATCCATGGGATTGGCTTGAAGCCTGATTAGTGATCAGTGTTACATTCTTTCTGGAAGCTCCAGGGGTGAATCTGCTTTCTTACTCTTTCTAACTTCTAGAAGCCACCTGCAGTCCCTGGCTTATGGGCCCATCTCCATCATCAAAGTTATTAGCACGATAGTTTCCAATCTCTGTCTGATTCCAACTCTGACTCTCCTGGCTCCCTCTTCTGAGGACCATTGTGCTATATTGGGTCTACCCAAATAACCCAGGTTGCTCTCCCCATCTCAAGATCTTTACTTAAGCACATCTGCCCAGTCATTTTTACCATGTAAAGTAACACATTCACAGGATCTGGGCATTAAGAAGAGGACACTGGGGAGCTGTTACTCTGACAAGCACTCTAAATGTTGGGTTTTCATTCTTAAATGTAGGGCAAAGATGGTTGGTTCCTCTGGCAACCAGCCTCCATTCTGAAGCTACCTGTGGCCTCACCAAGCCTCATCTCATCAACATAGACTCAGGTGTGATTGAAAGGAACTTACCATGAATAAGAAAACACTTTTTCATTCCCCCTCCTTCAGGAAATTCCAAGGACTTTAGAAGTTCTCTACCACGAACCAGGGACTAAGCCCAAATACATATTTCTTATAGTACAATATCACAAGAGCTATGAATTTAATTTATATTGTAATCCAGAAACCCACAGGATCATATTCTGTAACTTATTTTTGATATTTAGCCCTACGATATCAAAAAATAGAAGATTCACATAGGACATACCTTTTTTAACCCTGATCCTCTGATCATGGTTTGAGCCAGCAGCTTACCACCTTGAGTTTACAGTGTTTTCCTTTAAGCTCTACAGCATGACTAGAAGCAGCTCTCCCATTCTTCAGGCCCTGTGTTCCTCAGACCTGCCTGCGTCATGAGCAAGAGCATCAAGGCTTCATCCCAGATGCCACAGAAAGTAATTTAAGATGTTACTTTCCCTCCTAAGGACCACAGACTACCCATTTCCCATTCTGTAATGTGTTCCCCTCTTTACAGGCAATGGGCCAGTCAGAGAACCAAAATCAGGTCACCATATATATCTTTGAGGGTCAGATCAGTGACTAGATCTAGAAGGCTTTCTAGTTGCTGACAGTAGAATTCCTTTTAGCTCACTTAAGAAGTAAATTGGAAAGTTATTAAGAGTTACTAGAAAGTTCACAAACTCACTAGGGTGCTTTCCACTGGGCTTCCAGAAGCAACTCCCAGAACTGCAGGGCAGAACTGATAAGGCAAGGAATCTGTGTCTGCAGCCTCAGGCTACTTTTGCCAGAATCCGGAGCCAGGGAACTGCTGCCAAAGCAGCTGAAACATCCTTTAGCCATTTCCCTCCACTGTAGTTGGAAAACTGCTTGTGCCATCTCTAGTGGCACAGGAGCAGATCCAGCTTGGGGAAGCCTGAACCTTATATGATCTTGGCGATTCTCTTTAGTAAAAATAAGTACAAAATTATAAATCAGGATTAGATGTAGTAATACTTATTTAGAATTATAAGAGAAATCATACAAATTGCATTAATTCAAAGAGGAAATATCATTATCACTACAGAAGGCTTAGAGGTCAAGAGGAAATTTCATGTTAAATAACAAAACTCCAACTGAGTTGATTTTAAAGATCTAATTGGCATTATTAAACAGATCATGAATTAAGTAGTTTCCCATCTAGCAAATAGAAAAGCACCGCAAAAGATTGCACAAAATGGAAGATTTTTATAGTCAGAAATTTGAAGAAAAGCCTCTTTCCACTGGGGGGAGGGGGCAGCTGTCCTGCAGGTGACCTTGCTAGTGCTGCCCAAACACTCCAGAGCAGCCGGTTTAAATGGCCAAGTTGGGGAGAGACTGAAACTGCATTTAGGTTATTAGGTTGGAGTCTTGGTGGACTTGACATGAAGGACTCCATTGGGCCAATTTTTTTTTTTTTTCAACCTCTTCTCCTTTGGGTACTTCTGAGGCTAGCCAAGCAGCAAATTAACATCAGACAGATGGGTAGAAGAGAAAGAATGAATTTAATGACACACGTGTGGGGAATATATATGACTGTAAATTCTGGAGTCAAATGCAACAAAGCAAAGGTTTATATCCTGAGGAAAGGAATGGAATAGGGATTGGGGCTCCAAGGGACACGAGGATTTATTTCACAAAAACTTTTGTTCAATAATTACATGTTTGCCCTTTCACATAGTTTTCTCTGATAGAAATGCCATCTCTGGAGATAACTCTAATTCTAGGTAATATTCCAATTTTCATTTTTCTAGATAGTTAAAGGAGGTAAACACTTCTCTCTTCAGTCCACAGAGCTTGAAATAATGTGCCAGGTGACTCACATGTCTTGTGAGTCCTGTTTTGGACATCTTGAAGAGGCCTGTCTTTCAAGGTGGTCAGACTATGTCAATCAGAAACATGCCATTTTGACTAAGGATTATTTTAAGCTGAAGGTTAACGAGAATTAAGATGTAGGGAGAGTTCTTTGCCTTTCCCCTTTCTGCCTAAAAGCAGGATATAAATTTCCACACTAGGAAAAAAAGAGCAACTTTTATCCCTGGAGACAGAGCGAGCACTAAGATGAGTCTATAAAGACAAACCTTACTAAAATAACCCTTCTCTTCCATAAGTTCCCTCCATATACTTTTTAGCGTATTGTTCCTGGAAGCCTTAGGCCCTTTGCCTTTTTAAAAATAATATATAAGCTTCGAGTTTAACTGCTTCTTTGAATTTCAGTTCTTTGAACTCCTATGCCCTAAAATATTTATGGAAATTGTATGCCTTTTCTCCTGTTAATCTGTTTTCTCTTAGTTTAACTCACAGGCCCCCAGTTGCAGAACCTAGAGGGCAGAGGGAAAGTTTTCCTCTCTGACCCTGAAAAATGTAAGATTTAAAAATTTACCTGATACCCATCTATGCTCCCCCCTCATACTTTGTGGATAAAAACTCTTAGTTACTTTTCACTTTTTAAAATATAAAAGTAAATTTATGTTAGAATTTTCTACAGAAAGAATAGAAAGAAAGGTCTTTGAATCTCTCCTATAGCATGGTTGATCACCTTTTGCTTGTTATAAGTTCAAAAAAATGGTTTAGAAAAGTTCCTCTCACTTTCATGCCACATTACCAAGAAGGTCTTCTATCAGACCGCAGGTCGGGGCAGGAGCCAACTGTTGCATGTAGTTCTTTCCTCTGCTCAACTTCCCCGAACCTCTACCAAGAATAGTCACCACACATGGCAGGGATTTTGTGCTCAGTAGTTCAGAGACTGCCAGCAGATTACAGACTGTCCCAGTAGGAACAGAGTTTCTCATTTGTGCAGATTGGATTTGTCACAATTTACCAGGTCACGAATCCCACGTTTCATTCTTCACCTGCAAGTGATAAAATACAGCAGGATCCATGGCACCACCACAATCTCCCTATTGTTATTAAAACAAAAAAATTGGGAAAAAGGCATACTAAGGATGATACAGAATGCACCTCCATAAAACAGGGAGGAGGATCGCAGTGCAATCCACTGCCACTGTTGTCCCTGCCCCCACCTACATGCAGCCACCTTGGATTAAAAGTACAAGTGGATTAAAATTACAACCAGACTTCCTTGTTGATGGAGCTATTGGCAGCTAGGGGAGGAGCTAACCAGTCTATATAATACAGGAAGCAGGTAGGCCCAGGATCTTGCTTCTCTGGCTTTGACTTGCACCCTTGCAACTCTGGGGGACTGGAAGTGGACACTGCTGCAGACCAGCTTTCGGCAAAATGTCGGGTCAGAAGTCCTTGAATGGAAAAGACCTAGGTGTGGCGTAAAGGGCTGAGGGGAAGGGGATGAGGTAGAATGAGGAGACACTGACACTTGGTGAAATGCTAGTATCTTCTACTGAGGGGCTCAGCAGGTTCTTTATACTTTTTTAGCAAGCCAAGAGATGACATCATCATATACATAGAAACAAAGCAGAAACAATCAGTGTATCCCTTTTCCCATAGACTTTTGGCCACTACGTGCTCTCAGTAAGAAGGCAACCTTCAAGGTTAATAAAAAAAAACTAAGCCTTACACTAAAACTCATTGTTTCAGCTAAACAATAACCTAAGACAGTAGATAGCTGCCAGTACATCCCTATCAGCTAAAGCGTAAGCAAGAAAAGACTTTTCTTATTCGCATGGCCTTCAGCTGGGTACCGGCTGCTGCTCAGCTATCAGAACTTTTTCTACGTAAAAACTCCTTAACTCAAATAGCTTCATTTAAAAACTTTCCCAAGAAACTTGAAGAGAAGGCAAAAGAAGGACCTACTAGAATTATTGTGCTGGATTGCTTGTCAGGCATGTGTAATAAATTGTCTCCCATTGTCAAGTGGGCCAAATTGTTTAATAACTAATTTCTAAACAGATAATTTTCCACGCCATCCACCCACAGTCTGCTGACACGTATAATCCACGGCCCAATATGCTCTCTAATAAATTTTTCTCTCTCTATGACCAAGAACAAAAAGCAACGGGATGCCAGATCTTCAGCCCCATGGTGTGAGGCCCTTTCTCTTAGCTGCTTGTCAGTATCCTATCTGGCTGGGGCAACAAGGCCCCCTGCAGCAGGACATATAGAGGAGAGACCGTAGGAGACTTGGAAGAGACACAGTGGTGAGAGGCACAAGGGGAAACTGATGGTGACAGCATGTTCTTGATGTTGTATCTCCTCCTGTTCCAGTTCTCTAAGATCTGCCTAAACACCTTCTTGGGGTTCCCCCACCAGAAGGTGGCTTAGATTTGTGACTAGCTTTTTCGCCTTGCTTTGGACAACCCTGTTGATTGGGCCTTTGCCCATGAGGGGCTGGGTAATTTGGGGTGTTTGCTTTGGCCTTACACAGATGGCAGGATCCCTTTCAGAGCATGGACCCCTTAAGTTTGAGGTTCCTGGGTGCCCGTTGTTTATGCACTAACGAGGATGCTTGGATTACAAAAACTGAATACTCCTCAAGTTCATAATGCAAAACTGGAAGTAGTTAAACATTTGATAAGAACTGAGCTCCTGAAGTTGCCACAAGGGCTTCAAGCAGAGGGGGCGCATGGCTAACACAAGCCTCAAGAGTGCTGCCGGGTTAGTATTGGGGTGGTACCCAAACCCTTTGGACAGCAAAACAGTTTAGTCATAATCCCAGAGAAGTTTCAGATAAAAAGGAAGAAAAAAACACATTTTTATTAAAAAACAAAACAAAGAACATCTTAAAAGTTTTTACTATTGTTTCAAATTTGGGAAACCTTATTTTCAGTTTTATTTTCATATAATTTGGTGAGTATTTCAGATTATCTTGTGAAAGTTAATAGTACAACTGAACACTAGTCAATCATTTTCTCACCAATGCCCTAGTTATAGTTACTATTGCTATTTCACTGATGTCTTCATTGATGCTAGTGTTTTTCTTCAAATACTAAGGACACAAATCATTTGCAAACATTCTTTTTCAAATATGCTTTTGATTCATGTATCTTTGTCAAATGGAATATAAAAGAAATCCAAGATACTATTCATATTTTAGCTACACTGCATAAATGAATTACTGTTTCTTTTAAATGTGGAAGAAAATGCAATCTGAATGACTTCTGCATTCATACGTATTGGGTTTTTGTTTGTTTACTTAATCTATCAGTTTTTCCTAGGTTTTTTTAAAATAAATTTAGAAATGACAATAGAGGGTTCTCAAGGGTCTTTCTGATGTTTTATTTTAACATTACAAGACATCTTTCCCAATTTCCAAAGTTGAGCTTTGCCAAGGTTTCAGAAAAAAAAAAATGTATTGACTTGTCTTCTGGGTTCTTTTTTATGTCTCTAAAAAGATTCTACTTCATCTATTAAGTCTAATAGCTGTCCCTGCCCACATAGTTCACACTTGGCCCCATCAGACATCTTCACACTCTGGCCCTGTATCTTTGACCATGATGCTGATGAGTCAGCAGAGTCAGAAGTCAGAGCATTCCTAAAAGCCATTTCTGCACAAGCTAACAAGAACCTACATACAGAACTGTTAAAGATGAGCTTCTATGAAGAAGAGGCACCATTTCCCCACATCCACTTTCATGCAGCCGATCAGTGTGCTATGAACTAGAGTTCCTAAGCAAGGATGCTACTGGGAATTGGAGCAGGGAGTGGGGAACTGAGTGGACTATGTAACACAGAAGGCAGGCAGGCCTCTTGATTCAGTGGCCAACCTTGTACTGATGTACCACTTGTTAGCCAATTAACTATTCCTGTGCGCCCATGCACGCTGTCCTCTAGCTGCCTTTGCAGATAGACGTTTTTGCTTAAATTTCTCTTTGGTCTTATGGCAGGGGTGAGGACTTAAACCCAGGTCACCCCATTTCCCCTGGGGTGTCCTGTGACAGGTACACCCTTGGTTGTGTTTCTCATTGTGAGTTGCAATTATGGGACATACAGCAAGATTTCTCTGTAATTCAGAGTAGCTCCATTGTAAACCATTGACTTGAATTTCTTCTATAGTTTCCTTCCATCTACTTACTTCTTATGAGTGTTAGAGTGGTTGACTTGACCAAACTGAGAGTATGGGAAGTCCTGTGGGATTTTGGTTTCTGGGGCACTTCTTGAGTATATGTATATCCATTCTTTACAACTTTGTTTTTGGTTCAAGAATAGTTGAGCCTTCTACTCTGACTGAGAGTCTGCTCTGACTGGGAGTCTGCTTCAGTTGTAAGTCTGCTTCACTGTTTGGCCTGTGTACACACTAGAGTCAGAAAAATGCAGATCCTATAAGAACAGAAGTGGTAGAAGGAAACAGAGCTCCTTGGAAAAAATAGTATTCTTTGAAAGGAAGGCTTTGTGGGAAATTGAGCCAGTGCTGCAAAGATTTTTCAGTCTCACCTCATTCAGCCCCACAACACTCCAATTTTCCCAGTAAAGGACCCACACACAGATGCACATCATTTTGTTCAGGATTTGAGAGCTATTAATGAAATTGTCCAGGACATACATCCAACTGTGCTAAATTCTTACATCCTATTAACTGCTGTGCCTCGAAATTTGGGCTGTCTTTCAGTAGTGGTCTTGGAGAATGCCTTATTTTGCACCCCAGTAGATGCCTAGGGTCAGTTGCTCTTTACCTTTGAATGGCAGGACCCTGAGTCTGCAATATTGCTGGACTGTGCTTCCACCAGAGTTTAAGAATTCCCTGATGACTTTTAGAGAGTTAGTGGCTAGGGGTTCTCAGAAAAATCCAGGTAAAACAGAGCATCCTCCTATAAGATGTGGGCAATTTACTAATCACCAGTCCTGACTATGAATTTTGTCTGGAAAATGCCATATAGATTTTGAATCACTTAGCAGAATATGGCCATAAGGTGTCTCCCCAGAAATTTATGCAATCTTGTATATCCAATATGCAAGATCTGGGATATACATACTTGAGACTTGAGATTAAGAAATTGACTTCAGAAGGCCCTTCTGAGCTTCAGTTTTGAATACTACAGCAGACATTGGTCAAGAGTGTAGGATCAAATAGTATATCAAACATATTCAGATTTTAGCTATGACTCGTAACTTTTTACTCTCTAGGATCTTCAGATGAAACATTGCATCCTTTAAGATCTGGTGATCAGGTCTAACTCAAGACCTGGCAGAGTGGAGATATCCAAGCTCAACTGTCAGAGAGAGGTCTTGTCCTTATGATGTTTTCCTAATCTCTCACACATTTTTAAAACTTGCAGGCATAAAACCCGGGGTGCATCACTCAGAGCGAAGAAGGAGATAACCCGGGAACCACTGGTCTTGTGAACCGGTCAAAGACTTGAGGTACTTGTTTAAGAGAAAGACAAAAGCTAAATGTTCCCTTTTTTTCTTTCAGCTTCTGTTGCAGGATATTCCAGGCCAGGTGAACATTGGAAACCCTGAGAGGATAAATAAGACCATGAGTGTCCCTTGGGAATTGCTCTAACTGCTCTTTTTTCTCCCTTTTTCCAAAATGTAAGTTGTGTAGGACAAACTCTGGGGCTTCCTGACCTACTCTCCAGCTTTAGGAATTTGACTTTGTCTCAGTGGAAAGAACTCAGTTTTGATTTTCGGCTTTTCTTTTGAATTTTGAATTTTGACAATTTTTATTTTTATGAGTCTTCTGTTTTTTATGGGCCTGTGTTTGGATTTTTTTTCCCCGTTTGTCTATTTGTAGACTGTTTTTGCAGCTATGTGTATGGTTTAGGTTGAACAAACCATCTGGCTACTTAAATGTGAGGAAAACTGCCTTTCTCTCAGGCAATGGTGAGAAGACTATAGCCTCAGAAAAACCAGGGCTTGTTGTCTTGAGGAAGTACAGAGAAAGCACTGTGTCTTGCAAATATAAGTAAGACTGCAGTTGCATGTGATATTCCATGTGGCTTAAATGAAAATTAAGGGAAAGTCTATGTTTCTGTGTTGTATGTCTGTATGTTTTCCCCTTGTGTCTAATTATTTTGGCCTCTAAGAATAAAAATCACTAGAGATGGCACCTATAGAAATCCTGAGCTCAGGAATATAGTGGGAACTGGTATAAGGACAGGAAGCATGGTCTGGGATAATTTTGGTTAATGGGAACTAATCTAAAATGTAATGGGCTGGTGTGAAACATGTATGCCTATACAGTTGTACTGAATGTAATTTTTTCTCTTTATCTGGGCTGTTGATGGTGGGTACATGAAGTCTTTTGATGTTAGATAAAATGGGAGTTTTTATCTTGAAAATAAAAGTTGTGGGATCAAAATGAAAGGTTAAGAGTTGGCTGTCAGCATTGTGCTGGTGCATTTTGCCAAAGCTTTCATTGAATTTTTTCTCTAATACTTACAAGAAAACTTCCCAGAAATCTAAATTCAGGAAAAAAATGGCAGTCTTTAATTGATCAGAGGAAATTTTATGGAATCTCAGTTGAGCTCATGAGACACTCCATAAAATTTCTCCCTTTTTTTATGGGAAAGGCATTAGATGAATTTGACCTGTGTGGTATTTATCTGGTAAATTGGAAGTGGCTGGAAGCCTTGTCACTTGGGAGAAATGTGTAACATTGGCATATGCATAAATATTAGCTTGGTGTTTTAAAGTTTATACAAAACCTTTCAAGTATCTGATATGTACTGATATAATATTGCTTGCCAGTTTTGATTGTTCTGAAATATTGTAAGTTATAATTTTGAACAAATTTCCTTGTCTGTATTATTGTTCTCAGATTTTAATTTTGGTTATGACTTGGGACAGAATGGACTATTGGAGATGAACATAATTTTGATAATTTTTTATTTGAAATGATACTGGTTTTGTTTTGTTTTGTTTTGACTCAAGGAAAAAATTTTTCTAGCTGACCAGGATCTGCAGCCAGGATGTTACATTTTCTTTATGAGAAGAACTAGATTATGTTTGCATTTTCTCTCTCCTTGATTCCATCATAATATACAAAAATGGTAATAATTCATATTACTCATGACAAGGTATCTGTCTTTGCATAATTTCAGTAGGGAATTTGTCTCTCCTTAAAATAGAGAATTGGAAACATGGTTCACTAAAACACATTTAATTCGAATGTCTTTTTGGAAGTTGTAATTGAGCAGAGTCAACAAGAAGAGAGCCTGAAACTTTGCTTGTAAGGTTCCAGGGATGTCCAACAAAGGTGGGAAGCTTGCCCACACGGGCCGGCATGACACCCCTGAGAGAAAAGCCCTAGGAACCTCAAGAAAAAATCTCGGGGACCTCCCCCGTTGCGCAGCAGTTGAGTGCTGCCCGCAGCCTCTGCAGTGCCGGTTCCATCTCCGGCCCCCTGGCGAGGGTCCCACATGGGGCGCAGACCTCTCCTGCCGCCCGCTGCTCCCCTCAGTAGTGTACTTCCTCAGTCTGCCTGCTCTGATCCCCACTCTGGCTCTGGTGAATTCTCTCACCCTCCCGTGCTTCTGACTATACCCAGTGCTTGTATAAACAAAAAAACAAACAAACAAATAAATAAATCTTTAAAAAAATTAAAAAAATCTCAAGTGGAGTCTGATAATACTGTGGCCTTGGTCCTGACACCTATATAGACCAAATGTTGAGAGCTCAATCTAAGATACTTTATGGAGCATTCCAATGAAGCCAACAAAATTCTACTTGGTTATTCTTCCCTTTGAGTTTGTGCGAAGAAGGACAAATTGATTGAATTTGCATCTAGTTTACAAAATCGTATTGCTATTCTATTGGATAGAATTGGGATGAAGGTGGAGAGAAAACTATTTTAATAGTAGAACCATTTGTAAGATTTTTTCTTCTGATCCTGTTTGACAAGTCTCCAGTTTTTTTTTCTTTTGGCTTAGACTCATCACTATTTTCTAGAAATGGAGACTTTGCCACGCTGGCCATCCATACACAATGCCTCACGACTGATTGTTATTTCCTTTGAACATACTGAAATCCCGGAAAAGACTGTCTCCTGAGGCTGCACCCTCCAGATCTTCACCACCAAAGAAGTGGCAACAAAAATGAAAAGGAGGGATTTGTTACAGCTGCACCTCTGTGAAGGGGAGGCACTACTTTCCCTGCCCCCACTTGCATGCAGCCACCTTGGATTACAAGTCTGAGTGTTCCAGGAACCAGACTTCCTGAGAGAGGAACTATGGGTGGAGCTGAACCACCTGCTCTCTTGCTTCTATGGCTAGACTTGCCCCCTTGTACTTGGGGAAGGAGACCTGGAGGAGACATGTGGAGGGAAGGCATATAGAGACACTTACAAGAGATACTTTGGCGACATACATGAATGAGAGAGATGTGGGGAGGCTGTCCTTGGAAGAGACAATGGAAGCCATTATCTTGATGTGGTATTTCCACTGTCCCTGGTCTCTGGGGCATGGTTAGCTCCTTTCTCGTGGTTCTCTGCCATCAGGTACCTTAGACTTGTGGCAAATTTTGGGTCCTCAGCAGCTTCACTTCAGGCTAACTCTGTTTGGCTCAGTATTTGCCCATGAAGGGATGAATAACTTTGGAGTTCTATTGGGAAGCTATTATTAGAAATATCCCTTATTCTGTCTCTAGGCACACTAATTCTATTAAAGATCTTTCATACTAAGAGTGTGCTTCCTTTGCCTTTGTGTAGTGGATAGCTGAACCTCTTTAAGAGCGTGCCCCCCTTAACAGTATGGGGTCCCTAGATATCCCTTGGTCATATGCTAACAGAACTATATTACTAGACAACTTTCTCTTAGTCAGATGACAAAACTTCTCAACTTCATTACCAGTCAACATGAGAATTATGACAGAAGGAAGAGTGGAAAAGAGAGTGGCTTTAACTAATTTTGGGTAAAAATTTCTTTGCAATTATACAAGACATGTTTATGTGAACACATTGCTAAGATCCTTCCCAGAGATTTGGAAGGGACCCATGCAGAGGATCAACTATGAAGATTGTTTGATCAGTTCCATGGTAAATCCTCCCCTGACATTGCCCATGAGACTGTCCATACCAGCAAAACCTGTACTGTTAATTATAAGCTTAGCTCAAGAAGTCTGCTTCCAGGCAAGATAGAATAATGTTCAGGAGTCCTCAAGAACTAGGAGAGCAATATTAAATACACAGTCATTTGTGTAGAGTATCAGAGAGTTACTGAAGCAACACAGACCAAAAAAAAAAAAAAAAAAAAAAAAGGTTAATGTGCAGTTAATAGTGCATGGAATAAACTAAAGAAGTAACTGAAGTTGCTTTTTCCCTGGGGGAATTTGCTTATTCTGGATGCAAGCAAGATGGGAGTAACTTATTTTTAGCTGGTAAAAGGACCTGTAGTAGGGAATAAAGGGAAAAAACAGAAATCTGTCTTTCTTATAGAGCTAATGTGACAAAAATGAATTGATTACCTGAAATATAAGGCACTTTTCCCCTGCAGATATTTGACAAGAGTATTAAGTAGGGATATGAATGTAAAAATTATGTCAAAAACTCCTGAAAAACACAGATGAATTTTCAAGTCTTATGGTACTGAGTTACTGAGGTTAGAGTTCATGACTAGTCATGAGGATGATCCCAGGTTTATCTATAGGGGTAATTAGCCACTATCTCACAGGGCACTTAAGAAGATTGAGAAAAATAATTCTTTCAAAGGACTTAGTGCACTCTCTGGTTAATAATATTAGTTAATCCAAGAGAGCCTTCCCTACTTCTGTGTACAGGGTAAGGGACACTACATGGTAATTCTTAAGTTGTAAGGACTTCTGAAATAATTTCAATTTATAAACACTTGGTCCATTCTGCAGAGTAAAATTTCCCTTTACTCACATTATCTTGTTTAGTCTTGTTTACTTTTTACAAATACTGTGATTGTGTTCATTTAAATTACAACTCGTTAAAAAAATACTGTAAAAAGAAATTCGTAAACTAGTGTAATTTCTCCCCTGACTGTTCCCAACTTTACTCCTTTATTTCTATCCAAAATTAAGCACTTCTATTAATTTTTCTAAAATATACAATCTTTTATTTTGTTTTTAAGAAGTAATACTACATTATAACATGAGTTTTGCTGTGCATCATTAAGAATCAGCATGTATACATGCACATATATAATATCTATATATGTATATACATGAGGTGCGCTGGTAAGCATTCAGTTTTATCCTTCTCCATCCCATTACATGCCCTATTTGTTTCTTTTCCAGTTTTTCTTCATTCCCATTCCTGCTTTTCCTCATTTAGATATTGCCCTCTGCCTCTCCAGATCATATCAACTACCTAAGAATCTTTCTCATTATTCTAGACAAAGAACAAAATATATATTCTCACGCAATATCACACAGACACACAATACATAATAAAATATTTAGGAAGTTCTAAATTATAAAATTATGATGATGTTACATGCATCTTTTTTTTTTTCTTATTCAGCAATGCCTCCGGGAAATATCTCTAAGTCATTTATTAGAACCAAAACTCATTATTTTAGATGGAAGCATATTTCCTGTTCTGTGAATATATTTATCATTGATTGATTCTAATTTTTTTTCACAATTTTAACTTTTCCAAATCTATTCATTTGGATAACAAATTGAAATGAACTTGCATAACACATAAAAGTATAAAAATATATTCTCTCTGGATTAAATACACTAATGTAAAAAATATTTAAGTCTTATTAGACAATCCAATCTTGAATTGAAAAAGAACTTAGTAACTAAGCCTAGAAATTTAAAAGTCTGTGAGAGAAAAGGTAGGTATATTGGCTCTTTATTAGTATTTAACAATTTTTATGTAAAATATATCATAACCCATTAAAAAACAATTTTCTTAAGATCATTTAAACAGAGGTCTGTTTTCTGGCATACAAATCAAAGGCTTGGTAACATGACTTCAGATGAAAACTTCAGCGAATTTACACAAGGGATATAAATTCTTTCCTGATGGAAGTAATTCAGTAATTTTAGCAAAGATGAAACTCTCTGCTAGGAAAAATCTGATTCATTTACCTTTCTATATATTTAGTATTCATGTATTATGTATAATTTCATATAATGCATTGTATACAATGTTACTTTTTTGTATTACTTTTTTATTTATTGCTATAAAATGTTACTTATATATAATTATATTGCTACTATATAATTATATTTCTACCAGCTCAATTAGTAGTTTACAAAAGAAAACAAATTCCAATTCAGTAGCACAAATATCAAACTTTAGAACATATTTTAGTTCCTATTTTTTTTTTAAAGACTTATTTATTTATACAAGCACGGGGTACAGTCAGAAGCGCGGGAGGGTGACAGAATTCACCAGAGTCAGAGCGGGGAGCAGAGCAGGCAGAAGGACCAAGGTACACTGCTGAGGGGAGCAGCAGGAGAGGTCTGAGCACCATGTGGGACCCTCCTCCAGTGGCCTGGGAAAGAACAGGCGCTGCGGAAGCTGCTGGCAGCTTTGCAACCCAGCGATCAAACGCTGCGCCACCGCCACCGGGGAGGCCCCATAGTTCCTATTCTTAATCTCCATTGTCACTCTCAGAAAAACTTGAGGATTCAGTCCCTAGAGAGAGAGTTGGGGGAGTCCAGCAATGATGAAAGAGGAGTATCACTTCCTATAGATCTCCTCCCTCTCTTCCCCTTGGGTGTGTTAGTTCCTATAAACAATGCAGGATGAGTTTGCAATTCAGTGTTTGAGATTTCTTCAGCGACCAAAACAAACAACCAATATTGACCAAGCATACCTTGTTTTTACCCATTTTGCAATATTGGGTGGAAAAAAATTCTCCAAAAGTAGCAGTTGATGTCCTAATTCCAAGGAGTGTGATTCCTGCATGCCATAGTCTGCTCAGCAGTAATACTTGACCCTTCCTGCTCACTTTGACTGGAGGGAGACAGCATGATTGCTACATATTTACATATGTAAATAAAAGAAGCTTAATAAATTTCATCAAATCAGTTGCACAACTTCATAACATATGAAGACTGCATTGTTTATGTTTTAAATTAGTCCTTGAATTCAAGTCTTTCTGGGCATGAAACTGATCTCCAATACTTAAGATGGAGGTAAGTAGAACACATTTCACAAAATCACTAAGTAAAATTGCACTAAAATTTGAGGATTCTCGGCAGTCATTTCATGGACTGTTTAGGAAAAATCTGATTCATTTAGTTTCTGTTTCATGAACCTTTATATTCAGTATTCATATATATAATTTCATATATTTAATGTGTATAATTATGCATTGTTATAAAATGTTACTTATATATACTTACATACTATATGCAAATAAACTTTAGGTAAAATATAACCTTTGTGGGAAATAAGAACTTTAGAGTAGTCTGCTACTTAACTCTAGGGCCTTGGGACAGTAACTTGTCTGAGCATATAAATTCAGCTTCTGTCTCAGTTCTGATAGAGGGCAAAAAAATTTTAATTCAGTTTCTGTCTGCAAAATTAATCTTTCATCAACTGGAAAAAAAATGATGACAAACTTTCTTGTATTGCTAAGCCAACCTACAATGTATTAACTGTGTGAAAATTAACTGTTATTCATTCTTATACTCCAACAAGAAGATGGTATTTGAGAAAGTATAAAGAGAAAACAGTTTGTTTTTTTTTTTAAAGATTTATTTATTTATCCATACAAGCACTGCGCATAGTCAGAAGCGCGGGAAGGCGAGAGAATTCACCAGAGCCAGAGCGGAGAGCAGTACAGGCAGACTGACGCGAAGTACACTGGGGAGCAGTGGGCGGCAGGAGAGGTCTGCATGCCATGTGGAACCCTCGCCCTGAGGCCGGGGATCGAACCGGCGCTGCAGAGGCTGTGGGCAGCCTCAAAACCCAGCGCTCAACTGCTGCGCCACCGGGGAGGCCCCAAGAAAACAGTTTTTATGCTGAATAGAACATAGCAACCCTGTAACGCTACAGAAAAGAAAACCTGACATCCAAAGCTATTCATTAATTTGCCCAATTATACAATGGCTTACTAGCAAATTTGGGACTAAAACTTTAGTTACTCTCTTGCCTTTATGTTCTTTCCATAGAGCAACTTAGAAAGATGCTTCCCAGCCTCTATTGAACCTTATCTTTTGAATATCCAAGAGTAGACATGGAGAATTCAATGGAGAGATGACAGATACAAAGTAAACCAATGTACAGGCTTAAAAGGAGGTGATGATATGGATTCATTTAGACAAGGACTCGACTCTATGGCTTAAAATAGCCTAAGATGCTCACAGATAAAATGTAATACCCAATCAGCAAGTTGATAAAATTCTCTCCTTCCATTTCTGTTAACTTCAGCTCAAACCCATTATTCTCCCTTTCTTTCCCCCTTGTTATCTCACATTAATCAATTGTTTTGTTTTGCTGCCCAGTGGAACACTTGCTACTCAATGTGAGAATAACATTATCTTGAAATTCTACCCATGTAGTTTTACTCAAAAACAGGGGAATCTACTCTGTGACCTTGAAGGTATCAGCCACAATTGCAAGCAATTTGTGCAGGGGTTGGCAGGAATTAGCAGCTAATCAGACTGAATTCTAGAGTTAGAGATGAGGGCTACCTAGGTTTTTGTTTGCTCTAGTCATTAACTCTTCTATCAGAATTGGAATTATTTAAAATTTCTGAAATACAAAGACACCGCAACTGTATTATTGGAAGATAAGCTTCCAAGAGTGGGTAAGCAGCAGGCTCCAGGTATTTGGAAGCGGGGTGGATGTGAGAAGGAAAGAAATGAGTAAAGCAGGACTTGGTGCTCTGATATTTCCCACGTTTCCACCCCTC
Source organism: Talpa europaea (assembly GCF_964194135.1). Classification (NCBI taxonomy): domain Eukaryota; kingdom Metazoa; phylum Chordata; class Mammalia; order Eulipotyphla; family Talpidae; genus Talpa; species Talpa europaea. Next base: position 134,046,513 of record NC_140068.1, on the reverse strand, counting down.
CTTGCTTTTTTCTGACTCTTCTCTTTTTTTCCTTATTCTGCTTGTGTGTTTCCTGCTGGAGTGATAATTTCCCCCTCCTGTGTCCTCACTGACTACAGAACATGGGAGGAGATTGGTTAGAGCAGTTCATGACTGTGTAACTACTGAAGCTCAGAGGGGGTCCACTGATTTAAAAATAAAGCACCCCTCCTACAATCTTCAGCATCTGCAGAGAGGGCTGCTTAGAGAGGCCATCTTTGGAGGAGTTCTAGAAGCATCAGAGCAGGCAGGGGCTTTCAGGAATGCCACTGCCCGCGTTAGAGAAGGGCGCACAGGCTCTGTACCGGGTGGTGAGACACCTCCTGAACAGGACATCAGGGTTGTTTGATACTTTGCTGTTCCAGGTAGGGAGGCCTTAGGCCTTATGCACACAGGAACCCTTGAGAGTAGAAGAAGCACCTTTAGTAGCTGTCAGCACAGCAGCAATCAGCTCAGCTGTCCCTGGCATTCCTGGGGTTCAGCCACCTCATCCCCATGGCCCTGAGGGGATGTGTCCAGCACTGGTGCGATTCAAGGAAATTGGAAAATATATGAAATCTCTCTCTCCTGGTGCTGTTTATCCTACATTGTCTGATTCCTTGGCACCTCTTCTCTGCTGAGAAGATGCATAAGACCTCCCACCCTCCATCCTTTAGAAAAGCTTCTTGCTGATTCAGATTTCATTTTGAGAAAATCTGAAGACTTCAAAACATTAAATTTCTTATAAAGAATGGAGACCAAGGTTTTTAAAAAGGCAATGCTAGCTTGAGACTAAAATATGAAGAGTAAATTGGTGAAAGGGAGGTTTTAAAGATATATTATTGCAAGAATAATGCTTAGGAAAAATTAGAACACAAAACAGGTAAAATTAAAGTCTGCTTATTCTCCTCCATCCCCATCTCCCAAGGGTTACATTTTCTTCTTTATTTTTCAAGGTAACATTTCATTTACATATTAATATATAGCATGATAACATGTATTTAAGTATATATAGTACTTTTTGAAATTGGTGGAACCTGTACAAATATCCAGTAACTGACTTTTCTCATACATTTGAACATTTCATATCCATATTAATGTCTCCAATTTTTTGGTCAGATGAAAGCAAGGGAACATTTTTTAGGGAACTAACAGCCCTAGAATAAGTAGAGCAAAACTCAAATTCACCTCGCTAACATGTTGATGACCATGAATTATGAAAAATTTATATTCTGATATTGATAAAATAGTGTCCTATTAAGACTTCTTTAGCTGGTGGAGATGACATCTTTTTTTTTCTAGGATTTATTTATTTATGCATACAAGAACTGGGGTTCAGGCCAGAAGTGTGTGGGGGGTGAGAGGATATACCAGAGACAGAGTGGGGAGCAGAACAGGTGGATTGACTGAAATACACTGCTGAGGGGAGCAGTGTGAGGCGAGGCAGGAGAGGTCTGCCTCGCCATGTGGGTTTCTCCCTGGCTGGGGATCGAACTCATGCTGCAGAGGCTGCGGTTAGCTTCATAGTGCAGTGCTTAACCCCTTGCGCCACCAGGGAGGCTGGAGCTGACATCTTAATACCTCTAGGAAATGTGGAGTCAGGGGTCCTGCCTCTCTTTCAGGAACATGAGTGGCATTCTGCCAGGCAGTTTACACTAAAGTCACATTCATGCTTCCCAGTGAAAGGTTACCAGGAGTCCTAGTGTTGGGTTTTGATGTTTGGGGCAATAAGGGAGGAACAGGGAAAGTGAGTTTTCAATTGGAGAGTCATTTTCATTCTTCCTGTTACATTAGGAATTACTGATGATTTCTGAAATCTCTGAGCACTGAATTGCTATAGTTCCCTCCACCCACACTGCTCTCTTTCCAAGGGGCAGGGTCTAGACTACGCAGTGCAGGTTAAGGCCTCACATCCAGACAGCACAGGAAAGCATTGTTTTCTTCATTTTACAAAGGAAGAACCTGAAGATCAGAGGATAAGAAACATTCTCAGGCAGTGTGACTAAGCAAGGAAAGGAGAGGAACCCACAATTATCAAATTTCAAATTCCATGTTATTAAATTGCCTGATTTCCGAGGTTCTACAGGAAAGAAGACATACTTCTTAAATTGAGTCTGATTCCTTTCTAGGTAATGTCTATATTGTTTGTTTTTTAGGGGGTGGGGATGGGAAGTGAGATTTAATCAATTTTAACTGATTCACACAAAGAAGGAATGTCATTGGCATTAGGAATGCCAAATGGCAGGAGCTGAACCCACATCCATCTACTAGTGGGCATCTAAGTAGAAAGACATTAGAACAATGAATCTACAAAATAACGAAAGATCGAAGCATAAATTCTCTGTGTGTGGAAACTGATGACAAAATTTTACTTAAAAATTCTGCAATTCATTCTGTTCACACACTGTGTCAAATATAGAATCACTTTTGAAATGCTTGACAAGATCAATATATTTTTATTGATATTTTTCACATTACAAATAATATCAGTCTGTGATTGATGCAAATTATTTACAAAATGGTTATAGCCGAGGGTACATAATGTATTTATTAGCTGACTGACTTTGTATATTTCAGGGAGCCAAGAACTGAACCAGCCAACATGCGTCTGGTCAATGAGAGCGCCCCACAGGAGTTCATCCTCTTGGGATTCTCAGATCGGCCATGGCTGGAACTCCCGCTCTTTGTGGTCTTCCTGGTCTCCTATGTCTTGACCATCTTTGGCAATCTGGCAATAATTGTTGTGTCCCGCCTGGATGCCAAACTCCACACCCCCATGTACTTCTTCCTTACCAATCTCTCGGTCCTGGACCTCTGCTACACCACAAGCACCGTCCCTCAAATGCTGGTCAACATCTGCAGCACCAGGAAGGTCATCAGCTACGGTGGCTGTGTGGCCCAGCTTTTCATTTTCCTGGCCTTGGGCTCCACTGAGTGCCTGCTCTTGGCAGTTATGTCTTTTGACAGGTTCATCGCTATCTGTCGGCCTCTCCATTACTCGGTGATCATGCACCAGTGCCTTTGCCTCCAGCTGTCAGCTGTGTCCTGGATCAGTGGCTTCAGCAATTCGGTCCTGCAATCCACACTGACCCTCCAGATGCCTCTGTGTGGCCACAAAGAGGTGGATCACTTCTTCTGCGAGGTCCCTGCCCTGCTCAAGCTGTCATGTGCAGACACCACAGCCAACGAGGCTGAGCTGTTCTTTATCAGTGTGCTCTTCCTTCTAATACCTCTTACACTCATTCTTATCTCTTACGCTTTTATTGCCCGAGCTGTGTTGAGAATCAAGTCAGCTGAAGGTCGACGAAAGGCATTTGGAACATGCGGCTCCCATCTGGTGGTGGTGTCACTCTTTTATGGCACTGCTATCTATATGTATCTGCAGCCACCTTCCCCTGCCTCCAAAGACCGGGGCAAGATGGTGTCCCTTTTCTACGGGATTATCACCCCCATGCTGAACCCCCTGATATACACACTCAGGAACAAAGATGTGAAGGGAGCATTTAAGAGGCTAATTACAAGGGTCTTCTTAATGAAGACATAGAAATACCCAAATGAGAGGCATTGTTAAAGACATAAAGTTTTAGTATTTTCATTCTTTCCCAGTTGCTTTATTCTGCTGCTTATAGAACTATCTGGTGATCTGAGTCAAAATAAAATTTCATTGGCATTTATTTTCTACTGACAATTCGCTACACAGGTCCTGAGAACTGTGTGACTAAGCAAGTGTGACTAAGCAAGGAAAGGAGAGGAACCCACAATTATCAGATTTCAAATTCCATGTTATTAAATTGCCTCATGATCAAATTCCATGTTATTAATTGCCTCATGATCCCCTAAAACAGTGTGACTCTAAAATAGCTAAGGCTTTGAGCTTTACACCACTGGTTTAAATACTTGATGAAGAGTCTTAGACATCCGTGACACTAAAATGGGCTTAGGAAACAAAACATTTTTATAAATGTGCAGCATTCACACATGCACTCACTCATGCCACGAATCCTTTTCTCAGTTGTAGATCTAATAGAAAGCCAAGATTAATAACCCTAGCTGAAAATTTTTAACACTGTTCTCACACCCACATAATACTGAAACTCAATAATTTTTCTTCCAGTATTACCTAGAGCTTCCATTCTGTTTTTCTATACGTTCCACTTTTCCTAAATTGAAATTATCCACCTACCAAAGAAAATTGTAGCTACTTAAAGACTTGTTTCTTGAAAATATTCTTATGATTCCTCTGTTAGTTAAATTATCTTTCTCTTTTCAACCCCTAAAGCAATTACAATCTAAATGTTAGGAAGGAAAAAAAACCCACATATATACCATCCATTACTTGTTTACATGCATTTTTTTTGGACGAGAAGAAAAGCTTATTAATTCTGTGTTCCCTTGGTGTAGCATAAATCATACTTCCTCTCTACGCCCTTGCAAGCTCTTCAAAGTGCTGAGGAAAATACTCACTGTGAGTTAGTTATTTGGCTGATGGAATGATTTGTGACACTGTAATAATTTTAATTGCTTCTTTACTATCCTTTCCCCAATGTTTCTTCTACTATAAGTATGACAAAAAAACAGAAAATACAATAACTAAGAAATACAATTAGCAGTTTCTCTTTAAGACCTTATAGTAACAACGTGCATTTCTGCTTCAGTAATTCTAACACCACACAGCAGATCTTAAAATCAGACCCACCAGGAAGGCTTTTAGAATCCAGACTATTTGGGTGTCACCCCACTGTTAAAAACTCCTACGGATTCCAAGGTCTGAGGTAGGACCTACCCCATTTCTAATGAATGCTGATCAGGGGACCAACCTTGACGGACTGCTGGGTTCCTATCTTTTATCAATGAGAACTATAATTAAAAGGGAAAATGGAAACAGAACATTAAAAGACTGTATTAAAATTTGAGGGAACATTTCCCAATGAAAATGTGTTCATATTTTGAAGTTCAAATAAATGATATAATAGATAATTTTGATGTGATCTCAAAGCCAATGTCAGTGACCTTTAAGGAATTATGAGAAAATAGCAATGAAGCCAGAGTGAGAGTGATGGAAATTGAGGTATTTTACATACTTTAAATGAATCACTAATTGATTCAATACACTAGAAAATGGTAAGGTTTAAAGTGATTTATGACAAAATTCTACAAATATCAATTCATGACTAATTCAAGTATTTACATAATTCACATTATATGTAAATACATGTTCTGTTTGTATTAGTTAAATGTATTATATATGTGAGATATGTATTTCTGTTATTTAATATATTATTTGTATACTATAATTTATTATTTAATGTGATATACTATTTACATATATGATTAATGTATTTTTATATATAAACAGAATTCATTCTGAATTCATTGAAAGATACTATATAGGCCAATATATTTGTACAAATATCCTGACTGCAGAATAGAAATTGCAAACACTTCTCATGATAGTTTTGTATAATATGAAGAAATAGTGACCAAGAAGGAAAGCAATTCTATTTGTTCCTATCTGTTTATAAAACTTCACTCAAAAAATGATTAATAATATACTACCAGTCTGGAAGGTAGGTATTTTTGCTGCAGGACTAATTTTTTTATCCATTAAAATATATACTTATCAATAATGTGTATGAGCTTAAGATAGGCATAACAGATAAAAAAATGACACTAAACTGAGAGAAATCGATGTCTGTGGAAGTGAGAAATAAAGTTAAAATATCAAAGCAATAAATAAATGGGTGAAATTTAACATAAACTAATACAGAGGTATTTATTCCACATTATAGATGGAATATGATCTGCCTGTGAGTTCTATAAAATTTCATTTGGGAACATACTGATAATGAAAGACGTAGCTTATTGGCTTCAGTCTTAGGACTCATATTTTAATAAGTACACTGTAAAACTGAAATACTTTATAATTTATAATGATAGCTGTCTCTTAATGAAAACCTTTAATTTCTAATGTCAACATGGTTACATTTCTCCTTCATCCTACAACAGTAAAATATAATTTTAAGTAATAATAAAATATTTCTTTAGTAGGAAGGAACCCCTTATCACATAATACTTGGTGTCTAGATCATCTTGTCTTTTAAGTTTTGATACTGAGGGCGTGTAGCCTGGGTTCTTGGCTGGCGAAGTAATCAAATTAACAGCAAATGGCATAACGAAGGAAAAGTCAATTTAATAATATAATAGGGAGAATCTATGTAATTATAAATTATACAGCAAAACTGGGGTGGGCCAGGAATATATATTAAGAATGAGGGCATTAAGGAGGGGAGATAAGTGGACATCTTACATGAAAAGGAGGGAATGATGTCATCCTTTTCATCTGAGAGTAAGGGATGAGTTTCTCAGGTGGGCTGGACATGTTCACTGATAAACCTCTACCTGGGTGATACCCGCCAAAATATATTCTTAGAGGTCATGAACTGATGTTAACAACCACCCTCCCCTTAATGGGAGAGTTCATTTGCCCGTGTTGGGACAGAAAGCCAACAATTCAGAAACCAGCTTGTTAAACAGACCAAGAATTTTGTTGTCTGGAGGATTGGAAAAGGGAGAATTGGGGTTTAAAAAAAAAAGCCACATCTAGTCTCTGAGATTCAAGGTGGAGTTTCCTTTTATTTGGGGGCCTGGTACCGCATGTGTTTGGGGCAGTCTTGACGGGCATGCACAGAAGGCCTGCCCTTGTATTTGACTCTCTCACATGTCCCTGTTTTCCACTCAATCGCCAGTTCTAAGACTACGGCTCTCCTATCACACTTTGAGGGGAACTGGACAGAGGTTATTTTTCCTAGATTGTATTTTATTTAAGTGCCTGTGCTTTCGCTGATAATGTAAGAGAGAAAAAGAAAAATGGAGCCATCTGGAGCCTGGGTATGAACCGAGGAGTCAGAAGGCTCTTGAGGGTCTGGTTTCAGGCAATGCTCATGCGGGTGAGAGACACATGGGAGTGGGGGGAAATGGCCCCCCTTTACCTTGATTTGTACTTTTGTAACAGGATGGTGTCCAAGAAAGAAGAAGATTCCAGGTTCCCTGCCCCACCCAAGGGAGGGTGGAGCTGAGCAGGGAGAGAAGAGGCTGCAGAGGAGACTGAGGAAGGAAGGAAGCAGGATGGAGAGCCAGAAGGAGACCTGGAGGAGGCACATGGAGCAGAGAGACACGTGAAGAAACTGCGCTTGCCTTTTGGTCGTGGACTGGGTGACACAGATGTGGGTGAGAGACCTGTGGGGAGGTGACCATGGCGGTTTTTGTCTTGATTTTGGTTTTGCTCTTTTCCCTCCAGACTTGTTTCTGACCCTTTTCTGTGGGTCCCCACTGGAAGATGCTTTAGACTTGTGACAGGCTTTGGGCCCTTGTTCTGGGCCAATCCCATTTGGATGGAGTTTTATCCACGAGGGGACGGGTAACTTTCGGTGCTTGATTTGAAAACTATATTCTTTGCCTTTCCTGTATTGTTTCCTAATTGTATTAAAGTTCCTTCACATTAAAGTCTCATTTATTTTGTGTTGATGCGGTGGATGGCAGAACCCATTTAGAGCAGGCAGGTTTGTGGGGCCTGGGGTGCCCTTCTCCCTGTCCTGTAACACTTTGATTTTGCTCCTTTCATTCCAGAATTGCCTGGCCCTATCTGCACCTTTCCTTTGGTTTCCTGCCAGAAGGTGCCTCCAACTTCTAGGAAGCTTTTGTGCTCAGCGGCTCCAATTTGTGTTAACCTTGCTTGGGCATTTACCCACAGGGGACGGGTGTTTAATTGGGAAATTATTACCCTTTCTTCTCTTCTCTCTCTATGTACACTCTTGTTAAAGTTCTTTTGCACTGAGTAAGCTTTGTCTTTATGTGGTGGATGGCAGAACCCATTTAGAGCATGCAATTTTGGGGGTCTCAGGGTGCTCCTCAGTCTGCCCCGTAACAGAACTACCATAGACTCTGAAACTAAAATTAAGTACAAATGTGTATGCACACTGCCTTGTAGGGAGTGCATCCAGCTCTTTGATCACAGTGGTCAAAACAACAACAGGGGCCTCCCTGGTGGCCTAGGGGTTGAGTCTCAGTGTTATCACCACTATGGCCCGAGTGTGATCCCTGGCCAGGGAGTGACCCACATGGCACAGCAGACCTCTCCCGACTCGCCCACTGCTCTCCTCAGCAGTGTATTTCAGTCAATCAGCCTGTTGTGTTCCCTACTCTGTCTCTGGTGAATCCTCTCACCCCCACACCTCTGGCCTACACCCCAGTTCTTTAAAAAAAGAAAAGCATGCAAGGCCCAAAATGAAGCCTGTTTATGTCAAGGCCCACCAAGACATAATACCTAACCTAACTGAAATTTCAGCCTCACCCAAAAGTGGAATTTTAAATCAAATGAAGGGTGGATCTCCCTAGCATATCCAGGACGGGCCTTCCTAAGTCATGTCACTTTGTCACATTATTACAAATTGAAATCTGTCAAGGTCCTGCAGGCTCAGAAGAAATCTTTACCACTCTATTAGTTACTAGAAAAATGAAAACTGGGGGTATTAACTCAGACTTGGGGTTACCTCGAGAACTACCCTTTATGTTGGAGAGGCCTGTCTATGCAGCAGGGCAAACATCTAATTGCAGAGCATCTTCTCATGAAAGCCCCCTGACCCTTATTCTAGTACACACCCTCATTTTGCCCCAGTGGCTTTAGAATCTACATTCACGTCATCTTTCTTTGGAGGTGTAATTGATTTTGTTTTCTCCTGCTAATCTGTCTGATGTTAATTTGATTGCTGGACCAACCTAAGAAAAACCCAAAAGGCTAGGGGGAGATTTACTTCTCCTAAAGGAAGGTGGCTTTGCATGAAATGATCGTTCTTTTCTTGTCCATCCTCGTTTCTAACTATAAAAACCTTCCACTTTGTGCAGCTCCTTGCAGTGATTTTGTTTTCTAGATGAGATCCTGCCCCACACCTCGACTCTTTAGTAGAGAGCTCTAAATTTACTCACATGAATTTTTTTCTGAAGAATTTTATTTTTTGACACTGTTGTTACAGGGGTCTATGAACCTGCAAATTAAGAACCGCCCCCCTTCCCCCAGACTTTAAAGGCTGAGGGTCACAAACAGCAAGAGTGCCCTTGGCCTTGAGCAATGGTGAGCTTTTAAAAGTGCATTTAACTTAAGTTTGATGCTCACGTTTGTACTCTAAGAGTTGGCAGAATCTCCCTAAAAAAAAAAAAAAGACAGGAAAATTTGAGTTTCAGAGGAAAATTAGAGCACGCTCTCGGTGTCATCTGATTCTAATTCTATGGGAGTGATTTTACATAACTAGATTGTAGTTAACAAAAAATTCCTGTCTATGGACTCGCAAATTATTCTGCGAGGGGGGGAAGGTCCCCTCCTCCACCCACTTCCCGTTTCAGTGGAAAACACCGATTTAACCTTATTTACAAGTTTATTTCACTATTCCTGATCAATAACGTTGATCAGGATTCTGATAATAAATATTATTATCCGTTTCCGGATTCTGGTAATAAATACCACATCAATTACCTCATTCATGAATTACATAAAAATAATATATTTTTATTTTTTACATCATTGTTCATATTTAAACAATGTTTGCTTTTTCCCCCTCTTAAATAAAAACATTTAAAGGGTTTTATAAAAACATTTGTATGAGTCGGAATTGCATCTTTAATAAAAATTACCCTTTAAAGAGACCTTTTCGCTTCCTTTTCTTAGATTTTTTAATGTCCCCTCCATAAAGAGGCCAACCGAAACATAAAAGCAACGCGTGAAATTCCTGAATCCCCCTCGACCTCGCCTTTTTTTGGGGTGACCAGCACAGACCAGGCCGGTGCGCCCCTCTTCTGCCCCCTCCTAGCCCTTCTCTACGATCCTCCACTAACTTTTCTTCTTCCTTCCTTCCCCCGACCCGCTCTTCTTCCACTGTCTCCACCAAAGCCAGCTCCCCACCCCGGAGCCCCCCACTTCCCAAGCTAACTAGGGAGTTAGGCATCCTCTCGGGGTCGTCCGGGATTCGAACCCTCAGAGCCGCGGAGCGTCGCGTCAGGCCCCAGGCCCCCAAGCCCCGGCGGAAGCGGCGAGCGCGCGGGCGACCCGGGCGGAGCGCGGCCTGGGGAGGCGGAGCTGTCGCGCGGGCCAGCCGCCGCACCCCGGCCAGGCTCCAGTGCCCCGGGGCGCTCCGCACTCGCGGCTGAAGGGGGTTTGCCAGAAAGAAAGCAGGAGGCCTTGAGGCCCTGGTTAATAAACAGTGACTCAGAGACACTGGAGACCAGTGACGCGCGGGAGGAAATTTCTAGTGTTTGCAACAAGGTAGGAGCGTGCCGGCATTGGTGGTTCAGTGGTAGAATTCTCGCCTGCCACGCGGGAGGCCCGGGTTCGATTCCCGGCCAATGCAGTGACAATCTTTTTTTTTTTTTTTCCTCCATTTGAAATGTTTGAAAATGCTCCATTTTAGAAGTCGGATACTTTTCACATACATTCAACACTTGCTCGGGTCAAACGCTGCGTGACTCCAAGATGCTGGGCTGCCCCTACGGGGTGGGAAGGGCAAGCTGGCAACCGGCTGTTGTCCTCAGAGAAACATTTTGCGTTCGGAATATTCGGAGTAAAAGTCCTCTGGATTAAGTCTCTTTTTTGATGTATGAATAAAAGCAATAAGTAGACTCCGAGGAAAGAAAAAAAAACAATGTATTTTTGGTAAGTACAGTATAGCAGCACCTAAGAGATTATCTAATGAAGGTGTTATTATGAAAGGTATTTACTGATGTTAGCAGAGTGGCGCAGCGGAAGCGTGCTGGGCCCATAACCCAGAGGTCGATGGATCGAAACCATCCTCTGCTAAGCAGTTCTTTTTCAAATAACACCTTCCTTGTAAAATAAAATCTGAGTAGATTTTGCCTCTCTGCTAGTGAAAGCTTGGGCCACTGCACGTTAAATATTCTTGTCAAGAAAATTTTGAAATATTTAGTCAACAAATCAGAAAGGATCTTGTTAAACCAGTGTTTCAGAGAGCAGACGCTACTTATGTTAGACCTATCAGCTCACAGGCCTCCATCTCAATTAACATATTGCAAAGTGTAAACTTTACAGTTCCAAAGGCCCACATACAGCATATTTGAATTCTAGAAATTTTGTTAAAGGGAGCTTGGAATATTTAAAGTCACAACTTTCCCCACAATCTATTCCCCTTCCTCCCCTCCTTTTTCTTTCTCAGCACTTATTTCTAGGTGGTATTTTACTTATTTAGTATTTTCTCCTCTAAGGAATGCAAATGCTTCAAGAACTGAGATTTTTATCTGTTTCATCACTGTGGTTGCTGTATTATCTAGAACATGGCCTGGCACACCGGTGAATTTGTAAATATGTTTAAAAATAAAATTTCTAATACACCAAAAACCAACGTTTAACATTATTCTTCACTTTACTTCTTTTACCTTTTACTTCTTCCAGGGCATCCTCAATCCTAGCCCCTTTTCAGGGCAACTCTATTGTGGATTTGATGTGCATTTCTCACCTTTTTTTAAATGAATAATTTTTATGTGCAAGAAGTTTGGGAACATTTCAAGGTTTCCATTTAAATAAATCGTTTATTTTTAAAAGAGAGAACACCCACATAAAAGACTTTCCTCTACAACACTGTTGATATTAATTTTATTTCTATGTGTCACCTATGACCAAACACACAAGAACACCTAATATTACACAGATGTCTGGAGTGGCAGACTCAAGGACTATCTATATTTGATTTTTATTGTGTTCCAAAATGTGTTTACCCGAGGTCAGATGCAGTCAGCGGCTGTGTTCAGGGTGGGATGGCTGTAGATGAGGCCCTGTTTCTATCAACCTGGCAATAGAGGTTTTAGAGATTCTGGCATTAAAATCTCTTCGTGGACAGCACTGAATTTTTTTTTTTTTTTAACCACATGGAAGTCCCATCACAGTTAAAAGCCACAGTGTTCAGTTTAGGTGCAAGGTGAGATTCAGCTCCTCTTGCTGACGAATTTGCCCTGGCAAATGCCATTTTCCTTGTAGGTGAATTTTAAAGCACTGTTTTTCATAATAAACTTTCTAATCTCACAGATCACCAAAGGCACATGGGTTGCCAAGAAACACAAAATGTTACTATTTTCTTCTGGGTTTTATTTAAGAAATAGATTTTCTCAGTGTGTTCTTGGATATTGTAAGATTGGTCTTGCCAAAAATTTTAAGTGGGCAGCTCCCAAAATGTCCAGAGCAGGCTTTTGTCAATATGTGTCACTTTGGTATGTGGCGCTAAGGTCAATCAAGGCCCTGCAGCAACAAGGTTTCCTCAAATGAAGTCATCCCTTCCTCAGGGGAGACTCCCTACTCACACCCCAGGCCCCATCCCTCCCTTAGCACTGGATGTAAGTCTCTGGTTTGTCCCATTCACCTTAGAACTTACAACCATGAAAATTCTCCACATGCATGCAGTCACAATTGGTTTTTACCTCCTGCTAATTGGCCTGATACTAATTTGTTTGCTCCACCAGCCCAGGAAGACTTCAGAAGAGTGGGGTTATTCCCATGTCCTGAAAATACCATAATCACTTTTTTGAAAAGGTGGGGGAGAGGGAGGAAATTTTAGAGACCAGACCACAGAAAAGCAGGTAGAGAGAACTGTATCACCACAAGGCAGATGGAGCACAACTAGAAAAGAAGGAGCTTGTTTTCCCACATAACTTTCCCACCCACAATAAACAACTCCAAATACCTTTCAACACATTGATGTCATTGCTGGTAGCAAATGTGAAGAATTTGAAATTTTTCTTTCAGTTCCCCTTTTTTATCCAATTTATTAAACTGGCAGCAATAGCGCTCGAACGCCTGCTGTGGTGTGGACCTGGGCTCTGCCCAGAGGACCAGGTGAGAGGCAGGTTCTCCCCAGGAGGGCGTCGAGGAGACTGGGGGATCCAGGCACTTGGGCTCTGGTGGCAGGACACGTGCACTGGACAGCTGGCCGCAGGCAGTCATCTCTGTTCCCGTGCGGACACCCGCAGCTGTGGGGTGAAGGCCCTGATGAGGAATGAGGACATTTTCTGTTTGGTCTGCACCATGTTATACATTTTGTATTCATTACCAGTATTGAAAATTTAGAATATTCCATATTAAAATGCGCACCCTCTTGAAAACTCACTGCCCTTGGCCACTGTCTTTTCTGTATTGTTCACTAATTGTATTAAAGTTACTTTCCATGAAAGGTCTTATATGTTTTGTCTTGATGGATGTGGCTGATGGCAGAACCTATTCCTGGCAGGCAGGTTTGGGGGCTTGGGGGTGCCCCTCTCCCTGCCCTGTAAGAGAGACCTGGTCACTCACATCCAGTTGGTTTTGCACTTCTGCTTAACCCTAGTGAACATCTGATGTTTCTCCTCTGGTTTAGGGAAAAACACAACTGTCTCTTCAGCTGCAGTATAAGCTAAATGAATACATTTTTAAAAAGACAGTTTGGAAGAGAAGCTTGGCATCGAAGCATGGAAAAGGTCCTTGAGTGCTATTATGGAGTGGCCTGTGTTCCCTCAGCATTCCCATGTGGAAACTGCCAGGCCTCAGGAGAAAATTCCCCCACCCCACTAGGTTCTTCGAAGGTTGATGAAAAGAGAATGATCCACAAAGACCTAACCCCAAAATAAGTGTATTTGGAGATAGGGCCCAAGGGGGTAATGAGGTTGAAGGGGGTTATAAGCAAGTGGCTGATGTCCCTTTGAGACACAGGGCAAGCTAGGAATTAGGCAGTTTTAGGGACACTACAGGAGGGGACCTTGGAGAATTGAGGAAGGCTTCAGAGATAAGGGCAGCAAGAGGAGTGTAACCAATTCCACTAGGAAAAACAAACATCCCAGGACCAAGGACGACATTGTTAAAGCTAGTCCTGGTTTCCTTTAGGTGGTAAAGGGAGGCAGAGATTGGAGAAATGGAGAATGGTTTAATTTATGGACACATTAGAAGGGCAGCTGTTTAACTTCAATGCAGGGATGCTCATCCAGAGGACTGGGCCATAAAGATGCAACAAATGGGGAAAGAGAAAGCTGTTAGATAAGGAATGTGAGGATCCCCCACTCAGTAGCAAATTAAGTGAGACAGCCGAGAACTAACCAATCACAAAGAGACTGGTGGAGCTTTAGAATAATTAGGGAAAGGTCTATATTCCCTGAGACACGACTCCACTTTGGCTTCCTTGCCCCTCTCATGGCCTGGTCCCCTGGCCTGGGAGTCCCCACTTTATTTCTGTTCTTTTTCTCCTCAATAAACTTCTTCTTTCTCTAAACAAACCTGCCTCTTCTCGCTTGTTTGCCTGAGCGTCTGCGAAGTTCCTGCTGTGGCTTCGTGAGACACCAACCCGTGGGGGTCTAGTGGCTGGGACTCAGCGCTGCCCCTGCAGCCTGGGATCCGTTCCTGGCTGGGAGACTAGGCCTGACAATTCCGGTATCACCTTTAAGAAGAGGAGGACACAGCAGCTGACTACCCACAGAGAAGCAGGCCAGGCAAGGATTCTGAAGGCCCGCAGGGAGTATGTATGCCAGGGAGAGAGGACCCCAGAAACCCAAGCTACCAACCCCTTGATCCTGGACTTCTAACCTCCAAAGGGTGAGAAACTAGGTTACTGTTGCTTAAGCCATCCGGTGGGGTGTTTAGTCGTGGCGTGTGTCAGGCAGGAGGCAGGGTCCGGGTAGTCTCAGCAGCCCCAATACACGGCCATTAACTCAGGCTGAGTGAGGCCTACCGAGTTATTATAACACAGGAAGCAGCATTTTCCCCACTGGAGAAGGGAGGCCAGGTCACCCACACTCTGACTGTCCCTGTCTCTAAGAAGAAACCACACTCCAAGATCTACTTTAGATAAAGCAAAGTTTTCAATACTTATTAACCCTCTATGCTAAAAATCCCTTCAGGGAAGCGATACAGAACCTATCACGACTGCAAGAGGTCACAGCATAAAGAAATACAAGTTCCAGAGAGTGAGCCCTAACATGACGCTGCACTAAAGCTGCTTAAGGGGAATCTCCATCCTCTTCTCAGGGAGCAGCAGAGCCCGGTGCTGACTCCCTCATGCTGAACTGCAAGAACTTTAGTGAATTCTTGCCTGGTACTTGCAAGCATCTAAATAGATTCTTTGGATTTGGTTAAGCAGAAACTGTTCAAGGAGGACGAATATTTGGAAGGGAAAGGAAATAATACCTGAGAAGAAGACAAGAAAAGTCAGACTCGGAGGGGGCGAGAGAGGGACTACCATTTAAGGTGGCGAAAGATCTGCAACAGGACGAAGGTTCTCAACTGTAGCTTTGCTGTTCAAGCTTGAAGAAATTGCTATTTAGTCACATGATATCCGTAAACAGAAACCCTGGGGTAGCTTCAAAAAACTGCTTGGCAAATCATTTTGCCGGTTAGGTTTACAAAAACCATTAAGGTACTTATTTACTTTGAGGACCAAAACTAGAGGAAGAATGATGCGATTATTTTTTTATTTATTTTAGGGTACAGAATATTTTGGGGTTTGATTAAAAAAAAAAAAACTTGGACATCTGTGACCAGATCACACCACTCGACACGACTTCCTCTCTCGCTCTTCTCGCTGCCGAGTGGCTCCAGGAGAACGAACTTAAAACTAGTGGCTAAAGAGAGACAGAAGCGATAATTCTGCTCACCCCTGACCCTGTTGACTGAGTTGAAGGCGGGAAGGAGGCATGTCCACGGCCTGTGGGAAACACGCCTCGGCGCTGCGCTTCTGCGTTGTGGCCACAAGGTGGCAGGAGAGGACAACATTTCCAACCCCGCCGCCGACGGGATCTCCTCAGACCACGTGGAGGAGGGAAAAAAATCAGCCCAGGACAGTGAACAAAGGGAGGAGGGGGTGACAGAATGCAGCCGCGTCCAGGAACAGGGTGAAATCCGAGGGCTCTTCTCCTCCAATTAAGGCAGCTGGAGGGTTGGCGCTGCCGCCAACCCCCAGATCTTAAAGATGGGGCACACTGAATAGTGCAAGAAAACTTTATTTTGGAAAAAAGTGACGGGCAAACCCACATAGTTTGGACCCTGACCCGTGGTCGCGACTTCCTTTAGGGGGTCTGATGCTGTGACAGGCAAGACTTCGTCCCAGATAAAACCCACACCCACACCTTCAGGGCAGTGACAACAGAGAAAGGAAAAAGGTGATTTAGAAACCCGGAGAGGGACGGCGGGTGGGGGTGGGGGGTGGCGATTTTGTAGTTGTTCAAAGAAAAAGTATTTCTGACACCGGTATTTCCTGAGAGGGCACGACAGGGTGGCAGAAAAGGTTAACGCATTTAACGAAAAAAAAAAAAAAAAAAAAAGGATTTAAGCGCTATGGAAAGATGCATGAGAGCGAGAATATCAGGATTTTCGCCGTCGTACCTGGAAAGCCTCCGCCCCTGGTTTTCCCAGCCAGCCACATCTTCATACCATCTCTTACTTCTGGGCACTTTCCAGGAGTCCGCGTCTCTTTAAATACTGCGTACTGAGAAAGAAACTTTTTTTTGCCCTAGACTAAAATAACCCAAGTCAAGCCTTTGTTCCACGGCAGCAATGCAGGTAACGCCCCGCGGCTTCTGATTGGGCAGAAGCCCCGTTTGAAAAGCCCGCCGGGGCTGCGAGGTCCTAACCGCGGGCTTGCAAACCCCAGCCCTCCTCGGGCCTGCCACGTTGCCCTCCCTGCACAGCCCGTTTCTACGCCTCCCGAGTCAACACTGCCTTTCCCAGAGTTCCCGGGTCCTTGTCCTGACATTTTATCCGTAAGCAACTTGCCTGATCTTTCAATATTCCGTTTGAACTTTGGTATAAATTACAACTCACCCTAATATCTCAGAAGGGCGGGCAGGGCTGAGGCTCAGTGCGCAACGGTTAGTTGTGGGACATGGGGACCGACAGGTTCACTTTTCTCTAGGGATACAACAGCCGAACACACAACCTGTACAACTTGCAGTTCTCGGTTCCAGCGCCCTGGGCAGCCCTCAGATAACGCCAAGCCAAAATCTTACTTTGCGAAGAAACCCTCCGAGAAACGCACAACCCAGAAAACGGGTTGTTTGGCCAATCGCAGCCCAGGCGGACTTTACAAGCAGGGTTTCTGCCCACTCAGAAACGCGGGGCCTTACCAGCTTTGCTGCAATGAAGCAAAGGCTTGACTTATTTGCAGCCTGGAGCAAAAATGAGCTTTTCAAAAGGTGTCAGAGAACGCATAATAAAGCGCTTGACACGGCCTCGAACACTCCGTAAATATTAGCGCAAGGCTTAACTACCAACCCTTTTCCACGCCTACCAGCCCCCCGCCCGGCCAGGACCACACTGTAGACGAAGGCAGCCGGCTACTTCCCTGCAGGTGTGGGTGCCCTTCACCTACACCCATAGCGGGACAGCGCGAGTACAGTTCTCTTTGGAAAACGTGGCGGCTCTGAAAAGAGCCTTTGGGGCGCGGCCGGCCGGGGCTGCGCGGGCCTCACTTGGAGCTGGTGTACTTGGTGACGGCCTTGGTGCCCTCGGACACGGCGTGCTTGGCCAGCTCCCCGGGCAGCAGCAGGCGCACGGCCGTCTGGATCTCCCGCGACGTGATGGTCGAGCGCTTGTTGTAGTGCGCCAGGCGGGACGCCTCGCCCGCGATGCGCTCGAAGATGTCGTTGACGAACGAGTTCATGATGCCCATGGCCTTGGACGAGATGCCCGTGTCGGGGTGCACCTGCTTCAGCACCTTGTACACGTACACCGAGTAGCTCTCCTTGCGGCTGCGCTTGCGCTTCTTGCCGTCCTTCTTCTGCGCCTTAGTCACCGCCTTCTTGGAGCCCTTCTTGGGCGCGGGCGCGGACTTGGCCGGCTCAGGCATGGCGAGCAACAGATGGAGGAAAATGAAACGCCGGAGGCCGGCGGCACCGCCTTAAATATACAGCCTTATGTAAATGAGGTGGACTGGCGCTGCCCGGTGATTGGTGCTTCCTCTCCGGTGACGCCACCGCGCCGGCTTCACCCAATCGACACACGCATGCCCCATCGTCGCGCCCCCATTGGTGCAAACAAAAATCTCAGAGTGGCCAATCGCACAGCTCTTTTTTCGCGCCCCGCCACCACTATAAGAAGCTTAGGTCGTTCTCGCTGGCGTGAGAGTCCCGTGCGCGCTGATATTGTGTACGACATGTCCGGACGCGGCAAGCAGGGCGGCAAGGCGCGCGCCAAGGCCAAGACGCGCTCGTCGCGGGCCGGGCTGCAGTTCCCCGTGGGCCGCGTGCACCGCCTGCTGCGCAAGGGCAACTACTCCGAGCGCGTGGGCGCCGGCGCGCCGGTGTACCTGGCCGCGGTGCTGGAGTACCTGACGGCCGAGATCCTGGAGCTGGCGGGCAACGCGGCGCGCGACAACAAGAAGACGCGCATCATCCCGCGCCACCTGCAGCTGGCCATCCGCAACGACGAGGAGCTCAACAAGCTGCTGGGCAAGGTGACGATCGCGCAGGGCGGCGTCCTGCCCAACATCCAGGCCGTGCTGCTGCCCAAGAAGACCGAGAGCCACCACAAGGCCAAGGGCAAGTGAGATGTGGACTAACCCTTGAAGAAAACCCCAAACAGCAAAGGCTCTTTTCAGAGCCACCCACAATTTCGGCGGAAGAGCTGAGCACGCGCTGCTGAAACTTAACCACAAATTCCTGGGTTGTGTTGAATTATGTTACTTATGCTGCTGGTTTGTACCCAGCATGTATTAGAAAAAGCCATTTATTTCGTACTGTCCTTGAGCAGGAAGCATTTCTCTCCTCCCCACCAACGTGTTATCCTAGAAAATTTAAAAAAAATTTCTGGTAATTACTTGCTCAAGCCAATATGTTAAGTAAATAGTAAGCACTTTTTGCTTATTGGCAGAACTTGAAAGGTGCATTCGTGTAAAGACATAAGAACTTAAGCCCTATTACAGGAAGGCCATCCTTGATCTATGTAGACCTCTCATTAGTCCGGGGGTGTTAATTAAGGACACAATTCACGTATTAAAACTGCAATTAGTATTTTATTGCATCAAGATTAATGATGTCATAAACACGAAGTGGAATTTAGTCAAACACGTGAGAAGTTTCCCATTCCCACATTACGCTGACCTAACTAATGCGCCGTTGTTTCAGACAAAAGTTGATTAAAATTTTTTTCTTTGTTCTATTATTCTTGCAGTCATTAGAAGCCATCTTGATATAGTTATGAAACAAAACTACTTTTTTAGAGAGACTAACAAATGCACCCACCTTTCACCTACCCTTCACCCCGCCCGGGAAAGGGGAAAACCCCTATGAAAATGTATTAAAGAAAATATTAGGCGCACATTAGCACAAATTCCGGATCAGAGTCTTTTTTCATACTGGAAGCTTAACGTTGTGGCGGAAAACAGTAAACTCCCACAGAATGGAATACAGCAGCAATTCTTTCTTGTGGAAAACAACAACAAAAAACAAACAAAAAAACACCAAAAAGCCAGGAAACCGCGTCGTTTCGGGGGAGGCAGGAAACAAATCAAGACTGGATGCTAAGCCCACCAGGGCGCGCCTGCGCACTTCTGTCCAATCAGGAGCGGCGCGTCACTATAAAGCCCGGTCCCCGCGGCGGCTCGGCAGTCGCTAGTTCCTGAAGCGCAAGTTCCCCGGGCATGGCTCGCACGAAGCAGACGGCGCGCAAGTCCACCGGCGGCAAGGCGCCGCGCAAGCAGCTGGCCACCAAGGCGGCCCGCAAGAGCGCGCCGGCCACGGGCGGCGTGAAGAAGCCCCACCGCTACCGGCCGGGCACCGTGGCGCTGCGCGAGATCCGCCGCTACCAGAAGTCCACGGAGCTGCTGATCCGCAAGCTGCCGTTCCAGCGGCTGGTGCGCGAGATCGCGCAGGACTTCAAGACCGACCTACGCTTCCAGAGCTCGGCCGTGATGGCGCTGCAGGAGGCGTGCGAGGCCTACCTGGTGGGGCTGTTCGAGGACACCAACCTGTGCGCCATCCACGCCAAGCGCGTCACCATCATGCCCAAGGACATCCAGCTGGCGCGCCGCATCCGCGGGGAGCGCGCGTAAACTCGCTGCTCTCTCCAGCCTGCCCGGCCCGTGGACCCTTCCTCCCAAAGGCTCTTTTCAGAGCCACTTTCATTATCACTGACTGCAGCTGTCACTAGGTTGGTGTTCAGAATGTGAATTGGGCGCCTCTTGGGGAAAAGTGGGGCTTATGGTAATCGGGTTTGTCTTAGAAGATGGCGCACAAAGTTGGTATGAACGCCATCTCCAAGCACCTTGTTGGCTATCAAAACTTAAGGTGCTGAATAGTTGCTAGATTAAAAAAGCACCGTCCGCACAGAAAGTGGGTCCTTTGACTTAAGACTGGAAAAGAACTTGGGAGTTTACACCATTCCATTTATCATATAAATGTAGGAGCAGAGCTGGCGCCCCACCCCCGCCTTTCGAGAGGAAGGTGCTTTCCACGATGTCGTTCCTCCATAGCTTTGACTTAACTGCCCGGGGTCGCAGGCGGTGGAGAGCACATGGGTGTTGTGTTAGCTCTGGCAGTGATGTGGTTTTGCCTGGCATCGTATCGTGGATAGACCTCACGTTTTCAGAGACTTGGTGTTTAAAATGCAACTTCATAAAGAACAAAAGGCTGGGATTTGGCTGGAACTGTAGCTCTTTGTCCAGAAGGCTGGCTAATGCAGACTGAGCCTTTTCATTCAAAAAATTGAGTTTCTTGTTTAGCAATAACACCTGGTAAACCTGTGGGAGAAAGATCTGAAATGCTTATATTTTCCATCACATCCATCCCAAGTATTGGTGTGAAGTAAGGAAACACCCTCTGGTTTTATCAGCCTCCAGGAGCCTGATAATACAGGCACCTGCCATCCACATCCAGTTCCAGAGTTGTGGCATAATGTGGCGTTCCCTGAGGCAGAGACCTCAGACCATTTGGGGTAGTAACACACTCACCTCACCTAAGGGTCTCCCTAGGACTCATCCCTTGCCTAATACACACACATTAAATCCTACTGCCAATTGGAAATAGTGTTCTCCCAAATCTGAGTCTAACTTTTAAGTCAAATTTTGCTCCATTTTTTTCTCCCACAGAATAAACATGTCATTAGGTCAGAGAATTTTCTTTGTTCTGTTCAGTTTTGTTCCTAAATAGGAAAGTCCATACACACGGGAGGTGCTCATTAAATGCTGAGTGAATGTACTGTTAATTTTAATCAAGATAGCATCTGAGCTCATCCCACCTCAACCTTACACCTTTTATCCCAGATATGTCCCTACTATTTTGATTCCCATGGTGAATAGATCCATGGTATTGACAATGAAGATATAAAGCTCTAAAATTTCTAAGCTATTTTCACATGTGTTTGTATGTGAGCCTCATAATAGTCCCCAGTGTATATTACACAAGATATATATTACTCCCTTAGTAGCTCTGGAAAATTGCTTTCCCAAAAGGGGGCAAAACTGGGCCAGTATCCGTTTAGTATTCTTGCACAACCCAGGATGAGAAAGAAGTGATCTGGATAAGCCACCAATGGGTGTAGGAAAATAAAGGAGAATCAGTTTAAGAACCAGTTGGTGCAGAAAGGTCTGTTAACCTTTCACTGGGAAGTCAGACATAAGGTGATTCTAAAGTCTTCCAACTCCTCAGCAAGGCTGGGATTTTAGTCTTCTGAGATCTGTACTTCAGAAACCAAGGGTGCTGTGGATAATTGAGGATGTTTTCTTTTCTTTCTTTTCTTTTTTTTTTTTTTAAAGATTTATTTATTTATTTATTTATTTATTTATACAAGCACTGGGTACAGTCAGAAGCCCAGGAGGGTGAGAGAATTCACCAGAGCCAGAGCAGGGAACAGAACAGGCAGACTGATGAAAAACACTGCTGAGGGGAGCAGCAGGAGTGGCAGGAGAGGTCTGTCCCACCATGTGGGACCCTCGCAGGTGGCTGGGGATCGAACTGGTGCTGCAGAGGCTGCGGGCAGCTTTGCAGCCCAGGGCTCAACTGCTGTGCCACTAGGGGAGGCCTGAGGATGTTTTCTATGGGTTCCCTTGAGCTGGTTACTAACTGGCCACTCATGGACATCTGCGACGACCTATTTGCTGTCTGCAAATCCCAGCAGAATATTCCTTGACCACCTACAGAGCATAGCCCATATGTCAAGGTAGGCCGGGGGATGCCTAGGCTGCTGATGACCTGATTATGTGACTATCTCCATGGTGGACTCGGACAACTCTGCCTGTGATAACATCACATACTTTGCTGATACAAATGTCTCTTATTTATATATATATATATAAAGCTCTATTTACTTTGTTTTTTAAAATTATTTTTTATTTATTTATACAAGCACTGGGTACAGTCAGAAGCGCGGGAGGGTGAGAGAACTCACCAGAGCCAGAGCGGGGAGCAGAGAAGGCAGAAGGATCGAAGTACACTGCTGAGGGGAGCAGCAGGTGGCAGGAGAGGTCTGCGCGCCATGTGGGACCCTCCTCCGGTGGCCAGGGAGCAGCTGGGGATCGAACCGGTGCTGCAGAGGCTGCGGGCAGCTTTGCAACTCAGTGCTCAACCACTGCACCACCGGGGAGGCCCTACAATTGTCTCTTGACGTAGGGTCACAGTGTCTCCTTCCCTGTCCCTCATAAAAGTTTGTCCCCCACTCCTATCCCACCCTCTGGACTTTATTCCTCATACCATTGTGGCACGATCAGCTTTTACTAGCCAGTGTGCTTCAATAAGTGGTACAAGGACTTCTGCTGAAGTAGCAGATCTTGCCTTGCAAACCTGCTCCACAACTGCTGGGTCCCGCATCTGGTTCCTGCCGCAAAGCAGCAACAAAGTTCCTGTCACAACAGTTTTATATTTGTAGGCTAAGTCTGGGCATAGAAAAGTCATTTTAGGAAATGTCCAGAAATTCCATAGCTAGCATGATGTAAGTGGCTCAGTCAAAGCACTGTTGAGTGACTGGAGAGAAGGTCATATGAAGGATACTGCTTCCTGCTTGCTTGCTCTTGGGGCACTCACTTTGGTGGTGGTGGGGGACCCTTGCTGCCACGCTGGGGGCACACTCAGGTAGCCCTAGTGACACAATTACAAATGACTGGTCTCTCAGATAAGCATTAACAAGTTTGTCTTTCCCATATTTCTTGCAGTTTCCCCCTTGTTTGACAGGTCTGTCTGATTGCATTCCAAGGAATAAGAAGTTAAACTGCAGTTGTTGACAAAAGCAAGCTGGCGCCCACCTGTCTCTGTGCTGACCCCTTTTCCCTCCCCTTTGCAGACCCTTGCCCATCTCTCTTTTTTTTTTCTTTGTACAAATACCCCTGCATTCTGCCCAAGAACAGGACAGTGGTCTTTCAGACATGGGTCTGCTGCCCTCCTCAATAGCCAACAAATTAAACCACTTTCCTTTTCCTCAAACTCTGTTTCCTTTTGTTGACTGAGGGAGACAGAGGCCAGTGTCACTAGGAGAGGCCTGAATAGTGAGAAAGAGGTAACTTCTCAACAGTCCAGAAACTCCCAACAGCCCTGAGAGTGAAACATCTCAGGCCACAGTGAACCTCAGAAGACTCGGCCCCTGTGGACAGGGTGACTCTTCACTTGGTGAGTGAACCTGGACCAGAACCATCTGTAACAGGGTGGTCCCCAGGAAAGGGGGAGATTCCAGGTTTCCTGCCCCATCCAAGGGAGGGTGGAACTGAGCAGGGAGAGAAGAGGCTGCAGAGGAGACTGAGGAAGGAAGGAAGCAGGAGGGAGCCAGAAGGAGACCTGGAGGAGGCACATGGAGCAGAGAGACACGTGAAGAGACTGCGCTTGCCTTTTGGTCATGAACTGGTTAGAACAAATGTGGGTGAGAGACCCGTGGGGAGGTGACCATGGTGGTTTTTGTCTTGATTTTGCTCTTTTCCCTCCAGACTTGTCTGGTTGTTGCTGATCCTTTACTGTGAGTCCTCACTGGAAGATGCTTTAGACTTGTGGCAGGCTTTGGGGCCTTGCTATGGGCCAATCCTGCTTGTGTAGACTTTTACCCATGAGGGGATGCATAACTTTGGGTGCTTAATTTAGAAACTATATTCTTTGCCTTTCCTGTATTGTTTCCTAATCGTATTAAAGTTCCTTCGCATTAAAGTCTCATATGTTTTGTGTTGATGTGGCGGATGGCAGAACACATTTAGAGTAGGCAGGTTTGTGGGGTCTGGGGTGCCCCTCTCCCTGTCCTGTAACACATCCAACCACACACTTTCTGATTCCTGATCTTCAGAAATTATGACCTCTTAAATTTGTCCTTTTAAATTGCTAATGTTTGGGGTGATTTATTCCACAACAGCAGCTGATGTGATAGGAAATAAACAATAGGAGTTATCAGCAACAACATTGGGGTTCAGATGATGGGGCAGAGTGTGTGAGGTTCTTGGGTCCCTCTGAGAAAGAATCCAGCAGATGTTCCCATGCAGCAGCACATTGCAAGTTTATTAAGGAAGGGAAAAAAGCAGACACCTGCATAGACACAGGCAGACATCTTTAAAGGACACGAGTTGAGTTTTGACAGAGTAAAGGGTACTCTTTGATGAAAGTATTGTGGAATGTATCACCTTGGAGTCAGGTTGGATTGGTTTCCATAATTCTCTCTGCCCCCACCCCAGGCCGATAATCTTTTCTGACCACACCTCAGATTCCTGGAAACTTCCATAACAGGTTTAGGATTCATTCATCCTCTCTGCTCCTACCTCTGGTGTTGTCCTTTGAGATCTCCCATCCTAAATTTTTCTACTCTCAGCTTCCATCAAACCCACTGAGATGAGATGAACATGGCCCACAGCTCTGCACCCCAACATGGGGAAGTCTGGGTTCACAGGAACTTGCTTTAGTCATTGCCCTACCATCACAGGATTTTCTTTGGCTGCTATCCAGAGAGACTGGGGACCAGAGTTGGGAAGGAGAAAAAGTGCTCACTTTACACCTCTGGCTACTTCTTAGGCTGGTCAAGCAATCAAATCCACATCAGACAGATAAGTAGGAGAAAAAAAGAGATGAATGATATATGTACATATGGGAAGTCTGCATAGACAAAGACTCCAGGGTCAGTGAGAAAAAATGGAGTTATATATGGCCAAGGCACAAAGGAAATCCTTCTCTTCCCCGCTGGTTCTCCAGGCTAGCAAAAAATCAAACAGAGGCCTCCCTGATGGCAGAAGGGGTTAAGACCCAGCCTTTGAAGCTATCCATGGCAGCTGCAGCATGGATTCGATCCTGAGCCCTGGAGCTGCCCACATGGTGCAGAAGAGCTCTCCTGACTCACCCGCTGCTCCCCTCAGCAGTGTACTTCAGTCAGTCTGCCTGTTCTGCTCCCCACTCTGTCTCTGGTGAATCTTCTCACACACTCCCCCCACCTCACCTCTAGCCTGTACCCCAGTTCTTGTATGCATAAATAAATAAATCTTAAAAAAAAATCAAACAAGCATTACTCATTGATAAGAGAAAAAACATATAGATGTTTAATAATGATATATAACTTGATATATTCAGGGAAGAGATCCAGCATGACTTGGCTTTAGATATCACCTTATGTAGCTTCACAGGGGACAGAGGGAATGAAAGGGGAAATTCAGCCAGGGAGTTCATTGGGGAAAACAAAGGTGCTTCCACCTCCTTGTGGGAAAAAAGGGGGATTAGGTCTTCCTGAGATAGAACCTTACACAAAGAAGTTTAGCCTCCACCCAGCATTTAGACCCCTCCCCCAAATCAAGCATTTGCCAGGCATGTTTTGGGGTGGCAGATTTTTGTTCCCTTACAATATCCTGAACCAAGGAATAGATAAGGGCCTGGGGTTTCCAGGAGGATGGAGGAACCTTATGTGACAGGAAAAGGGTATCTCATCTGACAGATGGGAGGCTCTATCACTAGATGTTTGTCCTGCCCATATAGTTTGGTTTTTCTCCAACAGAATGGTTCTTTTCTGGTAATAACACTAGTTCTAGGCAATACCCCCAATTTTCATTTTTAGGTAATGAAGGGAGTGGTAAAAGTTTCTCTATAGCCTGCCAGGCCTAGATTGACATCAGCCTGAAAGAAATTCACATACCAGGTGGCACCTCATGGAAAGGCTTGTTCTTGACAGCTTGTGGAGGCCTATTCATGAGCAATAAAATAAAAGTAAAACTAATTTTTCCTGTATTCAACTTAGCTCTTGACTGAGAGTCCCTTGTAATAAAAAAGTTAAAGTGGGAAAAAACAACAACAACCCACATTTAATTCCACACATAGATATGGGAGCCCTAAAAACAGGAGACTCAAAGGAAGCTAGCAGGGGAGGCATAGCGCCGGCGCCGTCGGTGCCGAGAGGCGCCGGGAAAGGCAGGACGAGCGGACCCCGAGGCCGCGCTGGGGGGAGGCGCGCGCACAGCGGTGTCCGCAGAAGCGGGATGAGGAATTTCGCGCCGGTTTCCTCTCAGACCCAGGAGCTGACGCCCCGCCCCGCCCATCCCCGAAGACGCGGGCGGCCGCCGGGGCCCCGAGCAGAGGCGGCTGGTGCGGCCGGTTCCCAAACAGGTCCGACGCCGCCCTCTATAAGCGCGCGCCGCCGCAGCCGCGACCAGTTGCTGTTTGTTCCTCTCAGCATGTCAGGTCGCGGCAAGGGCGGGAAGGGCCTGGGCAAGGGCGGCGCCAAGCGCCACCGCAAGGTGCTGCGCGACAACATCCAGGGCATCACCAAGCCCGCCATCCGCCGCCTGGCCCGGCGCGGCGGCGTCAAGCGCATCTCGGGGCTCATCTACGAGGAGACCCGCGGGGTGCTCAAGGTCTTCCTGGAGAACGTGATCCGCGACGCCGTCACCTACACCGAGCACGCCAAGCGCAAGACGGTCACGGCCATGGACGTGGTCTACGCGCTCAAGCGCCAGGGCCGCACTCTCTACGGCTTCGGCGGCTAGACTCCTGCTCGATCTGTTTTCAACGCAAAGGCCCTTTTTAGGGCCACCCACTAAGTCTATTAAAGGGCTGTAGACATTGGTTTCCTGTAGTACAGTGTGGAGGGTATCAATGAAGTGGAGGAACAGGGTGCAGCTGATTTGGGGAAGGGACAAGTTTTATTTTTCATTTTTTAAAGATTTTTTTTATCTCTATGAACACTTGAGTACGGGACCAGTGCGGGAGGGTGAGCGAATTCACCAGAGCCACAGCGGAGAACAGAGCAGGCAGAGTAACGAAATACACTGTTGAGGGGAACAGCGGGCGCGGCAGGAGAGGTCTGCGCGCCATGCGGCACCCTCGCCTGTGGCCGGCGATCGAACAGGCATTTCAGAGGCTGCGGTCAGATTCGCAGCCCAGCGCTCCACCGCTGCGCCACCAGGGGAGGTCCACAAGTTTTAACCCCCATCAGTTTCTAGTAAATAGTAAGTATTCTAGCCATAGTCAACCCACTTCGCCCATTTTTTTCCCCTCACATCGCGCCCCCCCCTTTTTTTTTTTTTTTTAAGATTTATGCGTACAAGAGCTGGAGTACAGGTCAGAGGAGGTGGTGAGATTACCGTGCAGTGTGGAGCAGAACAGGCGAAATCGCTGAAATACTGCTGGGGGAGACAGGAGAGATCCGCCGCGTCACATGTGCCAGCTCGGTGGCTGGGGCTCGAACCCTCGTCGCAGTGGTAGTGGATTGCCTTAGTGCCGAAATGCAGCCCCTGCGCCACCAGGGTGCACGCCCCGCTCGTGCTCTGTAGCAAACAGCCTTGGCACTGCAATGCCGAGGGGAGAGCAGTGGCCGCGCCCCCCGGCCAGCAGCGCCTGAAATAACAGGGCTTGCAGGAAAGTGACGTTTCTGCAGTCCACCCGTTTGATCACGATCTTGGGTTTATAAGCACGAAGTATCAATACTGGCACAGCAGAAACAGCTAGAACTTCAAGTCACAACAAAATCTCCATTTCATTCACCCTCAGCTCCTTTTTATGTGAGTTCAGTTAACTTTGTCACTCCCATCCGCTCGCCTTTCACTTAACACAAAGCACTGAGATTCTCAAAACATGTATTATCTGAGGAATTTGGAAGCATCCCAGAGGCTTTTCAAAAAGTGTAAGATATTTTCTGCACACCCCCGTAAAGACCTAAGTAGAGGCGGGAAAACGCTCTGGCCTGAGAAGCTGACTCAAAGGCGCGGGTGGGGGAGGGAGCCGCAGTGTGGACGAATCAGAGCGCGCGGAGCTCTATAAAAGCCGGGTCGGTGGCACGGGCTCTCATTCCTCCAGAGAGCTCTCTCTTCTCTGCTATGGCTCGCACGAAGCAGACGGCGCGCAAGTCCACCGGCGGCAAGGCGCCCCGCAAGCAGCTGGCCACCAAGGCGGCTCGCAAGAGCGCGCCGGCCACGGGCGGCGTGAAGAAGCCCCACCGCTACCGGCCGGGCACCGTGGCGCTGCGCGAGATCCGCCGCTACCAGAAGTCCACGGAGCTGCTGATCCGCAAGCTGCCGTTCCAGCGGCTGGTGCGCGAGATCGCGCAGGACTTCAAGACCGACCTACGTTTCCAGAGCTCGGCCGTGATGGCGCTGCAGGAGGCGTGCGAGGCCTACCTGGTGGGGCTGTTCGAGGACACCAACCTGTGCGCCATCCACGCCAAGCGCGTCACCATCATGCCCAAGGACATCCAGCTGGCGCGCCGCATCCGCGGGGAGCGCGCGTAAACCTGAGACTCAGAAACAACTCTACCCACAAAGGCTCTTTTCAGAGCCCCTCCATTGTCACCAAAAGCAGCTGTTCACTTTAAGCCACGAAAAAGCCTAAGAAAGATGGGCGTTTTATGAAGCCCTTACACTTAGGAAGAGCTTTTTTCTGTTATGTAAGATCAACTTTATTACAAGTAGCCCTTGCTCGTTTATTTTGCGCAGTGAAGAGCTGTACCAGTAGAGGTGAAAAGTTACAACTTGGGCTATGTGTGTTAGGCAGAGTAAATTCAGGGGTGTAAGTGATTTCAAAAGCTCATTTACATGCCTATCACAGGAAGGCCAAAACACTGAGCTTTAATCTGTTGTGTAACATGTGAATACTCAAACTGTTCTGTGTCAGGGTAATGATGACCACGAAGAGCGAATGGATACTTTGGTTTGCTCTAGGGTGAACTCCCAGTAGCTTTTAAAGAACAGTTAAATGCCCAAATTTCAACATGTATCTTAAATCTGAGGTTGGAATTTTTGTCCTTTTTTAAGATAAAAGAATTTAAATGGGCATTAAATCAGATGTTTAAAAGCTGTTTCTGGTTTTCTACACCGAGAATGCTGTGTTTTCTAACCCAACTCTACTCTTGAGAAATTTCTCATGTGCTCTGTATACTACCTCATTTGGTGCTTACATTTCAGGGGTACCTAGCCTAACTACTGGAGTAGTTAGGAGTTATAGATAGGCATTTTTCCTGCAGTGATTAGATTAGTCATCTGTTCCTTCTATTTCTACCCCACACCCACGCCCCACATTTGGAAATTTGACTTTTCAGAGAGGTAGAGCTCCCAAACAATGGCTCATGTAGCTTTTTGGAAAGTCTAGGAATTGTTAATGCAAAAACAGTTCGATGGGGTCGAAGCCTCTTAGTACTGAAGTTGTCATCTCTACTGTCTGTTGGGTGTAGGAACAACTTGATGCTGCCTCTTCTGAATTTCAAAGATTGTTCTCTCTGCCCACTCTTAATGCAGCAGAGTTAAGGCCAGGTATTTAGGTTCAAACCTCTGAGCTGCCAACTACTACCTGTACAACCTTTAACAAGTCATTCATCCCCTGGGCCTCAACTTGTACAGCTGTATAATGTGGCAAATGAATAAAAACCTGTAGAACATCCTTAGATTAGCTCCTAGAGCTTAGAAAATGCATAATGGATGTTATTTCTTATTGTTATACTGCTCTCCTGCCCCTTAAGCATGGAGGGGCTTCCTGCCTCCCATCTTCTGAAGGTTTTGTGATTTCTGAAACAGTGGGATCTGGAGTTCTTTAGGTGTTGATTTGCATTGGTCTGGAAGAGACAGGCTGATAGCCATTACCTGTGTCTTTAGAGTTCAAAACAGCAAAATAGCTCAGCTTTTGCAGGTCACATATCATATGTGCCACATAATTATTTTTTCTAATGCAATTTAGAAAAATCTAAAAACCATTCTTAGCTTGGACTATACAAAAACGAGCCACTTTTCAGATTTGGCCTTTATTTTCCAGGCACAAAATCCTGTCTATTCACTATCGCAGTACTAAATAAATAAAAAATGTATCCATCCTCCATTCCAAACTCATGGTGATCATTTCAGTTCCCTGGGATGTTAATATATTCCTGAATTCTTACGACCTTCTAAAACCACCAGTCCCTCAATACCTAACTCACCTTTTTCAGTTCAGTAGCAAATTATTTTTCTAAGATATGAATCTATTTTCTCTTAAGGCCACAAAAATACCAACATTGATATCTCCGGATTGCTTACAGAAAAAGGTGTTCCTTACTACTGAATTTAAGCCCCATAAGGAGCTAGAGTAAGAGGAATTTGCAAGAGTACATTGAAAATCTGGCAAAGTTCTGTTAGCTAAACAGTATGTGCTTTCAAAGGTTACTGGAAGCCCTTCAACAATTTTTAGCCTCTGTCAGGTTTTTTTCTAATCCTAATCTGGGCTAAGCATTTTCATCTTTATTTTAATGGATTTCCCAGAACCTGGAGAGAGAAAGCATCTCAATCAAAAACACACCATATTTAAGTTCGAGTATGAATCCAGATTGTTGGATTGGAAGCCAAAGCAATTACTAGTGCCTGTTGGAAGTTGAAGTAAGTTGCTCTGGAAACAGAACTTTTCCAAGGTGCAAAATATCATTTTCTGAAGCCATTGGCACATGGAAATTCCTAAGAGGCAGAACCGGTTTGTAAAGTATGGTCTATGTGTTTAATTTAGGGTTGGAGACAACCAGCCGCCCGGCGCCTGTGTTACTTGCTACAGATGGAAACAAACTTTCTGTCCAAACCCGGGGACCCAGTGTCTTTCCTCTTGAAAACATCAAAGGCTGAAACTAAGGACAGATGCTTTTTAAAAGTATTCACTTGATACTTAGTAGAAATTTCCTGCAACGTGCAACAAACTAGCACCGTGCCCTAAACCCAGCGGACTCCCAGGAAAAGCTGAATGGATTTTCAAAAATATCTTTCCTCCATTGCCCTTGATTCCTGAAAACACAAACAGGTATGGAAACCTAGAGGCTGTTTTCCTCCTTTAGAGTTTCAAAGTGTCATATTGTGGATCACTGTTTTCAGCATTTAATCAAATTTTTAACTCTAACAAACACAATTTGGAAGTGCAACTGCGAGAGGCGCCTGCCAGAGGGCGGCGGATTGGCCGATCCACCAATCACAGGGCAGCACCGGCTTATATAAGCCCCGGCCCGAGCGCGGTAGCATCGCAAAGCCCGCCCTTTGGGTTTTAGTCTCTCCTCCTCTCCAGCCTCTGCCATCGCCATGTCGGAAACCGCTCCCGCCGAGACGGTCGCCCCAGCGCCCGTGGAGAAGTCTCCCGCCAAGAAGAAGACCGCCAAGAAGGCGGCCGGCGGCGGCGCGGCGAAGCGCAAGGCCGCGGGGCCCCCGGTGTCCGAGCTCATCACCAAGGCGGTGGCCGCGTCTAAGGAGCGCAATGGCCTCTCTCTGGCCGCGCTCAAGAAGGCGCTGGCTGCCGGCGGCTACGACGTGGAGAAAAACAACAGCCGCATCAAGCTCGGCCTCAAGAGCCTGGTGAGCAAGGGCACCCTGGTGCAGACTAAGGGCACCGGCGCCTCGGGCTCCTTCAAGCTCAACAAGAAGGCGGCCTCCGGGGACGCCAAGCCCAAGGCCAAGAAGGCGGGCTCCGCGAAGGCCAAGAAGCCGGCGGGGGCTACCCCGAAAAAGCCTAAGAAGGCCGCGGCGGCAAAGAAGGCGGTGAAGAAGACCCCCAAGAAGGCTAAGAAGCCCGTGGCTGCCGGCGTCAAGAAGGTGGCCAAGAGCCCCAAGAAGGCCAAGGCCGCCGCCAAACCCAAGAAGGCGGCCAAGAGCCCCGCCAAGCCCAAGTCGGTGAAGCCCAAGGCGGCGAAGCCCAAAGCCGCCAAACCCAAGGCGGCCAAGCCTAAGGCTGCAAAGGCGAAGAAAACGGCGGCCAAGAAGAAGTAGGAAGCGCGCTTTGAGAAGCGAGGAAACCCCAAAGGCTCTTTTCAGAGCCACCCCATAGATCTCTGAAAACAGCTGTGCACTGATTCTAGACACAGTACTTCACTTATAAGCCCGAGAGTGAGCACTGGTGAAAAACCCTGTGTTGGGATTTTTCCAGGTCTTGTTTTACACACAAAAGTGGGGAAATGCGCCGTTCACATTTCACGTTTAAACATGAAACCCAGTCTAACGCACGAAAAATCCTGGGATCTTTCTGAACCCTACGAGGATTTGTTCTATGCTTGTGCTTAATTAACATTATTGATGACAGACGTGTGGCAAAGCCCCAAAACGAAACTAGCGCTACGGCTCTCCTGGAGGACAAGTCGGTGGCTCTGAAAAGAGCCTTTGGTTTGGAAGGTGTCGCTTGAAGCCTCACTTGCCCTTGGCCTTGTGGTGGCTCTCGGTCTTCTTGGGCAGCAGCACGGCCTGGATGTTGGGCAGGACGCCGCCCTGCGCGATCGTCACCTTGCCCAGCAGCTTGTTGAGCTCCTCGTCGTTGCGGATGGCCAGCTGCAGGTGGCGCGGGATGATGCGCGTCTTCTTGTTGTCGCGCGCCGCGTTGCCCGCCAGCTCCAGGATCTCGGCCGTCAGGTACTCCAGCACCGCGGCCAGGTACACCGGCGCGCCGGCGCCCACCCGCTCGGAGTAGTTGCCCTTGCGCAGCAGGCGGTGCACGCGGCCCACGGGGAACTGCAGCCCGGCCCGCGACGAGCGCGTCTTGGCCTTGGCGCGCGCCTTGCCGCCCTGCTTGCCGCGTCCGGACATGTCGTACACAATATCAGCGCGCACGGGACTCTCACGCCAGCGAGAACGACCTAAGCTTCTTATAGTGGTGGCGGGGCGCGAAAAAAGAGCTGTGCGATTGGCCACTGTGAGATTTTCGTTTGCACCAATGGGGGCGCGACGATGGGGCATGCGTGTGTCGATTGGGTGAAGCCGGCGCGGTGGCGTCACCGGAGAGGAAGCACCAATCACCGGGCAGCGCCAGTCCACCTCATTTACATAAGGCTGTATATTTAAGGCGGTGCCGCCGGGCCCCGGCGCTTCATTTTTCTCCGTCTGTTGCTCGCCATGCCTGAGCCGGCCAAGTCCGCGCCCGCGCCCAAGAAGGGCTCCAAGAAGGCGGTGACTAAGGCGCAGAAGAAGGACGGCAAGAAGCGCAAGCGCAGCCGCAAGGAGAGCTACTCGGTGTACGTGTACAAGGTGCTGAAGCAGGTGCACCCCGACACGGGCATCTCGTCCAAGGCCATGGGCATCATGAACTCGTTCGTCAACGACATCTTCGAGCGCATCGCGGGCGAGGCGTCCCGCCTGGCGCACTACAACAAGCGCTCGACCATCACGTCGCGGGAGATCCAGACGGCCGTGCGCCTGCTGCTGCCCGGGGAGCTGGCCAAGCACGCCGTGTCCGAGGGCACCAAGGCCGTCACCAAGTACACCAGCTCCAAGTGAGGCCCGCGCAGCCCCGGCCGGCCGCGCCCCAAAGGCTCTTTTCAGAGCCGCCACGTTTTCCAAAGAGAACTGCCACTCGCGTTTTTACTTAATCGGGTTTTTCTTTTGTAGCACCCTCTTTTTTTTTTTTTTACCCAAAATAATTAGATTTCTTACATTTGGCTTATAGGGTCTAGCTCTTTTAGGAGGTCAGTTACTAAAACGTTTGTGCCCCTGAGTTTCAAATTTGGGTGTTTCCTCTGAAACTCCATGCTTGTAAACTCTACCAGCAACTTGTTCATGTCACTACTATGAGGCTCAGTGAGGATGGATGTTTCGCGTATTGTGTATTATTGTGTACTTGTGTTTGCATATATTAATGAATTTTACATGTTTATGTGGCATTTGAAAGCTTTAAGGCGTCTATCAAACTAGATAGACCTCCCAATTCAACTCGTAAGTGTTGAGCATGGATGTTTTCTAAATTCAGTATTTGGTGAGCCAGAAATACAGCACAGAACTGAACAGAAAGTCAAGCCTTTATTGAGTTTGTTTTCTAGTTTGGTAAGAAACATAACAAAAAGCATCAAAAGATATTAAATGTTGGGAGAAAAGCAAGGGGAGGGAGCTGCTCTGCTGCCTGGATGTGACTGCAGTTTTCTCTTCAACCTTTTCCCTTTAGCAAAGCCAAGTGGCATCTCTCCCAGGACTGCCAGCCTGTATCTGCAGGTGTCTCTTAACAAATATGTCCCTTCTGGGGCATATTTTTTTTTTTTTAAAGATTTATTTATGCATACAAGAGCTGAGGTACAGGCCGGAGATGTGGGTGGTGAGAGGATTCGCCAGAGACAAGAGTGGGGAACAGAACAGGCAACTCTACTGAAATACACTGCTGAGGGGAGCAGTGGGGAGACAGGAGAGGCCTGGGGGCAGATTTTTCTGCCCAGGCTCTTTTGTGTATGGGCAAGCATTCTTTCTTTAAAATAAAATGAAATGAAATTAAAATAAAATAAACCTGCTCTTCTGAACATTAAAAAAGAAAAGGAGCAGGTTTTTGTTCTCCATTTAAAAAACCATCGCATGAGGCTGAAATTTTAACAAAGATGAGATGCACTGGGCCATTGTGGAAGATTCTAGGCAGAAAGAAAGAACAAGAAGCCTGAGGTATACATGTGGGTGGTGGGGAACACCTGGTATTAGTCAAAGAACAGCAGGTCACCAAAGAGGCTGGGGATCTGGGAGCAAGCTGGAAATTAACTGGAAGTGGAGTAACATGAGAAGAGGGTTTTCTGGAATGTGCAGTATCTTACATGACAGTAGTCAGTGTTGGAGTTTATTATCCTACATTTCAAATTCTTAGCCACAGAAAACTGTGGGTTTTGGGTAGCCACTGTGACTCATCTCAACCCCTGATCCTGGACTTCAAAAGAACAATATGCAAGATGGCATGTGGAAGTCATTTTACTTCTTTTGTTGAAGCGGCCCAGAGTGGTTAGAGGGAAGGGGATTCACTGGCTGAGTTGGCATTAGGGGCCCCAGAGAAGTTCCAGGCCCTGTCCTACTGACATGGGAATGCCTGGCCTTGCTCTCCCAACAGTTGCCTTTTGGTCCAGAATAGTGTCCAGGTCCTGAACAAAGCCTCCTGAACAAAGCAAATGTCTGTGCATCACCATTTTGTTTGTTTGTTTGTTTTTTAATCTTATTTGTTGTTTTTTACTTTTTATATCATGGTTCATCTTTAAACAATATTGGCTTCCCCCCATCCTAAGGTGTAGTACCCATAGAGTTTCCTTCCCCAATGCACCCATACACCATCATCTCAGTCCCCTGTGCTCCTTCCTCCCCCCCTCTGATCCCTCTCCCTCCTCCTCCTCTGCAGGATGTCTCTGATTTATAATCATCTGTTTTTGCTTTGTTGTATTTTCTACTGTTATTATTTGGTTCCCCTATATTCCTGTTATAAGTGAAACCATCTGATTTTTTTTTTTTTCTTCTGACTTATTTTACTGGGCATAATTCCTTCTAGCTCCATCCACATTGCTGCAAATGGCATGAGTTTATACCTTTTTTGATTGCTGAATAATACTTCATTGTGTGTATATACCACATCTTCTTGATCCATTCACCTATTTTTGGGCATTTGGGTTGTTTCCAGGTTTTACCTACTGTAAATGTGCTGTAATAAACATAGGGGTACAGATGAATCACCAATTTTAATCTGCTTTCAGTTGGGGCTGCCAGGGACCACACAAATAAGGACCTATGACAAATAAACTATCTTGGAAACATTAAAAGCCACGCCCCCATTCTTTCCTGTGCCCACTCCTGAATTTAAACTTTTCTGTCATGTCTTTAGCTTTTTCTGGCCTTATTTTCAACTTATCTCAAGCCATGGAAACAAAATCATATTATCCATATAAGGAGCTAATAGTCAAGCTTTGGCCACTGTCTCTTGATCAGTTTTATGTTCCCAGTTTCTCACTCTTTTTGTGTGTAGTGGAGCCCAATTTCAATGAAGTGTCAGAATCTTGATGGAATGTTGAAAACAGTATGTTGTTGCCCAGCCCCAACTCCAGAGATTTGGACCGACCAGAGGCCTGGACATCTAGCGTATTGGAAACTCCCCAGGTGGTGCTGGTGGTGTAACGATTTAGGCACATTATTCCCTGACAACCATGGGAAGTGGCATCAGATGCAGTGACCCTGCCTTTGGATATTGTTTCCATGCAGCCCTTCTCACAAGGTCCCAGTGAGTCAACAGGAGATGGTAGAAGTGGTGGAATATCACTTCCAAGGTTAGAGAAAGACTTCCATCTTGATCATGCCTGCTCACTCATGGATTACTTGCTCCAGGGGAAGAGACCAGCTCTTGTTACCAGTCACCCCACAGAGGTGCCTGCATGGTGAGGACCAGAAGCCTCCAGCCAGCGGTCATAGGATGGAGCCTTTCTTGGACCTCAACTCCAGTCTGTCCAGCTGTGAAGAACCCAAGTCCGCAATGCAGCTTTTCGAGAGAACCTGAACCAGGACCACACAGTTAAGCTGTTCCCAGATGCCTGATCCTCAAACTCTGTGAGGTAATATACACTCTGTAGTCATTTTTTTTTAAAGATTTTTTAAAATTTATTTATGCATACAAGAACTGGGATACAGGCCACCAGAGGTGTGGAGGGTGAGAGGATTCACCAGAGACAGAATGAGGAGCAGAACAGGCAGACCGACTGAAATACACTGCTGAGGGGAGCAGCAAGCGAATCAGGAGTCTGCTGCACCTTGTGGTAGCTCCCTGGCTGGGGATTGAACTCATGCTGCAGTGGCTGTGGATAGCTTCATA
Source organism: Talpa europaea (assembly GCF_964194135.1). Taxonomy (NCBI): domain Eukaryota; kingdom Metazoa; phylum Chordata; class Mammalia; order Eulipotyphla; family Talpidae; genus Talpa; species Talpa europaea. The sequence continues at coordinate 134,009,571 of NC_140068.1, read as the reverse complement.
GTGTGGTGTTCAACCCCTTGCGTTACCAGGGAGGCCCACACTCTGTGGTCTTAAGCTGCTAAATTTTGGCATACAATATATTTAGCTGATAATACTGATAATACACAAATAAAAATCTTAGCAGTTGACCTTGTCTTTCATATTGATCCTTGTTAACAAGTTTGCTTCCACCAAATTCCTACAGCTTAGTATATATTACAAGATAATTTATTACTTTTAAAGATTTATTTTGTTTATTTTTGCATACAAGAACTGGGGTGTGGGAGTAATAGGAGGCCAGAGGTGTGGGGTAATAAGATTCACCAGAGACAGGATGGGGAGGAGAACAGGCAGATGTACTGAAATACATTACTGAGGGAAGAGTGGGCAAGTCAGGAGAGGTCTGCTGCACCATGTGGGTAGCTCCCTGGCTGGGGATCAAACTTGTGCTGCAGTGGCTGTGGACAGCTTCATAGTGCTAAGACTTAAACCCTTGCACCACCAGGGAGGCCCACATTGCAATATTATAATTTATTGTAGGTTGCAGTATGTAGGTAGAGTATTAATATATAACATATAACAGAGACATAATTTAAATACAGCTATAAAATATAACAATAGTGTCATTTTGCCATTACAGTTTTATGTTGCTCAAATTATTTTATTCAGTATTGTTCAAAATTCAGTCATTTGAGTACCTGTGCCATCTGTAAGGTTTTTTTTGGCTGTTCCTGACTGCAACCTATGCTATTCTGAATATTTTTCCTTAAATCTGGTCTTTAGAAAATAAAATCAATATATTTTGAAAGACAGCTTTATATTACCTCCCTGGTGAAAATTTCTACCTCTGGCTATAAATAGAATACAACTATAAAACTATCTTTAAAAAAAGTTATTAAATTCCAGTTATATGCTGTTTGCTGCCTACTGATTTGACCTGAGTCCTATAGGTTGCTACAGCTGAAAGGAGATTAACACCTAGCAGCAAGGCCTTCAAGGCCTGCGAGGACCAGTGGACACTTTTGCAGTTAATCAGAAAGATCTAAAAAGAGTAGAAAAGAAGATTTTCATTCTGTTTTGACATTTTAAATACTGAAGTACACATGCTACTTAAAATAATTCCCTGTGCTCCCTGTGGTACTTGGTACAAACCTAGGGTACCACTGGTCTAATGAAGGTGTTAATTGAGCTGCTAGCATATGCCTAACTAAGAAAACATTCAAATACATGATGCAGAGAAGCTCACGTAGTGGTGGAGCATTTATGCAATTACACTTATTTCTCAAATGATTTAATCATTACCTATTTTATTGAGGGACAAGCTCACAACATACCTTTCTCATAGTATCTTCCACATGCATGCTTCGAGGTTAAGACTAGGCCGGGAAGCAACGTGCATCATCTCAGAAACTCCTTCTAAGAGATCTGGGGCCTTATTTTTATCTGCAGTTGGTAGACAGTCAAGGAGGTCACAGGCTCCTTGCAGTACCCTGAATACCCAGCCAGCTCCTGCAGTGGACACTGGTCCTCAAAGGGCTCCTGGGCCTATGGAAACTTCCCCCTGGTTCAGCAGCTGTGCTTGCAATTCTTCATCAGAAGGGACCATCAGAATGACCTGCTTTTGTGCCCCATCTAGTTTTTCTAGTGTCAGTATTTTATTCTTGTTTGTCTCCCTGAAGATCTGGAAGTCTTTGATTTATTTTGCTCTAATATCCTATTGTTTGAGGGACTACCAAATATCAGAGTTGACAGCATAGCTCTGCTTAGGAATCCGCCCTTGGGGAATTGGCTGTGTGGCATTTACATCTTGTATCTGGCATATGGGAGAAAAAAATAATATTAGCTATGGGGTGTACCATCTCTTAGACACTTTGCATTATCGAATTTATTGCTCTTATCCAATGATACAAGTGCAAGTGGTGTCTTTGGTCTACATATAGGGACATCACATTGGCAATGTAACATCATATTAATGCACTGACTGCTGTAATGAGGTAACTGAGACTGGCGTCTGAAGCAACAGATTTATTATTTCGCACAGTCCAAGATGAAGGTGTTGGTAGGGCTGGCTCCTTCTAAGGACTGTGGAGGAAGGATCTGATTGGGTGTCTCTCCTGAGCTTCTCCAACTGGGGTTTAGGCCAGAGGTGTTGGGGGGAGGGCTGAGAGAATTCACCAGAGACAGAGTGGGGAGCTGAACAGATGGATTTACCGTAATACACTGCTGAGGGGAGCAGCAGGGAGATAGTAGAGGTCTGCTGCACCATGTGGGTAGCAATCTGGCCAGGGATCAAACACGTGCTGCAGTTTCTGCAGATTGCTTCACTGTGCTGAGACTATGGCCCCGATAAACTCATTTTAATTCAATGACCTTAAAGATTCTATCCCTAAATAAGGTTACATTCTGAGGTACTGAGGTCTGGAACCTCAACATACATTTTTGGGGGGACAAAATTCACTGCATACACCCTGCCTTCCTTAAGTGGAAAAGTGCATAGAAATCAGGGGTGTCTGACTCCATTCTCTGGATGAAGCCTATTTGGTTTCTTTGACAATAAGCCATGAGGCAGACAAAAGGAAACAAAATGAAGACAGATAAATGTTTAAACTGCTGCTTTAAAATATCTATTGCAAATGGGTAAATTGCTGCAGGGGGCCTTGATGCCCCAGCCAGATAAGACACTGGCAAGCAGCTAAGCTAAAGAGCCTCACATGGTGGGGCTGAAGATTCCTTGTGCCTCACACCGTGGGGCTGAAGATCTAATATCCCTTTATTTTTTGTTCTTGGTCATAAAAAGAGAAAAAGTTCCCAAAAAGTACATTAGGCAATAAATTATAGGCATCAGTATACTGCAAGCAAATGACACAGAAAGTTATCTGTTTAGAAAATTAGTTATTAAACAATTTGGCCCACTTGACAATGGGAGACAATTTATTGTACCTATCTGACAAGCAATCCAGCACAACAATTATAGTAAATCCTTCTTTTGCTTTTTTAGAAGTTTCCTTTTTATTTAGAAGTTTCTTAGGAAAGTTTTTAAATGAAGTTAACTGTGTTAAGTTTCTAGGTAGAAAAAGTTCTGATAGCTGAGTAGCAGCTGGTCTCTGGCTGAAGGCCATAAGAATAGAAGAGTCTTTTGATGCTTAGGTTTTAGCTGATAGGGATGTACTGGTGGCTATCCACTGTCTTAGGTAATTGTCTAGCTGAAATAATAAATTTTAGTGTTAGGTTTGTTTTTTTATCTATTAACCTTGAAGGCTACCGTCTAGCTGAGACCCGTAGGAGCCAGTAGTCCATGGGAATAAAATATACTAATTGTTTCTGCTTTGCACATGATGATGTAATTTTTCTGATTACTAAAAATGAATAAATAAAGACCTGCTGAGTCTCTTGGCAGAAGATACTTGCACCCCATCCAGTATCAGTGTCTCCTTAATCCCTTTCCCTTTAGCCCCTAACGTGTCGCCTAGGCCGTCTCATCCTTTCAGGAACCCCTGACACGACATTTTGCCGGAGGCTGGTCCCTGGCAGTAAATAATATTCATATCTCATCCAATGTGACACTTTTTATTCCTTTACTTGGGCAAATCTAGGCTGCCCGCCCTCCAGGAGAGTGAGCAGAATAGCTGCCAGCAGGCTGTTGCTTCAGAGGGGATGTCTTGTGGTCTATCTTGTTACTGCCTTCAACACAGAATTAATGGTCAATTTGAGAATTAATATTAACTCCATATCACAGACAGAGTGGCTTCAGGGGGCAACTTTCCTCTGCTCTTTGGTAGCTGCCAATTGGCACAGATTTCAGACAAATAACATACAGGGGGCCTGCAACCATCATGTAATACAATTAGTTCAAATATTTGAATGTTCTCTTTTGGAAAAGTCCTACACAGGTTTTAGTTTGTCTTAATTTCAGTATAATATCCAGTAGGAGACAGTGCAGTGAATGCTTGCTGCCCCAGGAATGCAAGTTATCAACTGCATGAAGACGGTGGGTAAAGCTCTATGACCCTGAAGAGTGAATCTGACCAATGTTCTTAGAGGAACAAAAAGTCCGTGTTATTTTTCCTCTGTCCTCAGGAACAAAAGGAAGGAAAATATTTAAGTCTACTTGTGCTACGGGGACAACCATGAAGGACTCCTCTCCATTAATGTTGAAAGAATTTAATCTGATCCCAAGACCACAAAATCTGACATTACTATAATGAAGCTCCCGTGAGACATCCACACTATCATTGCCATTGACCCTCTGGCTCCTTAGACAAAGTAAGTGGCTTGCTCTGTGCCTCATTTTGTTCATTACAAAGTAGACTGGGAATGACAGTGGACTCAAAGAGCAACGCAGGTCTCCGCCTTTCTTCATAGAATGGACCCCAGACAGGGACACTGCAGCAGCGTGCATGGCACAGACTAGTGACATAAATAAATTCTTCCACATATTTTAACTCCATCAAATTCCAACTGAATAGTTTATCAAAATCATGGTTTGAGGCTTATAAACTCTCTGTCCCACAGTGTGGCCACTGCCCAAGTTACCACTAAGACAGAGGAAGCAACATTGCAGGTGGATGTAGCTGAAGAGTGGGAGTCAGTGTGGTGTTCTGACATTTCCCTCCATCAGGATTTTATTTTTTAAGATTTATTTTTATTTATGCATACAAGAACTAGGGTGCAGGCCAGAAGTGCAGGGGGCGAGAGGATTCCCCAGAGACAGAGTGGGGAGCAGAACAGGCAGATCTACCGAAATCCATTGCTGAGGGGAGCAGCGGGGAGACAGGAGAGGTCTGCTGCGCCATGGGGGTCAGCTCCCTGGCTGGGGATCGAACTCATGCCACAGTGGCTGGTGATAGCTTGATAGTGCTGAGACTTAACCCCTGCGCCACCAGGAAGGCCCTCCATCAAGATTTTAGTTCCAACAAATACTGATTGGAAGACTGTTGTTATCGATTTTGTTCTTAGGGTTCCGATAAATTTAGGGCTTTGAGGCTTGAGAAGGCTCATTTTACTGCAAGAAGTGGCGGATACAGTCTTGGAAAACAAGGCAGAAATTCCAGGAAGAAAGATGGGATTGAACACATGAACTTTTTTTTCTTCCAAATATTGATTTATTTATGCATACAAGAACTGGGGTATAGGCCAGAGGTGCGGGGGCGAGAGGATTCACCATGAATGGTTTTGATGAAAATGTCTGAGATGGTGAGGCGATGATGTTGGATGTTTCAACATTAGACCTTAGATGGGTAACCTGTAAAAACAGAGCGCTGGTATGAAATAGGACAAGTAGATTTTTAGGCATTTACTATTTCTATTACTGATAAGGTCAAGCAATTCATCTCTGTTTTATATTTTGGACTTCAGGACATAAAGTGTAAAAGGCTTGAATTTCTTTAAATAACTAAGCATGATTCCTTGACCCAACAACGCAATGCTTAATCTCTTCTTCTAGTCCCATGGCTACTACATTTGATTTACCATCTTTTTGCTCATACACAGCTAACCTACCCAGGTGACAGATTTGCTAACTTGAGTGTCATTAGTGAGAACTTGAGTTATGACATGTGGAATCTATCCCTGGGCCAGAGGGAATGAGTGTAGTAACCTCCCTCCGTTTAAAAAAAATTTCTTTTATGTGAATAAAAAAGGGGGAAATTGTGTGTAGCATGTTTCTGTTTATCTGAGACAGATGCTTAGAATGCATACAAATACGCTTTCACTTAAACAAACAATGGAAAGAGAAATCACGACCTTAGATATTGTTAACTATAAAGTGAAATAGGTTATAGGATGATGGAGAAAAACCTTGCTGAATATAACCTTATTTGACTTTGGAACTATGATAAAAATGTCAGAGACAGTAATGAAAAAAATCAGATTTTGAAAAGCCTGAAATAAAAACAAATGAAGCAAGTGGATCTGTGTATCCAGATAACAGCATGAATGCAGGGAAAGGAATATTCCAAATACTTAAAAAACAGTAATTTGAGCATTCCTTTCATTCTATCTGTCATTCTGTCAAGCCTTTGAATGAGACGACCTATCTATCATCTTTTGAGTGAGACTTTGGCAAGCCTTTGCTCTATTAATTTTGTGTATCACTCTATCAATCTATCTTCATTCTATAGCTATTTTTCATTCTATCATTTTTTTAAAGATTTATTTCTTTATGCAAGAACTGGAGTACAGGCCAGAGGCACAGGAGGGTGAGAGGATTCACCAGAGAAACAGTGGGGAGCAGAACAGGCAGATGTCAGAAAGCACTGCTGAAGGGAGCAGTGGGCGAGATAGGAGAGGTCTGGCACACCATGTGGGTAGCTCTCTGTCCAGCCAAGAATCAAACCCATGCTGCAGAGGCTGCGGACAGCTTCACAGTGCTGTGCTCAACCCGCTGCGCCACCGGGAAGGCCCCTATCTATCATTCCAGTGAGCTTTTTGAGCAAGGCTTCAAGCGAGTAGTCAAGCAAACCTTTGCTCTGTCTAGCTTTCATTTTATCATTCTATGTATCTTTCATTCTATCAAGCATTTGAGCTGTCTTTCTCTCATTCTAGTGAAATTTCAAGCAAGGCTTCAAATGAGTAGTCAAACAGCTTTCAGGCAAGCCTTTGACCTATCCTTCATCCTAGCTATCACGCAATCTATATTTCTTTCTATTTTTATCTGAGATCAGCCTTCCTTTCGGTCAGCATATGTCCTGGACCTATCAGGATGCCCCTGACCTTTTGGCTCTTGAGTAGAGATAGAAATCTCCACAGTAGGATCATGTAGAATTTTTTGTGCTCAATGATACAGTTGCTGACTCAGGAGCTCTGACTACTTTAACAACAGATTCAAAACACTGGTTTTAACAGCTAAGAGCATGACATTCTTTTAGTGATAAATCTTTTATCTTGCCACAGAATTAATTAAAAAAAATATAATCTAACTCATTTTAATCCCTGAGTTGATTGCTTCATTCTCAACCTTTCCAAGGCTAAGTGACTAGACTTTGGGTTGCTTATCTAAATATTGCATTTTAAAAACAATATTATTGTTTCAGGGAACACACAATGCAGACTCTTACCCAGGTCTATAAAAATACCCATAACACATTAGTGATTTTCATATTCCACTTTGATCTTTTGGAAGAATTAAAGCAGTCTACAGCCAATGAATATGAGATGCTTTCATAATGCTTTTTTTCCAAAGAAAATATACATTTCCAAAGGATTTTCCAAGTCATTATCATCTCTATACTGGTTATTTTATAAGGAGGTGGAGTTTTAATTTTTCTAACACTCTTACTCCAAGAGGCACCAAACCTGAAAGCATTGACTGTACAGTATCTGATTATTCCATAGATGAAAAAAAAAGTTATAGGATTAAAAACATATTTTAGTGTATGTAAGTAGAAAGTAAAAGGGTGGAGGAGAAATTTCCCTCACCCCTCTAGATTCTTCTCTAGCTGACTGAGTATTCAAAGCAGTCAGACATATTAGCAGGAGAAAAAGATAACATTCATGCAAATATATTGCTTTTGTATAAGACTTAAAATGTTTGACAATAACTTTTCAAAAGTCCCTGCATTTGTCTAAGAGAAGAAAACCATAGAGTTACTCCTCAATTAATATTAGGAACATGTATGTGTGATTTGAGTATGGCGATTAAACCTAAAATATGTTGTAATCCAAATATGCCAGTGTCTTTTATTAGTTGGTTCTTACAAAAGTATTTCTAGAATATAGAACTATATAAAATTCTTCCACTCAAGTTTTGGAGTGATGTTATATAATATAAACTAGATTTTAAAAAATAATTCTTGATATTTGATTGTGTTGTAACTTCATCTTATTTTTTTAACCAACATTTTAAACTGACATGTTGAAAATAAACTAGTAGAATACTAAGTTCCAGTATGACAGCAGACCCCACTGAGGTGACCAACCACTTGTATTTCAATGTCCTTCTCTGCTTTCACTGCCCATCAGGCTAGAGCTGAATGTGAATCTCATGATTGCTGACTTTGTTAATTAATTCAAAAGAACACCTGCACCCCTATGTTTACTGCAGCACTATTTATAATAGGGAAGGCTTGAAATCAACCCAAATGCCCTAAAATAGATGACTGGATCAAAAAGATGTGGTCCACATATGCAATGGAATATTACTCAGCAATTAAAAAAGACAAACTCATGCCATTTGCGGCAACGTGGATGGAGCTAGAAGGGATGATGTTCAGTGAAATAAGTCAGAAGGAAAAAGAAAAATATTGGATGATAACACTTACGGGAGGAATATATGGGAGCCAACAAGAGATTAAGGGAAAAAAACAAAAAACACCACAAAACAAAACAATACTAAACAGCAGACAACTATATATCAGAGACATTCTGCAGGGGAGGAGGAGGGAGAAGGATGAAAATGAGGGCAGGAAGAGCATAAGGGACTGTGGTGATGTTGCACTGGTGAATTGGTGGTGGGAATTCTATGGGGCCACACCTGAGAAAAGAAAGAAAACATTGTCGAAGAAAAGAAGAAGAATGAGGTAAAGTATATATATAAATAAATAATTACCAAAACCCCCCAAAAAACAAAGTCAAGGGGGACTGAGTACCTGTAGATACAAAGCCTGAATAAAGGCTCAATCTGACTGAGCATTCGCAACTAGAGCGTGATGCTGGCTCACCACCTGTTACCAGCAAAACTCGCCCCCTCTTCTCAGCATCAGGTTCCCCACTCACTTACTCAGCTGTTCACAGGTAAGCAGCTAGGAACAAAGGACTTTGGAGTTTTTCAGTCAGGATATTGACCAACTGCCTTACCTGGGGCAGATGCCTTAAGTGCTTTTCTTCTGCAACTGATTTGTCAGCACTGCAGCAATTTCAAGGCACACTCTAGCATTCTTGAAAGGCTGCCAGCCGCTCCCAGCCTTGGCATGTCCACTCTGTTGCTTCTGCAATGAAGGTGATCAGTATCCGCATTCTTATAACAGTCCTAACCCTCAGGGAACATTCTAGAAGTTAGGCAATTTGTTTCTTGACTGTCCCAGTGTTTGGGGGTAGGCACACTATTTACATTTAAGAAAGGACTGGGGAAGCTAGCAGAATTGATTCTGCTATGCTAGCACGACTCCCAAACCTCTCACAGTAAACCTGAAGTGCAAATCCTGATTATCTCATCCCAGAGCCTAATTCTTTTACAAACAAGCATGAGGGGTGTGTGTATATGTACAGTTTAGTATATAATGAGTTCCAAGAGTGCAGTCACTTTCTAAATTAAGAAAAGATTGTTAATTGTAATTTGTTCTTTTCAAGTGTCATCCAAGAATGACCTTTTTTTGAAATCACTTCACCAAGTCTGCAGTACCTGAGTCATTGGAGTTGATCCTGGTGTGTTGCATGCAAAGCCATTCTACATGTAGGTGCTATAACAGTTGAATTTCTTGTTCACCGGGATATGAGGTACCCAGGTATTTAGTCAAATGTGTTTCTAGGTGTTTTATGTTGGTGTTTGGGATGAGATTAACATTTAAATCAGTCGATTGAATAAGTAGATTTTCTCTCCATTGTGGCGGGCTCATCCAGTTAGTTGAAATCAGTAATAGAACAAAAAGGAGGTCCATTTCTAAGAGAATTACTCCTGCCTGACAGCTTTTGAACTGGGACATTGGGTTTTTTCCCCTGCCTTTGGACACAAACTGAAAAATGGGCTTTTTCTGGGTCTCAAGCCTACTGCCTTGATATGGGAACTCGCCTGCACCTCTCCTGTTGCTCTGGGTAATCATAACATAAAAATATCTTCATACACACACACACCTCCTCTTGGTTCTGTTTCTCTAATATGGGAGCAAATAACCAAATACTTCATTACTAAGGTGTTTTCACAACTTTTAAAATATGCATGTTTATAAGTTAAATATTATTACCAATACTTTAATTTAGCTTGGAAAGGGAGAGTGGCCTAAAAATATGAGATATGAAAGGATTCTTGGGAGTGAGGTAAGTTGTGATCAAATTAATTCATGTGCCTAATACTATGTCATAACTGAGATGGCAAACTGCATGGAATCTAGAAATGAGTGAAAGAAAACAAAAACAAGAATTTGGCTCTGTTGGTACATTTCATACACTCTCCATGGAAAGGAGTGCTGTTTCCAGTAAGAGAACAAAATTCTCTAGGGTGAACAAGGCCATTGCTAGGTGGCAGAGATTGGAAAAACCCATCTTTTAGGGTCAGATCCTCTGATCTGTTTCTATGCCCAAATCTGTTCCATTCTACTTTATAAATTGTACTTTATGGAAAAAATATGAACAAAATTATTTTGGGCAAATCATGGCAATTCCTAAAACTACCAGCTAAAAATATCAATGGAAAACAATAAAGTGACATTTTGGTTTGGCATCAGTTTCCCAAGGCAACGGAAAACAGCATAAATTAATATGGTTTAAATGGTTGGCTTGGACTCCTCGGTGGCACAGTGATTATAGTCTCAGCGCTATCAAGCTATCACCAACCACTGTGGCATGAGTTTGATCCCCAGGCAGGGAGCTACTCAAATGGTGCAGCCGACCGACCTTTCCTGTCTCATCCGCTGTTCCCCTCAGTGTATTTCAGTGGATCTGCCTGTTCTGCTCCCCACTCTGTCTCTGGTGAATCCTCTCACCCCCCACATCTCAGGCCTACACCCCAGTTCTTGTATCCATAAATAAAAATGAATCTTAAAAAAAAAAATGCTTGGCTCACCAAGGTGCAAGTAACTTAAAAGATCTTGCTTTGCATTTTTATTTTTTAATTTTTTTAAAAGATTTATTTTATTTATATAAGAACTGGGGTATAGGCCAGATTCGCGGGAAGGTGAGAGGATTCACCAGAGACAGAGCGGGGAACAGAACAGGCAGAATGACAGAAATACACTGCTGAGGGGGGAGCAGCAGGCAAGACAGGAGAGGTCTGCTGTGTCATGAGGGTTGCTCCTCTGCCTGCCTGTATCAAACCGGCACTGCAGAGGCTGCGGACAGCTTCACAGCGCTGTGCTCAACTGCCGCGCCACCAGGGAGGCCCGGCTTTGCATTTTTATTTTTCTCTCCCTCTCTTTTAGAATTATGACTTTCTAAATACTAAAGAGCAAAGACCTTATTTGTGAACCTTGTATTGAGAGACCACGAATGCCTTCTCAGTGCTCTTCTTTGTTCTGCCCACAGATTTTGGAGACCCCTCCAGCCCCCCCATATTCTTCTAGACATCATCTTCCCTGCTAACAATTCTTAAATCATCAAGCAATCTCTAATTGTCACAACTTACATATATGTGTGTGTGTGTGTGTGTGTGTATAAATTTTCCAGGCCAGGATGTATATGGATATTGGAAAATATTTGTAATTTAACCCCTTTAAATCCTCGTTCCAATTTCTCTCCTGGATTTTATGCTGATTCTTTCATTCTGGCTGTTTAAATAGTGTCTGTCATCTTTTTCTCCTAAGAGAAACTAACACTGCTAGCTAGATAAACTCTACTAGGTATGAGAATGTAATAAGTTTTCCTTTATGACTATCTAGATGGTGTTTGAAAAATTCCATACAAGGGTTCTTTCCCTATAATATTTTTCAGCACAGTATGATAGATTTCTGCATACATTTGAAATATAAAGCAAATTATGTCAAACACCCTTGATGGAACTTCTAATTCGAGTGATGGCAACAACTCAAATTTTATATTTAAAATATATCTGCTTTCCTCCATATTCTTTTCCATCTGAAGGATCCACTGCCCGTGGGGTTTTTTTTTTTTTTTTTTTTTTGTGGGCCCCTTCCCGGTGGCCAGCTATCAAACTGGCGCTGCAAAGGCTGCAGGCAGCCTCGCAACCCAGCGCCCAGCGCTCAACCTCTGCACCGCCAGGAGAGGCCCTCCACTGCCCGTATTTTAAAATGTTTATTCATGAACCTATGTTACAGCTTTTAAAAACCACACACATATTCCTCTATATTTGGGTACAGAAAATAATTTGGTTATTTTTGTGAGCCTTATAAAAAGCTATATAAAACTTCTGGAATTTATGTTTCTGAAATTCAACCAATTATTATGTACATTTCCATCATTTTCTCTGCTCTATGTTACCCGATTGTGTGAATGTACCTCCAGAAAATGTTTCTTCTTTTGGTCATGAATATATGGTTGCTTTTAGTATTTTCTATTAAGAGCACTGCTCCACGCTTGCATGTCTCCAGGTCTATGTGTGCATAATATTCTCATTTAAACACTCGGGAGTAAAAACGTGTCTTTAGAGTGCCATACTGGAGAGAAGAAGCATAAAAGAACAAACAAACAAATAGCAATTACAAATCAAAATGGAAGGCGTTTTCAAGGTGATTCCTCGCAAAGTCGACATAGTTAAATATGCCACTTCTGAGGACTTAAAATGGAGAGATGGATTGTGATTTCTGTAACAGGGAGTAGGAGTGGAGAAACGGCAGGGACCAGTTTTCTTTCTAGTTTTTAAAAACATCTCCCAAATAAATAGCAAATACCAGTGAGATGGAGTGAGAACATGGCGCAGGTCCCGCCAGAACAGGGAGGCTGAAACGACCCCTCCCGGAATTTCTTCAAAAGGGAGCGAGTAACAGCGGTCCGTGCCCACCCGGAGAACCGCGCGCTCAGGGTCCTCTCAATGGAGGAAAGACAAAGGGAAAAGGGTGTTCATTTCAAATCGCCCGCGCGGCGTCCCGATTGGCTGTCCAGGGAAACGGGGCGCTGAATGGCGCGCAAGGTAATTGACTTGGGTTCTCACCTCACCTACATTTTCAATCTCTACGTCTTTGGCAAACCCAAACTTAGGAGACGCAAAGGAGAGCCAGCACCGCCCCCCAAACGCACATAAATGAAAAAACGACTACAAATGTTAGCAGGTGATACTTTGAGGAGACAGCGCTCAAGGCATTCTTTAAACAAAACCTGTCACTTTGATAATTTTTAAAAAATGGTTTCTCTTCGGGGACGAAGGGCACTTTATCTCTCAGGTGAACCTGATCGCTCTTACAATAAGATCATACAAAGCCAGCTAGACGTTGCTGCAGCACGCACTGCTTGTCATGAAGCCGATTCCTAGTAAATACTAAGTGAAGTAACGAGATGGCTTTACAGCAGGCAGCCGCTTACCCTCTAAAGAGCGAGTACAGTTCTCTTTGGAAAACGTGGCGGCTCTGAAAAGAGCCTTTGGGGCGCGGCCGGCCGGGGCTGCGCGGGCCTCACTTGGAGCTGGTGTACTTGGTGACGGCCTTGGTGCCCTCGGACACGGCGTGCTTGGCCAGCTCCCCGGGCAGCAGCAGGCGCACGGCCGTCTGGATCTCCCGCGACGTGATGGTCGAGCGCTTGTTGTAGTGCGCCAGGCGGGACGCCTCGCCCGCGATGCGCTCGAAGATGTCGTTGACGAACGAGTTCATGATGCCCATGGCCTTGGACGAGATGCCCGTGTCGGGGTGCACCTGCTTCAGCACCTTGTACACGTACACCGAGTAGCTCTCCTTGCGGCTGCGCTTGCGCTTCTTGCCGTCCTTCTTCTGCGCCTTGGTCACCGCCTTCTTGGAGCCCTTCTTGGGCGCGGGCGCAGACTTGGCCGGCTCAGGCATGGCCGCGGACAAGTGGGAAACAGCACGAAAGCGAGACGAGTGAGTGAAGGCAGCGAGCGTGCTCCGAGCGCCCAGCTTTCTAAACAAAGAAGACCTGAGTACAGGCCTGCGTTTGATTGGTGGTGAAGACTGGAAACGTCATATCTAATTTTGTCCAATCAAAATAAGTGTTTTTCAAAGACACGATTCCATTGGCTGAAGTTAAACTGACATTCTAGCCAATGGCATGGGTTCATTTTCAAGCCCAGCGAAGACTATAAATACTGCAGGTCTCGTCACTTCGCTCAGTGTTTACCCAGGCTGGTGATTTCCTGCTTCATCATGTCCGGACGCGGCAAGCAGGGCGGCAAGGCGCGCGCCAAGGCCAAGACGCGCTCCTCGCGAGCCGGGCTGCAGTTCCCCGTGGGCCGCGTGCACCGCCTGCTGCGCAAGGGCAACTACTCCGAGCGGGTGGGCGCCGGCGCGCCGGTGTACCTGGCCGCGGTGCTGGAGTACCTGACGGCCGAGATCCTGGAGCTGGCGGGCAACGCGGCGCGCGACAACAAGAAGACGCGCATCATCCCGCGCCACCTGCAGCTGGCCATCCGCAACGACGAGGAGCTCAACAAGCTGCTGGGCAAGGTGACGATCGCGCAGGGCGGCGTCCTGCCCAACATCCAGGCCGTGCTGCTGCCCAAGAAGACCGAGAGCCACCACAAGGCCAAGGGCAAGTGAGGCCTTTTGCAGTTTGTAACTGACTCTTCTCGAACCAAAGGCTCTTTTCAGAGCCACCCACTTTACCATCAAAGGAGCTGTGCTTCCAAACCTCGTTTATGGGGTGCTGTGTGTGTTGTGGATGGGGGTGGAAATGAATAGTTGGTATGTAAACCACACTTGAGAAAAGCGAGTAGTGGTTTTTTTAAAGAATTTTTTTAGGCTTAGGTTAGATTTATATCTTTTGTTTAGACTCCTGAAAAGAGCTTTGTATTTGATCACAGCAAGGTCAAATATCCACCTGCAAAGATTTGGCACCCTGAGATCTACTTTCCTTTTTCATGCCAATGTAAATTAGTAACTGCACGTGTCAAGTAGACATGTAAATCTGGCTCTTAAACAGTCACTGTCTTAGGATTCACAATTCAACGATTCACCAACCTTCACTCATCTGTTCTATCCTGACTTCACTCACCTGTTAGATCACCAAGTAGTCACTAGAGAAAAGCCTTCATTTCACTTACATATACATCAGTTGATGTTTACTTTTTTTTGGGAATATAAGAGAAAGTTTCATGACATTAGTCCACTGAAATACATTTCATTTGTGTCTAGAGGTTTATATTTCCTACATTTAAATCTCAATTACATGCACCTAGTATTCCTTGCAAGGAAAGTGATCACGCCAATCAAGAAGTAAATGGGGGTCTCCCCCGTGACGCAGCAGGTTGAGCACAGTGCTTTGAAGCTGTCTGCAGCCTCTGTAGGGCAGGTTCAATTCCCAGCTGGCCACAGAGATACCCACATGGGGCGGCAGACCTCTCCTGTCTAGCCTGCTGCTCCACTCAGCAGTGTTTTCTGTCATCTACCTGTTCTGCTCCCCACTCTGTCGCTATTGAGTCCTCTCTCTCCCATGCCTCTGGCCTGTACCCCACTTCTTGTATAAATAAAAAATAAATCTTTTTTAAAGTAAATATTACCTTTTTCTTTTAAACTTAATGTTTATTTCACATTAGAGGACCTAAATCCTGATTTCATAAGTCTTGTTTTCATTGTTTCTCTTTAACATTAATCTACAATATTTAAGTTTGTAAATTTTAAACAAATGTTTTCTTAGAAATATCAAAAAAATGATAAAGTTCCAAGGAAAGCTTGAGTTCTTTCAATTTTTAATAATAAAATAACCTGTTAATAGTGATGATGCAATTGCTAACACTTGTTTTATTCCCTTTTTCCTGTTCCCTGCAAGAACCAGCACATTTTAAAAGTGTAATTGTAATTACTTGTGTGGCTTTGATTTATTTAATCAATGGCCCCATTATGAAAAATTAACAAATGTATGTAGATTTTTAAATAAAACAAAACATTTGAGTTTGACCTTTTATTATGATTCCACATGTTAACTGAGCATTTCAAATGACTTGCTCCAAACTCCATGAAATTCCTAATTTTTACTTAATACATGAAGATGAACTATCTGCATAATCAGAAAATTAAAATTTGTATCTAAATATAGAGACTATAGACTTTCAAATAAAATTGCTATATTAATTTAGATATTTATAATTGCAATTAGGTCCTGAAAATTTTTAGAATGTCATACTTTTTACCATAAAATTATTTTTGTAAGAGGTGAAGTTCAATTATCATGGCAGATTTATGAAAGCATTATTTAAACTTTCTGGAGTTGGCTGGTCTTCCCTTTAGTTTTACTCTCAGCAGACTGGACAACTCTGAAAACATACTCATACTTGCATCTTCTCCTGACACCCATATTATGACAAGTCCAAAATATATGTTCAATAAATTTGTGAATTTTATAATAATAAAAGTCTTGTGATATAAGATAAAAATAAAAAAGAAGTTGACAGTTAAATTGAGATTGCCTGGAGGAAAATGTAGGCATTGTTAAAAGAATAAGCTCACTTCATGATTTTGGCTTATCTAGAAAAAAGGTTGATCTGAATGACTTAATTAACTTGTTCTACTTCCTTCTTCCTCCTTTAATCTGTCATCAGTTTCACACTGATATAAATAAAGCAACTAATGTTAATGAATATTAATTATCTAGTAGAATAATGAAACAGTTTTAGTAGTTTTGGGAACCAGTAGTTTGGAGGAAGGCAGGGACTTTGGACAAGGGTGTTGCAAGCACTAAGAGCAGAGTATTAGCAGGTTCCCAACAATACAAGTTTTTGAGGATCTCAAGGAAGGCCTCTCCATTTTTTTTTTTTCTTTTTTAGCAATTTCTCCTCTTCCAGATATTTATCTGTGGTAACCATGTCAATTATTTATGTTAAAATATTAGTTTTTACTGGTGTGGTAATAGTATATGAAGTTGAGGTTTTGGTAAAGAGGGGACAGTCCTTTTTTGTGATCATACTCTCTACCTTATATTTTTAGCTGTAATGATACTGATTAGATGTTATTTCAAAATGGAACTCCTTGATGAAGGTGTGCATACATATCAGAAATTTGCACAGAAGAGGTAGCATGTTTTGTTTGTTTAGGTTAATAAATACTAAAGTATATTTTTTGCCAAAAATAGATGTCAGTAAAAATCTATTAATACATGTTAAAATTAATATGGATCTAGTCTGGCCACATTCCATCCTTAGCTCAGTAGACATCAGCCTCAGTTACCCAACTTGCCCTTGGGTCGCCTATCTTTGGGTCTCCCTTACTACAAAATTAAGTATGTTTTTCACCTGATAATCTGTCTAAACCACCAACCAAAGAAGTTAATTACTAGAACACCTGGGAGTGTCCTAACCAAAGCACTAAAGGAAGGAAGGAAGCCTTTTGGCCCCAAGCTGTTCAGTGGAGATTTAATTTAAAACCAGAGTTTCACCTCTCAACTACATTTAAAACAAATAGAAGAACAAGTAGTGACATTAGAATAGTTATGAGTTTTAAAGGTTATAAGAATCAAAAGGATTTGAGTATAATCCTGCTTGTTAGTTAAAAAAAAATCCAATATATTCAAAGATTAGTCCATATTAGATATTGAGAAGCAAATCTTAGATTGCTAGCAAATAAAAGGTATTTTTTTAAAAATAGAAAGTTTCTGAATTTTTAAAGGACTTTGTAATTAATTTAAAATAAATACAATATTGATCAAAATCTCAAAGGAACATTTCTTAAACTTCGTAAAAATTCTAAAAGTGACTCCAAAAAGGAGTCTAGTGAAACTAGACTAGGAAATTTTGAAACAAATAAGACCTGCAGTACCAAATTGCGAATGCTAATGCAGATGCAATTAAAATTTCTGATGAAATTTAAAAGAATAGCAGAGAGTAGGGGAGAAAAAATAATTTTCCCTCTACCTTCTAGGTTCTGCCACTGAGAACCTCTGTAATAAAAAACATTGACAACAAAAAAACACCTCAAGAGTTTAATGACATGTGCAGCTGAAGTATACAGGGAGACACCCAGGAGGTCTCAACAATTAATGAAATGACCCAAATGACACATCACCATTCTCAATACCATCTTCAGCTAAAGACAGAGGGGATGTGGGCAGGGAGAGGGGATTCACAGCAGTCAGTCACAAACTGTGCCCAGAAAGCACAGTAAACACGGTGTAGTTGTCATGCGGGTTTAAGCACCTCCCTCATCTCCAGGGGTAAATCTGCAGGGGTGAGTGCTACTCTTTCTGGCACCGGGAGGCAGACACCCCTGCGAACAGGTCACTTTTATAAACGGTTTGAGTCCCTTTGAAGGGGGTCGGTGCTGCCGTTCTCCCGTGTCTGCTTTTTCTCAAAACTGATCAGCTCAAGATCATCCAAGAGCCAAACAAGCGAGCAAGGTGTATTTGGGGTGCCTGGCACACCCGCCCCCTTGCAGTAGAAACCCCAGCATAACTGGCCCCAGGAGAGTGAGGAAGTAAATCTTGGAATCACTGGCAAAACAAACTATGGTTGCTGGGGATTCGGTTAAAACCGTTCATGGCACTTTCAAGGAAGAACTAGAAATCCAGTTTCTTTCTGGAAGCTAAAAGAAGCTGGGGAGGAGAACCCGCGTGGGGCTGACGAGAGGCGGGGCGGCCAGTCCGGTATCCGTGGCTAGGCCGGGGCCGCTGTTCTGAACGTGCATCCGCGCCCGCCGCGCCCGGCGAGAACCAGGGACCCAGAAGCTCTTTCCTTCCGGGTCGCGAACCTCCCCCCTCCCCGCTCCTCCCTCGCGGGCTCCCGCCCCTTATTCCGGTTCT